>NC_061116.1:218514128-218577851 GCF_002878395.1 Capsicum annuum | reverse complement strand
GTTCACCCTTTTATGTCTTAAATTTTTGTTTCGTGTTTTACAGTTTTCAAAAAGGCATGGGACCGCATTTGTGCGGGTCATGAGCCCTAGTTTCTATTTATTTTCCAAAAAGGTCTCCCTTTATTTAAGAAGTCATTTTGAAATATGATTATATTATTATCCTTTATCTAACATGGTTTATTTTGGGTAACAATAATTTAAAAAAACCCCAATGTCATGTCATGTCTAGGGTTAGACCATCAAAGCAAAGAGAATGATGATGAACAAAAAGAAGGTGATGAGGAGCAGTTAGTAAAAGATATAGAGGAATTTGAAAACCAAAAGAAGCCCAACCTGGAGGAGCCCTAATCCTACCTGAGATGGATGATCAAGAGTGGGCCAAACCAATCAATTCTGATGCGATAAAGAGATATTGTGTCTGAAAGATATTTTAGTTCCCTTGGCTTATTTGTAATCGCCTTTATGATAGTATCTGCTATATGATGTGTAATTGCCTAGAATCCCTTTTCCTTTCATGTATGAACTACGTGATGACCTGAATTCCTCAAAAGGGATACGTAGGCGGCCTATGTCGGCTTCGGTCAACCCATTAAATTTTTCTATATATCTTTAGCATAGTCTTGAACTATGTTTTACCTGATTCCAGCTTCAACGGGATACGTAGACGCCCCAATGGTTTGGTCATATAATCCCAAAAAATAGAAACTGGGGTAGAATTTTCGAGAAGGAATCTCAAAAAATCACAAGAGGAAGATCATCATCCAACAAAGAGAATGAATACCAACAAAGACTTTAGATCCTCTCGCGTTGATATCATATCAAACAACTTTAAACTGGGGCAGAAATTTTGAGAAAGGCCTCAAAATTTCCACCAAACACTGGAATATATTTTGATTTCCCCAGCACCAGAGGGCAAAGTCAAACTTTCAAAGTCACTAGCTGCGACAAAGTCTAGATAGACTCAATCTCAGGCTATGACAGAACTGTTTGAAGAACCCTCCAACAATGATGATGAGTTATGGAAATCCTCCGTCGGATATAGTCAAAATCAAAAGAAAGACGTTTGTTGAGCTAGTACATGACATGACTGGCAGAGATTTTCTAAAGCTTTATAGAAACTTTCAAAACTATTTTCTAAAATTAAGACTACTCGTAAAAATCTTTACAAATCTTTTACTTAGTGATTGCCTAGACGTCTATTGGAGCAAGGAGCCGGGGTGAAGGTACCAACATGACAAAGAACCCGGAAGATAGCGAGGAGCAAACCAAGAATCGAAAAAGGTCAACACAGAGTATTTTCACTCAAATTAATCATTTTTCTGTGGATGCAGAGATCAATACACAAAAATGAGAGTCTCTTTCAAAAATTTCCCGAGCAAGTTGGGAGCCACACCAGAGCATATAATACTTAAGAACGGTATTTTTGGGTAGCCCCAAAAAGGGGTTTAATACACATTTATCGAGGACCTTTTGAATTATCTATATCGTTTCTTAAGATCATGAAGGACAAATAAAGGCATCTTATCTTCTTTATGAATATTGTATTTACAATTTTCCAAAAAAATAGTCGTTAGCAAAAGCAACTTTATGTCTACTAAATATTTACCTTAAGCGCAGGGACATTCAAGGGAGTTGGCACAATAAATACAACAATCAAAGCATCACGCAATAGGAGGAAGAGCAGAAAGTCATCCTCAAATTTGCCTTAAGCGAAACAGCGGTATTTGAGTAATCCCCAAACAAGGGTTTTTCCCTATTTACTTGCATCCGGTGGATTTGCTATTTAATAATTTCTTCAAAAAGAGTAAATTGATAGCAAAATAAGCCATTCAAATTATGATGCTCAGTATTTGCCATTAAACTATCATAAAGCTTGACTTTGGTCTCAAGTGAGAGCGACATTGTATATACTAATTGCCTACCTTGAGTACAGGTACATGTAGAAAAAAAGACACAGCTAAATGAATTCAGGTGAAACTATTTTCAAATCACCGAAAGAACCATTGCATATCATTGCCAAGAGGGTCATTTCATATCATTACGAAAAGGGTTATTCGTGTCATTGCCAAGAGAGCCATTTCATATCATTGCCAAGAGGTTCATTCATGCCATTGCCGAGAGGGTCATGTTATATCATCGCCGAGAGGGCCATTTCAGATCATCTACATTTAATATTTGTTGACACGCAAGACATAAACACTGGCGTCGAGGATATCATCAACATTTCACATCTGTTGATACACAAGACATAAATGTTGGCATCGAGGATATCATCAGCATGCAACATCTGTTGACACTCAAGACATAAATGTTGGCGTCGAGGATATCATCAGTATTTCATATCTGTTGACACGCGAGACATAAACGCTGGCATTACGGATATCACCAGTATGCAATATTTGTTGACACGCGAGACAAACGTTGGCGTCGAGGATATCATCAGCAATATATATTGACACGCGAGACACAAACCCTGGCATTAAGGATATCTCATCATTTTATGAATCAGCGTCTGAATGCATCAAGAGCACATGATTTAAAGGGACGTCTTTAAGTCGCTACCTAAAGACAGATGATATATGAGATTTTCTAGAAATTGACAATTTAAGGGTCATCCATAAGTCATATTATTTGAAATATGATAGTGTGCAAGATTACCTATGAATTGACAGCTCATAGTTCATTCGTAAGCCACAACAACATCCTAACCGGATAATGTGCAAGGTCACCCCAAAATCAATAGTTTGAAGGTTATCCATAAGTCGTAACTAAATTCTTATCAGAGAATATGCAAGATTATCAAATTGATAATGTCCAAGGGTTCTCTATAAGCCGCGTCATATCCAAGATCGATTATGTGTAGGATTACCCAAAGACTAGCAATTTAAGATATATCTGTAAGTCATATTGTATCCAAGGTCAGATATGTACAGGAATATCGGAGAGATAACGATTGGAAGGATATCTGTAAGTTATCTCTTATCCAAGGTCGGATAATGTGCAGGATCACCTAAAAGCCAGAAATTCAAAGGATATCTATAATTTGCCTTATGTCCAACATCAAATAATGCGCGATATTATCCAAAGATTGACAATTCAAAGAAAATCTATAAGTCGCATCAATACAAAAGATGTGCAAAACTTACCCGATGTCATATGCAAAGAATCATTGGCAATAATCGAAAAGGTTATCCACATAACAACTAGCATTATATGTGACCAAAAGGGTTGCCGCATCAACACATGATTACACGATTGCGAGGACCGCTCTACATAAAGTGTCGACGGGGTTCAAAAGGGATACCCCATTGTGAAGACATATTTAACCGACAAATGTCATAATTATATAACAGCCAAGAGGGTCGTTGTGTTTTTTATTGCAAGCTATTCCCTTCCAAACAGGTTCATGAAAGGATGACTTCACTTTTCAGGCGACAACTCACGTGGAGATGTGGTAAAGACTATATACCTCTTTCGTGAATTATGTTTAGTACTAACACTCCTTGTTTGAAACATTGTCGAGAGCATATGAGAGGATGAAAATCTCAAACCCAAACCACAGGTGCAGATGACTCCAGATAGGACGTAGCACAACATGGAACTCTTTCTTAGCAGCGAAATGGGACACAATCTAGAGAGGGACGTCAAACTCTCTGGACGCAAGCTAAAGGATGATCACCACCATCCAACCACACCCTATTAGAAGGCATGTGGGTATTCTGAGATATTCTGGTTTCAGCTTTACCTTCGGGATATTTCTAAACTCATACTGAGGGTAAACTTCTCGGCATGTGGGTATTCTGAGATATTCTGGTTTCAGCTTCACCTTCGGATATTTCTAAACTCATACTGAGGGTAAACTTCTCTTTCTTTTAAATTTGAGTGATAGGGCACCTAGAGTTTTAAAAATTATGTCCAGGTAAGTTCTTACTTATGGATCTGAAGTATTCCATGTTCATGGTTCAAAGGTTACAAGCCTTTTTTTCATAACTCAAACAACTTGTCACTCATCCCAAGCCAAAGATCGTCTGAAATAAAAGACTTTTTTCTACCGATCGAGTCAAACTACAAACAGTCTGATTCCCTAAGTCTCGGGGATATGTAGGTTGGTCTCTATGTAGAAAAATAGACTGCATTCCAACCTCTCCCCAAATCCCTTTATTCCCCAGCTTCTCGGTTTCATCAAAAACTCTAAAACTGAGATAGCTAGTGAATTTTCTTGAAAATCATGCTTAAAATCAAGCTTTATGAACTACAAGTGACCTGAATTCTCATGTAACCTAAGACCGAGGTTCGGCCATAACTCTATGAAACTTATGCGAAAACTAACCTCTTTCAGATTCAAATTTGTGGTCGGACAAAATAAATTAGGAACGTCAACCTCACTTTACCCAGGTTTACTTGCATCCACCCTACCCAAAGGGAGGGGGTAGTTGTTGACACCTAATTTTTGCCCTCCACGGCTAAATTTAATCTTGAATTTCTTTGGTTTTTAATAAAATCAAAATATTTATTTCATCTGAATAAGATTGTACGTAATTTTGTCATTTCGAGTAGCGATTATATATTATCGTATTCAATTATACGATATTATATAATTTGATTACTTAAATATTTATAGTAAATTTTAATTAAGGACTATTTTTAAAATAAATATAATAATTAAGATCTTGATTTAAATGTAATTTATTTTCAAAAATAATTTATTGGATAAATATGTGTTGGTTTTGTTAAACCAAGAAGCTCGAGATTAAGTGAGGTGTTAATTTGTGTCGAATTTTGATTTAATCTGGTCAATCTATTAAATTTGGTTATAATCAAAATCAAATTGGCCTCAATTGCAATGCAATTGGCCGATTGATTTTTAATTTTGGCAAAAGTTAAATCGATTTAGCTAATTCCTAATTTCTTAAATAACCCCGATCTTAACCCTATTCTAACCAACCTAATAACAATTAAACAATTCCGACCCAAGAAGGAATAAACCCAATACCTAATTTAACACCCTTCAACATCGACCCAAATTCTTTTCCCGTTTTATACATTAACAAAGCAGCAGCAGCCCTAAATATCAACCACAACAACAATACCCGATCCATAAGTACCACTGGCCCAACACAAAGTTCCTGACCCGGCCAATATCATCCCCTCTTCATCGAATAACCTCAGCAACAACATGTACACACAATAGCCACAATAAATACGTATAACAACATCGACAAACAACAAAACAACAACCTCCAACATCGAATCACCGAACAACATCAATACCGACCAGTTCCAGTGGAAATCCATCCACGGCGACCTGATTACCCGATGAAAAACCGACCCATCCTAGACCCGCGAACCACACAAACCCAAATCTGGGTCCGACCCATGAATTCAATCTGTTTCTTCAATAAAATTTCTAAAAATTGGACACCTCACGTACCATAACGGCTAATTGCGTGAATCTCGGCTACGATGGTACTATTTCGTACATATTTGGTGGATTTCTATTGGTTCTTAAGGGAATTTGTTTTGCAAAAATTCTATTGGCCAACAACCCCATTGAATTCTCTCAAAAAACAACAAAATCAGTACAATTTTGTTAGGGGAATCTAATCTGGAGTTCAAATTTTGAATTCTTTTTTGAAGAATTTCCTAATTTGCCCCTGAATTACTTTATCCCACATCAGTAGAGCAACTTTTGAATGGGGGGTTTCTATGTTCTCTATATATAGATCTCTTTAGAGCAAGAAAAGAGATTTTTTTCTGGGGGGATTTTGATATTTTTTGGGGGATATTTTTCTGAAGGGAGGAGCAGAAAACAAGAGAGAAAAGTCTCAAATAGGGAAAGGGAAAAAAGGTTCGAGCAAAAGAAAAGAAGATACAATCTTCTAGTAGAAATTTGAACAAAAAATTGTCTGATTTTTCTTTTTCTCTCAGGGAAATTGGTCGAAAATTGGAATTGTTGAATCGAAGACGACTTATTTTTGGCGGTGATTGAATCCAAAAAGTTTGAAGTTTCATTTTGCTGCTCCGAAACATATAATAATCTCCCTTTTAGTTTCGGCATTCCTTAGTCGTTCGATAGTCGTATTAGCGTTTATAATAGCGTCCTGGGATTGTTTGGCTGTAGAAGGCCTTAAAGGCTATAGTATTTTTTTTAGGATGTTCTGTTTGAACAGATTGATTCACGTTTTATCTCTTTAATGCTTGCTTTAATTTTCTTTGGAAGCTCATTATATCGTCGTAATTTTTGTGCGTTAATCCCCAACATATCGTTCTATATTTCAGTGTTTTGCTCTGGGTTTAATGTTCTCGTTCATCTGAATGTTCTCTGCTTTAAATGTTTGATAAATAATATTTGCATAGTGTTGTTTCAATCCTTCTTCCTGTTATGAGTTCGATTCTACATTACTTGTTGCATATAGTTCATGACCTAGGTTTAATATGGATTGTTTTCCTGATCATCTTCGGCCTACTAAGTCGATAGGAACAGTAGGTATATGTGCATACAGTGGCGGACCCAGAATTTAAGGATTGTGGGTGCTTACAAAATTTAAAAACTGAAAAAAATAAAAAACCCACCTCAACTAGGTTCGAACCCAGGACGTCCCTTCAATGGAGAAGCTTAAGATCAACTTAAACACCAGTGCACCCAACCAACTTTTATTTTCGTGGGTGCTTTTATATATTTTATACCTATTTTAGTATATTTTCTATATAATTATACCTATTCCGCGTCGAGTTTATTGGGTGCCGGAGCTCCCCGAAAGTATACGTAGGTCCGCCCCTGTGTCCATGGTAAAATATCAGTCTTGGTCTAGTCTTGTGGATATGAGGGATGGGATGCAATGAATTCGTGTGTTTTCTGCATTTGGTCTAGTTCTGTGGTTGTGGGAATTGTTCTTTAGATTCATTTCATTTCAGAACCATTTTCTATGTTATATGAAAGCTGCTTTCGAAACTCCTTTGACTCCTAATGTCAAGAAAAAGATTTGGGTTACGTCTCATTTAAGTTTCAATTGATATTAAGATCCCTCTAACATATGTTTGATATAATACTCTCGAGAACTCACCAAAGAGGAAGGAGAATGATTTCTATGTGTCTTCCTTCAACTTTTGGTCATGTTTTTACTCGGATTTTCCCTTATAGAATTTGATTAACTCTAGAATCATTTCAACAAGGTACAATCCCTATGTGATAAGTATGATTAATTTTGTTGTGTGAGCACTAAATTATTGTTCTCTTGGATTCGCCTACTGTTGGATTTCAGGTTTGGAGTTTGATATATGTTAAGATTTCTTTATAACCCATGCTTCTTCTCGGGCTTGTGTAACCATGTTGGTAATATCACGTTTGATTTATTGCCTATTTTTAACATGATTGTGTTAAAAAAAATACATGTATATGAAATTTTATTTTATTAATCTTATTTGCTAGGAGCCATAAGAAGCCTTGTTTTGAGCTTTAGTCAGAATTGATTTAATTAATTGTTTATGATTGTCTTCTTGGAACTCCATGGATTTTGCTTCTATTGCGTTTTACTTGCTTTAATTAATTGTTTATGATTGTCTTCTTGGAACTCCATGGATTTTGCTTCTATTGCGTTTTACTTGTGTACGAATATATTTTGATGAAGCCTGAATCCTATAGTTTGTAAATTGTTAAAGCTTGAGCATTTATTAATTCTTTTTTCTTTTCTTTTCTTTTCTCTTTGCATGAATTTTATCTTGGAGTCCGAACGAACTCCTCCCTTTCGCATTTCATCATGGGCCAACATGGCCCACCTTCGAGTCAAACCTAAAAGAAAGTCTAAAACGAACTGCATGACGTATGGATGCAAGAAGGAAACGAGAGAAGAAGAAAGGGTTAAAACCCGTATTTGAAGTGGCCAAGAGACTTGAAAGTCTCGATTTTTTTATTTTGCTTATGTTGTTTATTTATTCATTTATTGTCGCTTTTAGTTATTTATTTTATTTATTCATTCATTTGGGTCTCGAAGCCAAAGTTGTAAATTTAATACAGGTGAAGTGAATTTTGAGCCAAAAAGGCTCGAAAACATAGAATTAGGACAGGTGAAAATGAGTCAAGGCCCGACATTAGATCAGGACAGGTGCAAGTTGGTCAAAAGCGCAATTGTATTTAGGCTCAATAGCCTAAATCTTTTATTTTCTCCCCTTTCTCCTTTTATATACTTCTTTACCTTTCATTTGTTTATACTTGGTTAAAAGCTCTATCAAGTCGTCCAAAATTGTTTTACACAAATAGTATTCTAAAATCGATCACTTTTCAACAATCAATTGAAGTTAGTCAAAAGACATTTTTTAATAGTCCGGATAACCGCAAGTTAGCGGACGTTTTAGGTGCCTAAAACCTTCCTAAAACGTAAATAGCAACCGCTAACTCAAAATCTTTAAAATTTTAAACAATTTTTCTATTTTTGGATCGTTTAAAGTAACTTTATAAAGGTTACTTAATTCTTTTTCAAAATTAAGTGGCGACTCTTAAAAGAGTCAAAATTTTCGCAAAACAGTTATTCTTTATGATGGTCTAAGATAGTAAATCCCTAAGAAGAAACTAAGGGGTTGTTTGATTGAAAAATAAGTTATTCCGAGATTACTAATCTCTGAATTAGCTATTTCAGGATTAGTTATCCCATCCTCTAGAAGGGATAGAAAAACACTATAATCCAGGGATAACTAATCTCGGGATGAGTTATCTCATATATTTTATCCCAACTATCTCGAGATTAGTTATCCTTATTCCTCCTACAAAACGAACCAAACAATAATCACAGAATGATGTAAAGTCATTCATAGATATCTTTACATCATTCATAGATATGAAGTTTTGATGCATAAACCTTCTAATTTTTTTATTGGGTATATATATGTTTCCCCCCATGAACTTGTTTCTCCAAACTCACTTTAGCATTCAAACTTAATTTTCATTTATTTACCCCCGTTAAAATCTTTAAAGTGTATTAATTTCACCCCTCAAACTGGCGTGAGATTTTTTTTTTAAAAAAGAAACTGATATGGTCCCACTTTTTTTAATTTTACATATATATATATATATATATCAAGAAACCCAGCCCCTTACCTCTCACCCCACCCAATCTTCATCTTCTTCATAAGCCCCACCCTCTCACCCCTCACTCCACCCTATTTTCTTGTATTTCTTCTTACACCTTACCCCAATTCCTTTTCTCCTTCTTCTAACTCTCCATCTCCACTTCTATTATCTTCATTAATTTCTTCAAGAAAGAAAAAAATGTGTGTGAAAAGTTATGAATTTTAAAATGTTAGAAAATAATTTTGGAAAAGAAAGTCTTTCAATACATGATTGTTGAACTAAATTACTTATGTGAATTTTCAAGAAATCTGTTGTTGGATTTATGAGATTGCCTTTTGTATCTACCATTATTGAACCTTGAAAAAGCTTGAAGACAAAAAAAAAGGGTGTTAAATTCATGGTTGATGTTCAAATTGATTATTGGAGTTTTCTGATGATGATGTGAAGTTGTACTTGAATTTTGAGTTTAATTGGTATGAATTTTGCTAGTTTAATTTTGTATCCGCCATTTTTGAAGCTTGAAGACAAAAAAAATGAGTTCGTCGAATTCAAGATGAGATTGATGTCGAAATTGATTATTGAAATTTTCTGATGATGTTGTAAAGTTGTACCTGAAATTTGAGTTTGATTGGTATGAATTTTACTAGTTTAATTTTATATCCACCATTACTGAACCTTTAAAAAGCTTGAAGACAAAAAAAAAATGAGTTTGTTGAATTCATGGTTGATTTCAAATTGATTATTGAGATTTTCTAATGATGTTGTGAAGTTGTAGTTGAAATTTGAGTTTGACGGGTATGAATTTAGCTAGTTTATGTTGAAATTTGAGACCCAAAAATGAAGAACTCATACATGGGCAATGTTGAAGATGACAGATGACGGTGGGGTGGGCGGGCGGGTGGGAATGTATGTGAAAAAGAATATTTTAATATATATATATATATATGAAATTATTTTTAAAAAATGCTTTTCTTGCGTGGCTACGACGTGGCAATGACGGGGTGCTATTTTGTCGGCGTGTGTGCACACTCTCCGTTGTGAGAATGTATGCGAAAAAAAATATTTTAATATATATATATATATATATATATGAAATTATTTTTAAAAAATACTTTTCTTGCATGGTTACGACGTGGCAGTGACGGGGCGCTAATTTATCGGCGTGTGTGCACACTTTTCGTTGTGAGAGTGGTATTCAGTTTTGAAGGGTGAAATTAATATACTTTAAAAATGTTAAGGGATAAATAAATGAAAGTTAATTTAAGTACTAAAGTGAGTTTAAAAGACAAATTCACGGAGAAAACATGTCTTTTACTACTAACTTGCAGCAATGGAGCTAGTAATGATGTGTCTCAGTCAACTGCTGATATGTTCTGAGTAATAAAATGCACATACGTAAATGGAGTACTACACTTTATTTATGAAAAGACAACCCCTTTGTAATTAGTCATCGGTACTTATTTTGTACTGCTATTTTGGGAAGGGTGGTTGGGAGACCTAAATCACTTTAATGATAACATATTTTATTTTATAATAGTGGTAGCAGTTTTGTTTTCAAAAAATATATGAAAGGTTATATTCTAGAAAGTTTTTTTAACAATAAACCAAAAGAAAAGGGGATTTGTTTAGTTGAAAGGGAAATTAATAGGGTTGTTGTTATTTTAATGGTTGCAACTTGCAATTATATAGTGCATTCTTTAACTTAAATTGTAGGGTTCTAGTTTCATTAAAGAGCATCCTTCTTTTACTTTACCTCACTTTTCAAAGGCCTCGCTTAACCAAACAAAAGATATTTATAAAATAATACTCTTCCGTCTCATTTTATGTGTCGTCATTTGATCGGATACGAAGTTTAAGAAATAAGTAAAGACTTGATATTTTTTACCAAATTGTCTTTTATTAAAATAAAATACTATTCGTATTATTTTTAATTAAATGGGGACCAATAAGGATAAAAATGAAATTGTATCTTTAAGTAGTTACCAAATAAATAAAGATGATATTTTTTTAGGACGGATCAAAAAAAAAATAATGACACATAAAATGGAACGGAGAGTAAAAAAAAGGGGATTAGACCTAATAGTTTTAGGATTTCTCCTCGGTATATCCGTCTGAGGTTTTAATTAATTAAAGTTAGAAAAAAAATATTTTAAAGATTTAAACACTTTACTAAATGTAACTCTATACCTAATACTTGAACACAAGATTTTGAGTAAAGACGAAAAATGCTTATCATAATATTTAGTGATAATTAGTACAAGCTTGTATGCTTACAAAAAAAAAAAACAAATATTTACCAATATATCGAGGACTTTAGGTGATTCACATAATTTGGCATCTATTTTTTTAAAAAGGGGGATTAGAGTTGGTGGGTCTTGGTTTGATAAGAGTGTTCCCATGGCGTCATACAATAATCTTTATATATAGGAATTAGGATTAGGTTGTGTCAATTAAACACCAAATACTATATTAATTAATTAAGTTTGTCATCATGTGCATCACGAGACATGAAGATGGAAATCTAATTACCCTGGATTAAAATAATAGTAATAGCATGTAATGAAACACTATTCCTGATTTTTATTCTTTAATTGATCAAATATGAAATTAACCATGCTACATGATCTTTTCTGATTTAAAGTATTTTAATTATTTTAATTTGCCCAGCACTATAATAGGAATAACTTTTTTCGTATAATTCTATAGGTAGGATTTAAAAAGCCTATAATATAAGCAAATCTTACCTTTTATTTGTATGAAATAAAAAAAAAAATTCGATGAACTCTAAAAGTAAAACACACATCACATCCATAAAATGTTGTTTACTTGTAATTGTAAGGTTACATTATACTAATTTTGTTGCGTACATGATGAATTAATTATTACTCCTATTTTTTTAATATTGTTACTATATATTAGGTTGCTTTTGATAACAACAAGAAGTAAGTATCAAATCAACATCGATTAAGGTCAGTAACATAAAATTAGATTGGTTGTTTTGTTTCACTAGAATTCGTTTCATTTCAAGTTTTAGCATAAGTTTGTTTTCTAGCCTTAAGAATTTTACATCATTAACTACAAAAATATATCAAGATTAAAAAAATAAAATAACATTAATTATGCTAAACATTCATGTACTTCAATTGCAATCAGGGGCATATTTAGGTAGAAGAATATTACGAATTCACAAGAGAGGACATCTTTTTTCCCTGAATTTGTCGTCACAACTTAATTTATCACTTAAACTTAACTTCCGTTTATTTACCCCCTTAACAACTTTCAAATGAATTAAATTCCCCCTATAACTGACGTGGCAAAAGAAAAAAGCGAGTGAATTTTTTTTTTTAAAAGACCACTTTATTGCTATTATTATTATTATACATACATACACACACACACACACACACACACACACACACACATATATATATATATCATTAAAAGAAAAATGTCTTCTAAGACATTTTCATCTTCTTCATCACTCCCCTTCTCCACCCCCCCGCCCACCCCCGCCCCACCCCCAACACTCTATTTCTTCATCTTCTTCGTACCCCCATCCCGTTTCTTCGTAATTCTCTTCCTATCGAGTCCTAATTAATCCAAAATTTTATTTTTCGACAATCAAAAAGGGTTCAAGATTGATGAACAAGTTTGATTCTTGGCCAAGAATTTCATGTCATGCAAATATTATCTATTCCAATTTCAAATTTCGGACTGTTTATGCCATTTCTGTAGACATTTTTGAGTAAGAAATTAAAAATTTAGGAGTTTTAAACTTTTGGGTTTTGATTAATGTGAAAGAATTTGGATTTGAGATTTTGTGTATTGATGTATTTTTGTGATCATGTACTTGCATTTAGTTCATTGATGAATTTGCTCAAGTTAATTTTGCATTTGATGAAGAAAAAAATTCATTGAGAAAGCTTATGGTGAAAGAAATAGAAAAAGTGGTGCTTTTATGTAAAGAAGAAGAAGTAGGAGGAGGAAGGGAAGGGAACAAGGGCTACTGTCTAATGAAAAAGTAGAAGGAATTGGGGTGGGGTGGGGTGGGGTCTGTGAAAGAACGAAGGAGGTGGAGGTTGTGAAAAAGAAGAAGAAGGAAGGGAGGTGGGGTCTATTTTATTTTTATAAAATATATTTTTTATAAAAAATATACACTTTTAAATATATATATATAAAATAATATATATATATATATAAAAAAAATAGTACATATAAATATATAAAAAGTTAGTGTGTGGGATTATTAAAAAAAAAAAATCTTACGTGGCAAATGACATGGCACTGATGTGGCAATGACATGGCGCGTGTGTAGCGCACTCTCCGTCGTGAGAGTGATATTTAGTTTTGAGGGGTGAAAATAATTCACTTTAAAGATGTTAAGGGGGGTAAATAAACAGAAGTTAAGTTTAAGTGATAAAGTGAGTTGTGGCGACAAGTTTGGAGGGAAAAGATGTCTTTTCTCAATTCACAAACTCTTTTTGTAGACAGTATATAATGATATAATAATTTTACAAACATGCAAAGCAAACCACCAGAGTTGGCATAGTGGTTCAGCGCTATGTCCCTTAAGCAAGAGGTAGGAGGGTCGATCCACGCCTCTGACGAACAGAGCAAAATCTGTGGCCAGTTCCCTATCGCAAAATGTACTGATCGAGGAACGAAGGATTAGTCTTACAACTGCCGGCAGTGGAGATACCTTGAGAAACAGAAAAAAAAAATGTAAAACAGAGAGAGATGGAAGATTTACACAATTGAAGTAACAGAAGTGTCCGCAAAATTTATTTGAACCTAATTCTTCTTAAAAAATTTATTCCAATCAATGTCCTTTTATTTCATATAAATATGCGCACCCAAAGCGCAAGACATCTAACCACCAGAGTTGATATAGTAGTTCAACGCTATGTCCCTTAAGTAAAAGGTCGGGGGTTTGATTCCGTCTCTGACGAATGGAGCAAACTCTCTAGTCAGTTTCCTACCGTAAAATGCGCTAACCGAGGAATTGAGGATTAATCTCACCGCTGCCGGTTGTAGGGATACCTTGGGAAACTAAAAAAAAAAAAACTATTGGTATTGCAAGTAGTTTAGGTGCACCATTACAAATGAGATCAATTGTCCAAATTTCGTATGCCACTACAACCTCTGCAAGAAATATAAGATAAGACGGACATAATAGGCTCTCGTATTCGATATATTTTTTTTTTCTTGAATTTCATTTTAACAAAAAATTTAATGTATTAGTTTTTTTTTTTTTTTTTTACATTGAGCTTGAGGGTACTGTTTTTTCCTTCTATCTTTGATTGGTTCATATGTTCAATCCTTTTTCAAATCTAACAAATTGAATCTCTATTTTTTTTTTTTTTACCATATCATGAAATTATACAATTAAAATGAAGCATGTATATTAAAAAATTAGTAGCAATGGATCGTGTAACATGGTAGTACTTCATCTTCATGGACTTGTTTGACACATGTCGAGATTTATTTTTGGATAAATTTATTTTATATTTAGTTAGAATAAAATTACGAATTAGCTTATTTCTAAATTATTATTATTTTTTAGAAAAAACTAAAGAATTAGACAAACATAAGTTTACCACACCTAACTTTAAAAAATTACATAATGTTATGTTGTGCTCCATACTTCTGGTCTAAAGTTTCCATTTTTATGATTCATCCTATTTTTATATAACATTCACAAATAGTTATTTCCTCAATTCACTTTTATTTATCACTTTTTTAACATGACTTTCATAATTTTAAAAATAAATAATTAATCCTTAAAATAAGTATTGTATCCAAACACAACTACAACTCTATTTTTGACATAAAAAATTTCAAATAAAAATTTGTTTTCTATTTTGATGTAGTCCTTTACGTCAGATTACCAGAAAAATAAAAAATAAATGAAAAAGAGCCCCTCTCTACACCCCTAACCCCCTCACCATACCTACCCCGCCCCCCACGGCCCCCCTCTCTACTCAAAACCAATTTCACCATATTCATCTCTCTTCTCTATCTCCAAAAATCTCACAAATCTCACTTCAACTCTTCTTCGTCTTCTTCCCATCAACCCTAATTCCCCTTTCTAAGGTCCCATCAATACTCCGATTCCCCCAAATCAAACAAACAATGCTATTTTCACTCTAAATCTTTTCTCCATCACTATCTTTATCTCCTTCTCCTTCTTCTTTCTTCCCCCATTTTTCCCCTCATAATGTTCAAATATTACATCCTTATCCCATCTCTTACACTTGTTATCACTATCCCTATCATCTACTTCTTCTTCCCTCCATCTATCTTCCCTCAACGACAAATCCCCATTTCTCTCCCTGATGAACTCGACGATCTTTCCCTTTTTCATAAAGCCATCGCTGCCGATTCCACTTTCCTCAAAAAAACAACCCATAACAAACACCCCTCCAACAAATTCCGTCTCGGTTCCACCACCCTCCGCCGACCCAAAATCGCTTTCCTGTTTTTAACCAACTCCGATTTACACTTTCAGCTATTGTGGAACAAATTCTTCAATAGCTCCGATCCGCATCTGTACAATATCTACATTCACGCTGACCCATCTGTGAGGATTACACCTCCCGTAGGTGTTTTTGCTGACCGATTTATTCATTCGAAGAGAACTCAACGTTCTTCGCCGACGTTGATCTCTGCCACGCGCCGTCTCCTTGCTCACGCGCTGTTAGATGATCCGGATAATGCGTATTTTGGTCTTGTTTCTCAGCATTGTATACCTTTACACTCGTTTAATTACTTTTATAGTTTTCTATTGGATACCCAGAAATTGTCTAGGAAAATGGAGTTTCCTAGTTATATAGAGATTCTTAATGAATCTCCTTCGTTATTAGATAGGTATAATGCTAGAGGGGAGAATGTGATGGAACCCGAAGTCAGTTTTGAGAAATTCAAAGTGGGTTCGCAGTTTTTTGTTATTACTAGAAAGCATTCGTTAATGGTGATTAAGGACAGTAAGCTATGGAGGAAATTCAAGAAGCCTTGTTTAAAAATTGAATCTTGTTATCCTGAAGAACATTATTTTCCTACTTTGTTATCGATGGAGGATCCGGATGGGTGTACTCGCTATACATTAACGAGAGTGAATTGGACTGATTCAGTTGATGGACATCCACATACTTATCATCCACCTGAAGTATCCCCTGAGCTGATTTACAAGCTCAGAAAGTCGAATTCGACGAATTCAATGAGTTCTTACATGTTTGCAAGGAAATTCTCACCGGATTGCTTGGAACCGTTGATGGAAATGGCGGATTCCATCATTTTTAAAGACTAAAATTTCCTTTTCTTGGTAAGTTTTGTTCTTTCTTTATTAAGGCTTTCTCCAGTTGAGTTTTGTTGAGTTTACTTGGTAGATTTTGGTAATCTGAGATGGACGGCTGATATTGTATTGTAGAAAGTATTACTAGTAATATTGATACACTAGAGTTAGTGTTGCATACTCAAAGAGTGGACAATTTGAGTGGTGAATCTCTTTAAGGTGCTTTTCTTGTTTTCCTTTTATGGTGATGGGACTTTTTTAGAATCTAACTAGGCTGGATATTTTTAAATAGCTGAGCATATATAGGTGAATTTTGGTACGTTTCAAATGTGAATACAGTTATGTTTTCAGGAATTATTTCAACGGTCTTAATGTTGTCTTCAAAAGATTATAGTCGTACTTAGGATCGTTTGGTTCACGGCATAAGGTGGGATATTTTAGGATTAAGTGTGGGATCAAATTTGTAATTCGTTTTCGGTTGAAGGTATAAATTTATCCTGAACTTCATAATGGGATATCCCATCCAACTATGTACTATCATGATCCTAGGATAACTTAGTCCACGAACCAAATGACGTAGTAATTGTGAACTTATTTTTGTAATCATGTTCTTTAAACTCTCCATGATCCAACACTTGTAGATATTGTGAACTTATTTGGAGATTTTATTCTCTTTTTCTTTGTCTCATACTAACTTTAGGCTCACAAATCTTGAATTACAACCAAAAGAAAGATTCCCCCCATTGAATTTGTATTTGATTATTGAATTTGGACACAATTTTTTCGTCATCTTTGGTTTTTTTTGGGCGGCAGAATGGAAAATCTCCCAAGGGACAAAGAAAGGATAAGAAGGAAAGTTTTTCTTGTGTAAAGAAGACAGTAGGTAACTTATGGCATCTGTAGTTGACATTTTTGGATTTAGATTTGGAAAGTTAGAATAGATGTCTCAATCATCATCTATGAAACAAACTATTGTCAACTTTCTTATAAAAGGTGTTGAGTATTTGGTGTAAAACATTAAAATCTACGTGTCAATAAAGCTAAAGATATGACAACTGCTTTGGAGAATTGGTGATTGTTGAATTAGGATCTGATGTGATTTGAACTAAACCGTGTTTCATTTTTATTTAATTTTGTTTCCAGCTAATGATGAAGAGGAGAAATCTTGTGCAAATTGTGATGTTTTGAAGAAAAAGCACTCATCTTGGAGTACAATGTGGGAAATGAGGTCTTGAAGGGTTTGTCAAAAAGAATGCCCTCAGCCCAAGTAACCCCAAAAGGAATCCCCAACTCAAAGTTTTGACTGAGCTTTCAAAGAAAGCAGCAAAAAGCAATAATCAGAAGGTACTGTTGAGGTGTAATTTGGTAAAAGTTTCTCTTCTTTTTTTGTTTTTATTTAGGAGTTCAGTATTCCACTTGCTCGATTATGGAGTTAAAGCGCTCCATACCAGGAGGGATCTCTACTCGAGGTCGATTCCAATTTGGTAAAATTTCTAGTTGTAGATCGTGGGGTTTGAGGAGAGGATGCCTTTTGGCTCTTCCCTTTGATGTGTACTCTGTGTTCGTTCCTCTTGTACATATAATATACTACGAATGTTTGGGTGAGAATCATGAGTGGATGATTAGAAGGTTGTTGTGAATGTTCAATGATGCATTTCAAGCCTTAAGCAAATAAAGAAAGGGCCGTAATCCAAGTATTTTTCTCCAAGTTACTTTCCTCCTTTATTTTTGCCTCTTTTCCCCTCATTTCAACATTTTCTTTACTTTGGTTGTAGGTTATTCCAAGGAATGATTTCTTTACCTAGTGCCATTATTTAAGTCAATACTTCCCAAAGCTGAACTGTAATAGCAACAATAACAAATAAGAACCATGAAAATGTCATTTTGGGTGTCCTTTTTTCCTTGACATTGATCTCTAAATTACTACTACTATATATATTTTGGTTGCTTTTTGTGGTACAACCTCTCTTACCTACTGTGAAGAATGTGGTTCACTCACTGTGTTAACTTGAACTGTAAATCAGAATAAGAAGGTGATACCTAATTTCTGTAGGATTTTAATTGCTCTGGGCGTTTGATGCCATCCTTGTACATTAACTTGAGTTAATGAGCAGTAAAATATTCGAACGCAATTTGCTTGAGGGCTCCGGTTTATCTGTGAGTATATCTTAGCAAGTGTGAGATAGATCATAGATGGAAGTCAGAGATTCGAAACCCAGGCAAATCTGAAATTTAAGTCTATTGCCCTTGGAATCTCTTGCCTTAAAAAGAGATACTCAACGTAGTTTTGGTAATGTTTTTCAAAAATGAATTACACAACAACATCAATGAGAAGTCTTAAATGTTTATTTAGTTTGCTATATAGTGTTAAATATTAATGATGACAATGTGTCTTATACTCCTTCTGTTTTATGATAAATGAATTGTTGAATTTTGGTAAGGAAAAACATTAAACACATAAATTTAACACAGATTTTCATTTTTACCCTAAAAAAAGAAAAAGTTTACCTTGTAATATCTTTTTAAAAGTTAATTGATTGTCAAATCATAAGGGTAAATTTAAAAAAAAAATTAATAAAATACTAATAAATACCTCAATAATTTACTTATTTCGAAACGGAGAGCGTAAAATTTTAGTTGTGAAATGTGATTTGTGACGAAGTATTCTACTAATTTAATAAATTTTTTTGTAATGATATTGAACTAGTTCTGTACAAGCATCCTTATTGACTAGCCAACAAATGAGAACCTGTATTAAAAAATGCGGTGTTACTAGCCAACTGTCCTTTTCTTATAGTACTCATTTGTTTTCTTTCTAACTGTTCATGTTAGGACGAATGTACAAGTGTTCTAAGTGGTAGTACCTTTTTTTTTTTCCTATTTCTTTTTATAACCATGGATAATGGAGCATTCGATAAACATAGAAACTTGTAGCAGGGTCGAAGGGTGTAGTTTAATGTTCCCTCTTACATCACCTTTCGCCACTTAAATAAAAATACATAAAAGTCCATTTCACATGTCCTACTTTACATATCTCTAGTGATCCCTCTGTCTTTTTTTTTTTTTTTTTTTTTAGAAAATGAAATCTTTTGTCCTTTTACAAAAATATACGAAAGAAAATAATTTTTCCAGAATTTTTTATGTGTAATAAATTATATCTAGTCAAAAAAGGTTATAAAATCTAAAAGAAAATTGCAAAGGGCCACAAAACAAGTTCTCCCTTTCCTTTCCTCTCTAAACATTTCAATTCTTTTATAATTTTTTAGCTAGTTTTTGGGATGTAAATTAGCCAAAATGATTTTAACATAATATTATAGCCAGACCCAGGTCAAGAATGGATTGTCCTCCGGACCAATTGAAGGGGGTGAAATACCCCTGATATCCAGTAGTTACAGAGGGTTGAAATGCCTTTGATGCATGAATGTGTACACATTAGATCAGATGGTAAAATTTCAATTAAGGCTTTGACAATTAACATCCCAAATGCTAGCTCATAATAAGAAATGCCGTCTTTCTAATAAGTTGGTGTGTCACATGAATTTTTATCGATTATATTTTTTGTTTAAGCTCAACTTATGCTATCTTCATATTAATTTTAAAATTAGCATAACAATAATAATAACACTCTTTATATTATTGCCATATAAATATAAGATAAGACAAGATATCCCTATATATAGTTGGTTCAAAATCAACGCACTAGCAATCTAAAACATATTTTCAATTAATAAATATCATTATATGGACACTTTTTGCTGTCCTAATTTTAACCAAGTTGGTGTTGATTCTAAGAAAGTGTATATCTTTTGATACACAACTTTTTTCATGTATTTTTAGTGCTTTATCCACTTTTCACACATCTCCTCGCCATAATTTCAAACATACATATCAATGCATGACAACGACAAAGCAATATCAATACGATCCCCTCGTTAACTTTTAGTAGAGATGAGGATGTTCGGATGAATGTACGAATGGATTAGGAAATATATGATTCGAAGTTATACAAGATAAGGTAAAAGTGTACTTTGTGACGAACAGGATAAGGACACAAGGTTGAGATAGTCCAGACTCCAGACATGTGAATAGAAGGTGCGAGAATGCAATCGGTGAGAAGGTGTGAAAGTTGATAATAGTAGAAGTTAAATAGGTAGAGTTAGGCTGAAGAAGAACTGAGGGATATACTAAAGGCGGGATATGACACAATTTCAATTGAGGGAAGAATGGCCCAAAATAAAAAGACATGAAAGTCGAGGATTAGGATAGAATAATAATATGCTAGTTGAGTTTTGTCGTACTCTAATATATCAAATACTTCTTCCTCTTTCCTTTGTCTTTTCTGGCAAATATGTATTACTATCCATCGTTATACTTGTTTTAATCATTGTTATTTTTTTTGTCTCTTTGTCTCAAATATGTATTATTTAAATAAATTTATTAGTTCAAATATAAAAAATAAAATCAAGAAAATAAAAAAGAAATGCTTAAAAGAATTTGAGGGATATTTTTATCTTTACATATATTAGTCTCATGGTATTAAATCTCATGTATTACTAATACCACCAAATGGAAGGTAATCGTATATTTACACACCCTATAATACCAAGTAGAGTGTATAACTAATAGATAAATCCAAAATTCAACATATAGTACTAAATAATACCATACGTTATACATGAACTATTTCTCCCAATACACCCTACCAAACGACCCGTCTATGATGTATAAATTATCCATGTATTAGGTAGGATTAAATTTGAATCGAGCAATCAAATATTGCACTAACTGGACTAAATTTTAATCTATGGACTATTTTATTTAGTGCAGCCTATCAAATGAGTTCTTAATACAAATGGTGGAATAAAATAATTTCGAAATTAAGTAATACCTTATACTAAACATGAGGTAAGATTAAACCCAAATTTATTCGAAGATTATTTTTTTTATCTTTTCTATCAAACGATCCCTATATAGATATTTTTGTTGTTGCATCCTAATTTTAACCTAGTTCGAGTTGATTCTAATAAAAGTTTGTATCTTTTGATAGATAACTTTTTTCATGTATTTTTAGTGCTTTATCCACTTTTAACACATCCCTTCGCCATAATTTCAAACCTACATATCAATGCACGACAACGACAAAGCAATATCAAAACGATCTTCTCATTAACTTTTTAAACTTAAAATAAAATCAGAGTAAACTTTAAAGCCAATTTTAAAGAGTCTTATAACTATTTTTTTGTTAAAAAAATCTTAACGTGCTCCGTAAATGTAAGCTGGTGACTTTTAGCATTTGATATAAGTATAATGTATGACTATGTGGCCAAAACTTTAAAGATAAGTTTTATATTATGCTGGTTAGACTATCAAAAGGTTTTACGTTCAGAAGATAAAAATAGTTGAGGTAAGAATGTTTAAATAAATGTGCGACTAGATTAGGAAAGATATGAATCAAAATTATATGAGACCGGATGAGAGTGTACTTTGTGACACAAACAAGATAGATGAGGACACAAGGTTGAGATAGTCCAGACATGTGAATAGTGTTATATTCCTTCTACGGGTACGCAGAATCTGTATAGTAGAAACAACAACTTCAACTAAAGTTCAAGTATATAAACAAGAACACAATAAAGTATATCAAATACCCTCTACACAGGATCAAAATGACCTTTCCAAGAGGTGTATTTTATTTTTAAAAAAATAGATGAAACAGAAATGAATAAGACCAAGTCGTCCGAATTCACGGACTTTCCTTAAGGAATAATTCCCCTAACTGTACCCGAGGTTATGGAATCTTCCTCCCAGGATAAAATGGCCTTCAATCCGACTATAGCGGTACCTCAAATAGGCGGATTCTTCGAACGCACAGAACGTTTTGATTGATCACACAGAATATTTGTAAAGAAAAGAAGAGAGTTTTTATTCTGAAAATTTCATATTAAACCTATGGAAGAAACCAGGTTTATATAGACACAACACGCCTCTTCTGAAAAGAGGCAATGGTTCACTCCAAAGGTTACACCTTTACTGTAAGTTCATGTCTATTCATCAAACCATGCAACTTTCTGTAGCCTCAGTTCAGAACAATGTATCATTTCTGAAGCACTAGTTCGAAAACAATGCATTAGTTCACTTGAAACAGTGCAACTGTTACTGCATGTATGTATAAATGGAGATCCGAAACTGTAGAAATGTATTTTTCCTTGGCATTCTTCGGAATTCAAATAAAGTTAGATCTCATCGATCGATCATTTGCCAAATCCAAATCCAAATCCGAGTCGAGTGAGCGACGACGAAGGTACGAGGCATCTATTATTTCTTGCCTCACTTGCCATGTGGAGTAAGTGTTCTTGATTATAAACACTTTCAAGTTCTCTTTTTCCACCAATGTGGGAGAAAGAGTAAACTTTCTAATTTGGGAGTACACTTTCCATTTTAGTGTCTCTTTCCCCTCTACCATTTTATCCTTCATTTTTCCATTCACATTTCTTTCACATACTATGAACCCAACAAATAGGAGGTGCGAGGATGCACCGGTGAGGAGGTGTGAAAGGTTGACAATATCAGGAGTTAATAGAGGTAGAGTTAGGCCAAAAAAAGAATAGAGGATGCGATAAAGACGTAATATGACACAATTTTAATTAAGAGAGGAAATAATCCTAATAGAAAGACATGAAGATCGAGAATTACAATAATAAAATAACAGGTTAGTAGAGTTTTATCATACTTCTAATAGTATGACTCATATATCAAATCCTTTTCCCTCCCTCTTCCTTTTCTCCCAAATGTGTATTAATCTATACTTGTTTTAATCATTATTATTTTAATGTCTTTATTTTTTTCCTTTCTAAAGTCATGGTTTGTTAGAACTGATTTCTCTAATTATGAGAATAGTGGCAAGTTTTTTATTCTTTTAAATTTTTCTTTTAATAGTATTTATTTACTATTGTGAGTCATGAACTATCAGAAATGATATCTCCATCCTATAAAAAGAGTGATTATGTCTTTATATATTTAATTTTTTCAAACTTCACTTACAATCGCACTAGTATAATGAATGAGAAATTAAGGTGAGAAAGAGAAATGAAACTCAACAATTTAATAATGATTCTTAACCAATCATGCATTATTATCTTAAAGCCAAAGCCAGCTCTCCATCCCATATGTATTTGTCAGGCTGCTATCAGTTTAAAACATCTCCACACGCGCCGACCCAGCGCGTCTTTCGGACACCGCTCCCGTTGAAATCGGAACCGGTTATTAATCTGACGACTGCACAAAACTGCTGTACCCCATGCATTAATCCTTGTACATTCTGTGAAAACACAGAGAGTACATAATGCTTCAGGACTTGTACCTTGAGGTAAAAAAAATAAAAATCCACCGTTAGTCATATATTTCTTCTTAGCCATAGATACTATCCGTAGAAAAATACGTATGAATCTTATATATATATATATATATTTATATGTGCGCGTTTACGTACGTACATATATATATATACTTGTAGAGAGAGAAAACGAGTGATGGAGGATTGGACAGAGGAGGAGTTTTAGAGAGAGAAAGTGTTCGTATTGTATTCCTCGACGATTGCGTTGAAGCTTTTTTCTGGAGAAGAAGAAAAAACCTAAATTTTCTCTCTATTGTTCTGTAATTTTCTCGGAAAATTTGGGCGTATTTTCTCAGAAAATTGTAATTTTCGGCATTTACGGTTTGAATTTGATTGGAAATGGTGATCCGAAATGCTTATGATTGATAATTGGAGCTACAATAAGCTTAGGAATCTAGGGTTTCAAGGTGAGGAGGGATATGGATGTGGATTCAACGATGTCACCGGAATCCGATCACGATCAGAATAAAGGCGCGTCGTCGGAGCAGCTAAACGGTCAGTCATCAGCCGGGGGGTCTCCGGCGGAGACTCCTAAGGATGAACAGCAGCAGCAGCAGCAGCAGGGAAGTACTCCGGTGGCGGGGCCGAGGTGTGCTCCGCCGTACTCTGTGGTGCGCGCAGTTATGGAGAAGAAGGAGGATGGTCCAGGGCCAAGGTGTGGGCATACGTTAACGGCTGTACCGGCTATTGGAGAGGAAGGTAGCTCCAATTATATTGGTCCTAGGCTTATTCTCTTTGGTGGTGCAACTGCTCTTGAAGGGAATTCTGCTGCTCCAGGGACTCCTTCTTCTGCCGGAAGTGCTGGAATTCGTACGTTTTCCTCCAATTCTCCAATTCGGATTTGATTAGAATATGGTATACTTTCCAGTTGTGTAGATTAAATGCAATGAGTGAAATGACCAATTGATAGACGAGGTCTTAATTGCAGGTTTAGCAGGGGCTACTGCTGATGTGCATAGCTATGATGTTTTGACGAATAAATGGTCTAGGTAAGTTGCTATTGGTGTCAGTGGTGAACTGCATTCTAGTTTGTTGTTTACTTAGAATGGATAAAGTATGTGCCCTTTTTATTAATAATAACAGGATGACTCCAATAGGAGAGCCACCCACACCAAGGGCTGCTCATGTTGCTACCGCCGTTGGAACTATGGTTGTTATTCAGGTTGGTATAAACTGAAAGCATTTCATTTGCTTCGAGCATGATTATATACTTCAGCTAGTTGAGATGTTCTATCTTGTTCTTCTCAGGGTGGAATTGGTCCAGCTGGGTTGTCATCTGAGGATCTTCATGTTCTGGACCTTACACAACAACGCCCACGGTGGCACAGGTTAGCACTTAGCAGTTCATGTAGTGATTTAGTTTCAATGAATGTGGTGTATGCTGGTGAAGTGCGCTGATCAGCTACTGAAATAATTCTGATCTTGTTAGGGTTGTAGTCCAAGGACCTGGTCCAGGGCCACGTTATGGCCACGTCATGGCTTTGGTAGGGCAAAGATATCTCATGGCTATCGGTGGAAATGATGGTCAGTCTTGTGAAGAGGTCTCCCCAATTTTATTTAAGCAATAATATACGAATTAATAATTTGATCCATTATTTTCAGGTAAGCGACCTCTAGCTGATGTTTGGGCTTTGGACACAGCTGCCAAGCCATATGAATGGCGCAAGTTGGAGCCTGAGGGTGAAGGTCCACCTCCTTGCATGTAAATTTCAGTATCTCTTTCTTGAAGATGTGTACTTTAATTCCTCACTGAACATGTCGTTCACTATTTTGTATTTATTTTGTATCCATCTTGCTTATTTTGAACTTTGTCCGCTTCATTACATGGTAAAGAATTTGAAGTTTTGTTTGTATATGTCAATTGGAGAATTAACATGTAATAAATAGTGACAATCTTTAGTGACTATTTTGGTTATGATTTATTGCTTAGAAGAATGAATCTGATCCCTTGACTATGGAGGGATGGCCTACTGGTAAAACCCTCCTCTCCAACTATATGGTTGGAGTTTCGAGTCGCCAAGGGATCAAAGTGGGAAAGAGTTACTGTTGGGTAGGACATGAACTTGGGAAATTGCAATGAGATCTTTTGACTTTTAGAAAGAAGTATGAGCTTGTTAGGTTTCCAATTGCAATATGTGAGAAGATCAATTGACATGATTTAGTTATATTCAGAATCCAGCTATTACACTTAGTTTGAGCCTATTTGCCTAGTCATGTGTGGCAGGTCTACTAGTCATGCGTGCTCGTATAACAGGCTGTTCATATATTAGCTGAGGTGCACATGCAATCGCCTTGATATCACCACTTTATTAACAAAAAACATGACAAAGATTTGCTCAAACGGCGGAAAATACATTCTTTTCTTATCTGGAAGATGGTTATTTGGTGAACAGTTGTGGCGGATTGAGCATATGTTTGTTTCATTTTCTCATGCAAAGTTTTTTTAGACTGTACTGTTTGTTTAAGTGAAGCTGTCCTAGTTTTTGGTGAAAGTATTTACACATTTCCGTCTTCATCTATTTCTTAATTTTCTGTATGTAGTCTCTAGTTTCCTCTGATGATATCCAACTAAAGATAAGATTCTTATGATTCTACTCTGGTTCAACTGTCCAGAGTAATGAAATCCTAATCTGCTCTTGTTACTTGGATAGGTATGCAACTGCAAGTGCTAGATCGGATGGTCTTCTTCTGCTTTGTGGAGGGAGGGATGCCAACAGTGTGGTGAGTGAAGCATGCTTTTTGATGCAATTAGAAGAAAGGATGGCTTGTTATTGTGATTTACTTGTTCCTTGGTTTGTCATTACCCTTTTTTTACTTTCACTTGGAAGGGTAACCTTCTAGAATGTTTGGTTTCTTTGTAGAACAAATGCTGCTCTATTTGTCGCAGCCCCATCTTCTTTGACTCCTTATGTCCATTTCCTCAAGTAGAGTCGTTTTCTTATTTTTTTATGTAAGTTGCCCCATCTTAAAATCTTCTACTGCTGGGTAAGGAGCTCTTTTGTTCATTTACTTTTGATTTTTGCAGCCTCACAAGTCACATCACACATGTGAGATGATCATTTTTTTTAAATGATAGGTTGCATTGAGAGTTGAATTTAGAAAAAAAAAAAAAGAATCTTAGTGGGACACCTTGTTTACTTTATCGTGTAGATAGACTAGTCTACCTTTTTTATGTGAACAACCTCTCTATCTTCCCCCTCAAATGGATTACCCCATCTGTATGGTGGTTCTTCCCATTTTCCTATTTCATGTAACTAGTAGCTGTTAAGCGCTTTTTAGTGGACAACACTTGGATGGAGTTCATCTTTCCCATTTTATTAAATGTACTCTTTCTAAAAACTTTCTATGGATAACGGTGCATTTCTTATTCTGTCAGCTTTTTGTCATTTCCTTTCACATTCCTCTCTAGCCTTGATTTAATTATGATTTCACTCTGTAGATCTTTCTAATCCCTAGCATGCTCCTTGATCCCTCTTGCCTGTACTCCATTGCCTTGCCACCTTGCTCGCCCTGACTTGCCTATCCGTCCAATCTCTGCCGGGAAGCCGTTTTTCCTGTGCCAGCCTTCCGCTCCCCCTCCTGTCACATTCCGGTTTAAGCATACATGTATGATTAGCATCCAATGCAAAGGTATCAGGTTTAAAAAGAGATGAAATTGCAAAAAATACCTGTGGGAAGTAGAGAAAGACTTAGCTGATACAAACCTATAAATAGGATAACGAAGATGGGTGGATCTACATTAACTAACATCGAGCGTTCCACAATGGGTATACTACCCATTCTATGAATTGTAAGATACAATGATTCGATAAAACATTGAAATCCTATCAATAAAATAAGCATATGTTTCGAAACTTCAAAATGATATGCAGAATAAATATGTTTAGCACGCATCAAAACGATACTAATAACAATGTCGCGTGCACATAATTAGACCTCACACAATGCATGTCATGGAACTTCTAAGGCGTATGTAAGTGTTGGCACCGGAAAAGATTTCCTAGCTCATCCAAAAAATGACTATAATCCTGTGAACTAGTACCCACGTTAGGAAGACTGGGCTTACCAGCAAAAGAAATGAGATGGAAGTGACAACAACCTAACGTCTCACCAATACCAGACATAACAATATTTAGAGGAGCTCTCAAGTTCGAAACCTGTTGCCTGCGATAGCAGGGCGCTGGCCTTCTGGGTTGAGCTCGTTGCATGGGGCTTGCTTAATGTAATTACTTCTCCTGTGTGGTTTGCTATTGCATAGGAGCGGGGTTTACCCTGTGCACACCCGAGGGGGTACCGCCTGAGCGTTTCCTTGTCATAAAGAAACAGTATCTGAAATGTCAATAACAATGCTCACAGAGGAGTTAGGTGTACTACGTAAGTGTCATTGACTCGTTTGGATAAGGTTGGAGCAACACTTCAGGGATACATAAAATACATGAATTATAAATTAACAATAACTATGACATTTCATGCGACTTTTGCTCATGATGTTGAGATATCTATGATAGATTTATTTATTGAAGAGAAAGCTGATTAGTTTTATTTATTGAAGAGAAAACTGATTTTGATCTAGAATATTTTTTCTATTTTATGGTTTTAGCTACTTTTGTTGATATTGTTGTCCATATCCGGTTTACAATGAGTGTGAAGCTAGTTAAGAGAGGGGTGAGAGGACCAAAAAGAGGGTTATGTGGACCACAAAAAAGGGGAAGTGTGCTAGTTATAGAGCAGTGTGGACAGTCCTATCTTAACTGCTTTGCAACATAGATTGAAATCCCATATCATTTTGACCTCTAGTTTTATTTGTTTTTCAGTAGGTTATACCCTGAGCCTCCTTAGACCTAAGTTGCGCAGACTCTTCACTTCCGATGCCGCACCCATGTCGGATTCTCCCAAAATTACACTACTTTTGAAGAACACGCACCCGTTGACATTGTTGAAGAGTCCGAACAACATAGCCTTAGACTACATTCCTAAAGACATGTCCTCTAGCTTAAGCTTAAAAATGCAGATCATCTTCTTCTCCTCACTCTTTTTTTGGTTATAAAAGAACAAGGCAAGTAAGAGTGAAAAGAGAGATTTCCATGATTTGTATTTTGGCATTGCTGTTCAGCCATTCTAATGTTGACGTGATATCTTTTTAACAGATCATGTCTTTTCAGATACTTCCAACTATTGTTTCTAAAGTCCTTTCCTCACTAAATAAAAAATAACAGACTTATCAACTGTCTTTTCTGGATCTCTATGCCCAAGAAACTGTCAGTGAGAGATGATGCTGTGTTGAGCTTCATCCACTTAATCCTAACAATGATATATGGAGCTAATTTGTGATTAATGAACCCTGGACATCTGTGGCTTGAAGTTAAGTAAGTATATGCAGCTTGGCTGGCTGGTACTTCAGAAAACTGTAGTTTAGTTGGATGTGCATTTTATTGCCTATGACAGTAAACCTTGTTGACTTGTGCATTAGCTTTGGCGTATGTATGTTGACTGCGTGACTAAAAGTGACATTTTTTATTTTCTTAAAAATAACTGAGTGCTCTCATAATTTTTTTTTTCCTCAACACGGTCAGGTAATTCTAGTGCAAACATGTGGAGAATTTTTTTTTTTCTAGAGAGTATATGATTATGTATCTGATATGAGTTGCGTAAGTGATCGGTAATGTATGTGTATTTTGTAAGAACCATGAAGTACCAAACCTATGCAGTGCTACCCTGTTAGAAATGGGTTCGTCTACAGACGTGAAGATCCATGTAACATAAGTGATGAACTCAAGTGTTCCGACTTCTGTTTGCTATTTTTTTCCTTTCACTTGGTGTAATTGGTGTGTATGTGGGGGCTCTAAGCTGTCACATTGTTATTTCCTTGTTTGCTCTTGCGTTCATTGGTTGATTGTACTTATACTTCTCGCACTGCCTTGATGATCCTCAGCCACTGGCCAGCGCATATGGACTTGCCAAGCATAGAGATGGGCGCTGGGAATGGGCGATTGCTCCTGGTGTGTCACCATCTCCTAGATATCAACATGCTGCTGTAAGTGTTCGCTTCTTTCCTTTTATTAATTGCATCTTTTCAGATGGATCTTCGTATGGTACTTAGTAGTTATGTTCTGGTATTATAGGTTTTTGTTAATGCTCGGCTCCATGTATCTGGAGGGGCACTTGGAGGTGGCCGCATGGTGGAGGACTCGTCCAGTATAGCAGGTATTTTATTTACTTTTGGTGATACATAGTGGAGACCGCTGTTTGTTTAACTCCTTTATTTTGACTTCTCGGGGTTAACTGTTTTGTTCGTCCCTCAGTATCATGTTTACCTCCCCTTCTTTTGGCAGTTCTTGATACAGCTGCAGGAGTTTGGTGTGACACAAAGTCTGTTGTTACTAGTCCTAGAACTGGCAGATACAGTGCAGATGCAGCTGGAGGAGATGCTGCAGTTGAATTGACCAGACGTTGTAGACATGCAGCTGTTGCTGTTGGTGACTTGATATTTATTTATGGTGGTCTGCGTGGCGGTAAGTCTATGAGATAGACATCAATGAACGTTCTTATATTTTTTTTCCAGTTTAATTTTAAGATAACCGTTTTTACTTTTCTTCGGAATTGTTGAGTAACTAGCTGATCACAACTGTGAAAAAAGAATTCTTGAAGTAACTAAAAGTATTTCTATCATCTTTCTTCGTCTCTGTGGTGGTGCTGGATGTGCTATGTTTTAGGCATTCATAAGTGGACTTCACGAACTGGATCCCATCCTCTAGTATGCATGTAGCAAACAACAACAACATGCCTAGTGTAATCCCAAAGGTGGGGTCCGGTGAGGGTAGTACGCAGACCTTGCCCCTACCTCGGGGAGGCAAGAGACTGTTTGCTATAGACCCTCAGCTTCGAGAAAAGCATTTCAAAGCAGTTTGAAAAAGAAAATCTGGAAATGAATAAGACATGACAGCCAAAAGGAAAGCAGTACATAACATTCAGGGGGGAAAAAGGGAACAGTGACAACAATGAAATAATGCAATAACCAAAGCACAAAAACATTGATGGTTAACAGAAAATCAAAGACAAGAAGCTACGAGAAAAATGCTAAGACTACTGTACGAAAGTGAACCAATACGAGGTTCCAACCTAATTTGTGACAACTGAGTGTGACAACGCTCACTTGCCTACAAAACTTTCAACCTAGTTCATGACCTTCATATCCTCATATGTAAGTCCTTCCTTTCCCTATACTGCTCCACCCCGTCTCCTCATGAGATGAATGGCCTCTGTAGTTGATTGCCCCCGCATAAATCCTAACTGGTTTTAGATACACTTCTCCACACTTTCATCTCCACCACGCTCTGGCAAACTTCCATAGTGTGGTTTAACAACTTGATACCCCTACAATTACTGCAGTTTTGAATATCACCCTTGTTCTTATATAAAGGGATCATAGTACTCCACCTCCATTCTTCGGGCATTCTAGCCGTCTTAAAAACTACATTAAACAATCCAGTCAGCCCCTCCAAACTTAACAACCCTGAGCTCTTCAATTATGGATGTGCAGTGACATCCTTAACTGAAAATTAAGTAATATTAGCTTATATCATGTCAGAAATGTTGTTCCCTTTGTCTATCTTCATGCGAATTATGCACCCACTCAACTTTCCGAAGTATAGGTAACCAATATTACGGCAGATCTGAAAATCAAAGATAACGTTAAATGTATCTGTTGCATGTTTCCATCTATAAATAAAATTAATGGTGTAATGAAATATAACCTTGGAGAAGTTATTCAGATCACTTCCTGGTTTTTGCAACAAGTTTAATCGTGCTGTTTTTTTTGGTTGCAGGGGTATTGCTAGATGACTTGCTTGTTGCTGAAGATTTGGCCGCTGCTGAAACAACTAGTGCAGCTTCACATGCAGCAGCTGCAGCAGTTAATGTACAAGCGGGGAGGTTAACAGGAAGGCACGGGTTTGGTGATGAAAGAACAAGGCAGAGAGGCCCTGAAGCAGTTAATGATGGCTCAGTTGTACTGGGACCTCCTGTAGCTCCTCCTGTAAATGGTGATATGTATTCTGATATAAGCACTGAAAATGCGACGCTTCAAGGACCTCGGTGAGATTGCAGTTGCATAGGAACAACAGCATCTGCTGTCTGTGGTTTGTTAATGCATGATTAATTGCTAAAGATATATGTGGTTTGATTTGTTTGCAGGCGACTCATCCAAGGTGTTGAATATTTAGTGGAGGCTTCTGCCGCAGAAGCTGAGGCTATTAGTGCTACACTAGCAGCTGCAAAAGCTCGACAACAAGGCAATGGAGAAGTTGAAGTTCCAGATAGGGACCGTGGAGCGGAGGCAACGCCAAGTGGAAAACAGGCGTCCACTCTGATCAAGCCTGATTCTGCCTTAACAAGTAATTCTGTTCCAGCCGGAGTCCGACTACATCACCGTGCTGTCAGTGTTCAAATCCTTAAAGCTATGTGTTGGTCTTAGTTTGCTCATATGTTGACTGATGATGTGCCTTACTGCATTGAAGGTGGTTATAGCTGCAGAGACTGGTGGTGCTCTTGGTGGCATGGTGCGGCAGCTTTCAATTGATCAGTTTGAAAATGAAGGCAGACGAGTTAGCTATGGAACCCCAGAAAATGCAACAGCAGCAAGGAAACTATTGGATCGTCAAATGTCCATCAACAGTGTTCCTAAAAAGGTACAATGATTTGTCTCTAGACAAATTGCCTGCTTATGTGCCACAATGTGACTTACCATTGTTTATCTGATGTGTTATTCATAAAACTGAAAAGGCTAAACTGCTTATGGCTGGTTGCACTAAAACTTCAAAATCCTATGGCCTAAATAGTGCATAACTTTTTCTAAATGAGTCAAATCTAATATATATTTTTGTCCCTGTCCTCCCTCCCCCCCCAAACACAGACACACGGCAGCTCATCGCAGGAGGAAGATAGGTGTTTTTGTTGACTGTTTTCATGTGTCGTTCTAGGTTGTTTGTCCTAATTCTCCCGTCCTCTCTTGCTTTTGCCAAGAATTTCTTCAAAAGTGCTTTTTAAACATGTTGAAATCATCTTGATTGAAAGGACCAAAAGTAGGGTAGGGCACTAAACCAATTCAAGATTGGTTGAAGTATGAAGTGTGGAAGCAAGGAATATCCAATGGGGAAGTTTACAAGCAGCAAATTATTTTTTCTTCCCTAGGTAACTTTGTTCCAGCTATAGAACTATAGGTCTCTAAGAAGTTCAGTAAAGAACTGTAGACTAAAAGTGTGTAACAATACATTGACGGGGAGAAAGAAGGAGAATAATATTTATTTCCTTGTCCATATGTGGTGGCCTTGTACTTGGGTGAGCTAGAGGTAGGGGAAGGGGGAGAGAAAAGGAGGTGGGGATGTGATATAGCTGGACTGTCTGCCTTCATTCATTCCGGCCCCTATTCTGAACATCTACAAAGACTGCTCCACACTGCAGAAAATATAGCTGTATATCATATAAAGTCAAATAACTGCATTTTGTTTGTTATATTATTTATTTTTCCTGTCTCAGGTGATTTCTCATCTTCTGAAGCCGCGTGGCTGGAAACCTCCCGTTCGACGACAGTTTTTCTTGGACTGCAATGAAATAGCTGATCTTTGTGACTGTGCTGAAAGGATATTTGCGAGTGAACCTAGTGTTCTACAGCTTAGGGCTCCTATTAAGATATTTGGTGACTTGCATGGGCAATTTGGGGATCTTATGCGTCTTTTCGATGAGTATGGTTCCCCATCAACTGCTGGGGATATATCGTAAGTGCCTTGGCTCAATCTTGCTTCTGGATTCTTTCCAAAGTGTCCCTGGATTGCATTATTTGTTTGCTTACCCCCACTTTTGTTTTCTAATAGATATTTTGATGGAAAATGCGGGTATCATAGTTTGCTTGTTGCTGTAACTGTTTGGTGTGTCAGTAGGGCTATCAGAATGCTGTTATTGATTTTGTGGGGCAACTCTATTATTGAAAATGGAAGGGAATGTTTTCCTCTTTTCATTCTCTAAATTAAGCCCTAGTGAAAGCTTGTTAGTAATTATTTACAAAAGCAAGAACCTAAATTACTTCTTGAAAGAGTACAGAGAAAATGTGCAATAATTTGATGGCGTCTATTTGCCGTCTCTCCTGTTATTCCGGCTCCTGCAGACTTCTACCAGTTTTTGGATTGATCTTGTTTGTGGAGTCGATCTTTGTTCTTCTAGTTTTGTACTAATTCGTTAAGTGACCATCAGGTATATTGACTACCTCTTCTTAGGAGATTATGTTGATAGAGGCCAGCACAGTTTGGAAACAATGACTCTTCTTCTTGCTTTAAAGGTACCTCTTGTGACTTAACTCTTCTTCTTTCTTAAGCGGTAACTTTTACATTTTGATGTTTGCTTTGCTTTCACATTCTTAATTACCATGTGATTCTGACGATGATAAATTGATGATTTAGGTCGAGTATCCCCTCAATGTACATCTAATTCGTGGGAACCATGAAGCTGCAGATATTAATGCGCTTTTCGGCTTTCGGATTGAGTGCATTGAACGCATGGTATGTTGTGATTTACTGGGTGAGGCTTGTACTTGATGTTCAAGCTAGGTACTGATGTCTGTTTATGCAACAGGGTGAGCGAGATGGAATTTGGGCATGGCATCGATTTAATAGGTTGTTCAACTGGCTTCCTCTGGCAGCATTAATCGAGAAAAAGATAATCTGTATGCATGGTGGTATTGGAAGGTCAATAAATCATGTTGAACAAATAAAAAATATCCAACGCCCTATCACTATGGATGCTGGCTCAATTGTTCTTATGGACTTATTGTGGTTAGTCTCTGTCTTCTCTTATGCTTCCTTCATTGACTTTTAACATCTTCGTTTTTTCTCATATTGGTGCGTGCTTCTAGGTCTGACCCTACAGAAAATGATAGTGTTGAAGGATTAAGACCAAATGCAAGAGGTCCTGGGTTGGTCACTTTTGGGGTGAGTAATTTACATTTCATACCAATTTTGAGGTATTTTTCTGTCCAAAAAGCAACGGTTGATCACTATGGGTTCTGGCTCAACCTAGATAGAGATGATATTTCATATTTCAAGCCAAAAAAAAGAGGTTCCAGATTGCTTCACCGACTCTGCTTTTCACTTTGACATTCTATGAGCTGTCATTTCTTGAGTTTATCTTGTGCTATTGCAGCTGTTCCATCTTTGTGACTGGGACATTTTCTGTTTACCATGTCCATGCTCTTTTTTTTAAGATATTGAACTCATGATTCCTTGAGGTCATTTATTTGATTCATCAGTTGGGCTGCTTTTTATTTACCATGTCCAAGCTCTTTTTCTTTTAAGATATTGAACTCGTGATTCGTTGTAGTCACTTATTTGATTCATCAGACTGTTACAACTTAAAGGTTCTAGTTATTTGGGACATTTTTTTCTGTTTGTTGAACTGGAGTTATGGTACTTAAAGTACATGTGATGCTTCAATATTAGATATCTCTCAGCTATTCTGTCTCCAGTGTGTTTGGTTGATTGTAGTTTCCATAGCATTTCCCGTTGATCTAATGTAAGCACTTGCTTACATGCAGCCTGATCGTGTGATGGAATTCTGCAATAACAATGATCTTCAACTGATAGTCCGAGCCCACGAATGTGTGATGGATGGATTTGAACGATTTGCTCAGGGACATTTAATTACACTTTTCTCAGCCACTAATTATTGTGGTACGATGTTGCAAATTTTGGATGTTTGGAGGTTTCTTCTGAGATATGCTTTTATCTTTAAGCAAAATCTTTTTTGTTCTTCTCTTTTCCTTTCTACAGGCACTGCTAATAATGCTGGTGCTATCTTGGTATTGGGTAGAGATCTTGTTGTGGTTCCAAAACTTATTCACCCGCTCCCACCAGCAATTTCCTCCCCTGAAACTTCACCTGAGCGGCATATAGAAGACACTTGGATGCAGGTTTGTTATTGCGAAATCTCTTTTGATCCACAGTTTTTTTTCGCTTTGATGTGTGTTTAATCTTGTCTCACGATATTTGGGATAGGAGCTAAATGCCAACAGACCACCTACGCCAACTAGAGGACGTCCTCAAGTAGCTAATGATCGAGGTTCTCTCGCTTGGACTTAAGATTATACTGCAATTGTTTTGCTATAATTCCAGGCTCATGCTAACATGTCGGATTTCCAGTGATATGTACTTAACCAGTCACCAATCAGAGCGTTCAGCGGAGATACTTATCCTAATGAAAAGTTTAAGGCTCGAGACACGTTTTAATTCTTCCACGGAAGGTCTTCAGAAAGTCAGATTTAGAAATTGGAGGCTGACGGCGCATGGTCTATTCATCATGATGCAGAGGAGATGGGGTTTTCGCTAGAGATGTACATTTTTCCGGAAGCAGGTAGACGGATTTAACCTTTTCAGAGTTTGGATCATTCTCATGGGTGGGTAGTGCTGGGTTTTCATTGCGTTTCATTCCTTTGTTAGTCCCTACATATTCTTTTCCTCGTTTAGGTGTATCATCATTTTTGTCTGCGGTAAAAGGAGTGAGTTTCCCTGTGTAATGATTGTTGAGATAGATAATCCTGACCTGTTGTACTTCATGTATCATAGAGGTCGTGTACTTCATGTATAATGATTGTTGAGATAGATAATCCTGAGCATTGTTTTATAGTGTTACTGCCTTGTAAAGTGTACTTCAACGTGAACAAGAAAATGAGATACTCAAAAACTATAGCGGGTTTTTTACTATTTATCTTTCTCGATTTACGTACTCCAAAGAGATCCATATAAGTTATTGCGCGACACATCTTTTGGTTTAACCTACACGTCTGCACTTTCTTGGGCTTAAGTGATGGTTTTTTTTTTTTCCTGTAAAACGCATGCCTAATAATTCTACAACTGCATTATAAACTGTCAAAGAGTGAAGATGTGCGCAGTACCATCTTTTGATTTGGGTGATAACTTCGATCAAATAAACACGATCCCCTCTCTTTAACATTTCTCTACTTTACCTTTTTTGCTAATTGATCGACCGCATGACACTTCAATAAATGATTATTAGTTTCACATTTCACATATTCAGGAGGAGAGCTACATGATTGGAGCTAGTGAATACTGAAAATACTCCAGATCTGATCCAGTCATTCTCTAAGCAGTTATTTGACCTGCTCTCTCGCTCTTATTCCCCTTTTTTCCTCTGTAGATTTCATACAGTGAAGTCAGGCGAACTAATATGGTGCCCGATGAACGAAATATAATACCAAAAGATCTCTCCTACCTGCAGATGTAGACTACACGCGAGAGCAAAAGGTAATTTGTTGCTCAATACTTGGCTTCTCAACAAATACAACTTTATACAAGAGAGGGGCTTATCCTCAAGAAGCCAGTTCTAGCTCTCAATGAGATTCACGTCACTATGGAAGCAATAAAAAACCATCAGACTACATGTGTTAACCACGTTTAACTGGTCTTTGAACATAAGATTTGTTGGGATCTTCTGTCTTGAGCTTTGGAGGCCGAATCTCTCCTTTCTTAGCCTGCCAAAAAGCATGATGAAATTTGTCCAATTATGTTAAATTATAAGATGCAGGCCACACCCTATTGTTTACCATTAAAAAAGAGAGGGATAGAGCATTTATTGGCAATCCAAGCAAATCAAATTTACCTTCTTCCCACCCTTCATGAAATCCCTCCAACTGGACACCTGACGACAAAAAGAAAAAGAAAGCAGCTATCAGAAGGGCTAGCAAGATCGATTAGTAGTAATTAAGAAGCTCATCAACTGCAAGTTAAATAAGAAAAATATACTTCAATGAACATACAATAACCAGTGCTACGCTGGATGTTAGAGAAGAGTGGAAGCGAATGGATGGCAGCTTGGAGAAAAACACCATTATGTCTCTTTGGATTGTGTATAATGAAAGAACTGGGAGATTATCTCATAATAGTAAGACGAAGCTGCCAAGTATGACAAGATTATTTTTCTCTCTTTAATATTTGGAGCAAAGAAAGAATCCTTTTTGTACAACATAGAGGATTATAGTGTTTTTTTTTTTTGGGGTAAGGTTAACATTAGATGATTATAGTTGAGACACAAATGTACAGTTTTTTTTTTTTGGGGTAAGGTTAACATTAGATGATTATAGTTGAGACACAAATGTCCATTCTTTTGACAGTGATGACATAAGGGGAAGTTCATTAGATTTGAGATTTAGGAGGAACCTTCAGGATTAGAAGATGGGAGAATTTCGTAACTTGGTTGAGCTATTCTATGGACAGAACACACCTCAGGCTGCATCCGATGTACGGAGATGGAGAGGGAGTAGGATGGCTTGTTCATTGCTAAAACGTATTAGAGGAGGTTACTAGGGAGAGAGGAGTTTACATTTCCATACCGTTCTATTTGGGTTCCTAAGGATCCTATAGAGCTGTCCAATACGGGTTGGCCGAGCCCATCTGGGCTAGCCTATACAGGCTTTGAGTTTGACGGGTCAGGCCGGGCTGGACCATTTAAATGACGGGCCAAAAAACACCAAGCCCACGTTATTACCCTGTGGGCTGCGAGCCAGCCCACTTTTAAAAAAATAATATTTTATAATTTAATTTTACACTGTTAATAAACATAAATATTTATCACACAATAACACATAGTATTAGTGTTTGTTAATCAAAAGGGAGCTAGAGCTCGAATCACCCAAAGTAGGAAGAAAACGAAGAGGTGGCACTACTCAATTGGAAACATCACGGTTGAAAGCCGATGGCGCGTTGAGGGAGATATAGTGAAGAGGAGGCGGCTAGATGAACTAAGGAAATTAGGAAAGTGAAGAGTACAATGTACTCTTTATGTTTTAGTGGTAGGTATTTAATTATTTTATTATTTATTAGAAAGGAAAGTAGGAAACTTTCCAGTTTCCATTTTCTTTGTTAATGGAACCGGTCAATGGTCATCATTGGGCTTGATTGTTTTTTAACTCTTTTATTATTTTTCAGTATTTTATTTTATTTTTAAATTATTTATTATTTGACTAACGGGCCGGCCCACGGGCTAGTCCAACCCACATTCCTCAAGCCCTAAGGGCCATGAGCTTATCCGGGCCGGGCTAAAAAGAATTGTTCTTAAATGGGCGGCAAAAATTGAAGCCCACCCCATCAAATTACAGGCCGGACCGGGCTGGCCCACCGGGCCTTGGCCCATATTGACGGCTCTAGGATCCTAGGAAGGTGAGCTTCTTCGTGTGGCTAGCAGCAAGGAGAGTGATTTTGACAGAAGAAAATATGAGGAAGGATCATGTATGTTAATTGGTGCTTCATGTGTAGGTGTTCAGGTGAAGATGTTGATCATCACTTATTGCATCGTCATGTAGCTACATAATTGTGGACTGTAGTCCTTAATTGGTTTCGATTGCAATAGGTGATGTGGGGTACGATGAAGGAGGTATTACGAAGTTGAGTCTTTAGGAAGGGGAAGAGAAGCCTAAGGTCTTCAAATATTGCCCCATTAGCCATTATGCAGGTTATACGGAACGAGAGAAATAGGAGAACATTTGAAGGGTTGACCAAAACTCTAAAATTGATTTTTGGTGTATTCAGGAGGTTCCTATTTGTATAGAGATTGGATCTCTTTCATTCAGAACCATATTTTGGCGTGGTTCCCTTCTTTTTGGTATACAACTTGTATATGGAGGCTTTCCACGTACTGTTAATAAAGTTATTTACCTTATTAGAGGAAAAAAAGAATCAGATCTTATTTCAATGAGTGCCACAGATTAGAAAGCCTTAGCAGCACTTCCCAAAGAAGATGAGGAGTGAAAACATACTTCATAATTTGAATTAGTGACGCAGGAAAATTTCAATTCAGATGGAGTATAATCACAATCCTATGCATAGTAATTTAGAAATAATAAATCTCGAAACAGAAAACTACATAATGTAATTGAAAACTAACCCTCTTTTCTCTAGTTCCTTCCCACTGCTCCTCATGCTCACGTTTTCTTTTCCACATCTCTTTTGTTTCTTCCTCATCTTTCTTCAAGCGACCTTCCTCTTCAGATATCTACACAAAATCCAACGGGAAGTTTAACTAGAAAACTAAAAAGAAAATATTTAAAGAAAACAGCTGGGAAATATTACCCTCATTGCCATTTTTCTCCTCCGCCATTCTTGTTCTGTCAATAGTTCTCTAACCTTCAACCTCAGATGCTGCTGGAATTCCTCTGACTGCTCATGTTCTTGGTCATATTTACCCTGTTTACAAAATAAGGAACACAGAAATCAACCATTTGAAACACAAAATTTCCATAGTGCTATATTTTTTCCTAAATGCTCTCAACAACAACAACAACATACCCAGTATATTCCCACCAAGTGGGGTCTGGGGAGGGTAAGTGTACGCAGTAGAGAGGCTGTTTCCGATAGATCCCGGCTCAAAATAAAGCAATCTAAGATAAGATACGGAATAGTAATAGAGCAAGATACAATAGAAATTAATATATTCAACAGTACCAGTACCAAAAGCAAGATACTCTAAGTACACACCAAAACATACAACAACCTAACTCAGACTAACCTAAATGCTCTACTTAACCCAAATAGGTTTCCTACCCAAACCATTAAGGTGGAATAAGAGTCACGGAGAAACAAAACACAATGAGTTCAATACGAAATATACCAGTTTAAACATGAAAACAAGAGTAAATCTAAAACACATCAAGTTACATAGCCAAATCTAGGAGTCGATTACTAGCATGGTTTAACGTGGTTTCGATTCTGTAGTGAACACGGGTTCATTTTAAAAAGTAATGTCATCTCCGCAGTAGATACAACACATCAGAAAGAAAATACACCTTCTGTATATCCAGAAGTAATAATTCTAGCTAAATCCAGATCAAGTAGATAGAATTTGAAAGAATTGGAGACATACCTCAGTAACTAAAGACTTCAATTTGCTAGCAGTATCTTTTTTAAGCTGCTTCTTCCACTTTGATCTTAATTCTTCTGTGCTCATACACATAAGTTCCAGTATAAGGAGACCAAATATTAAAGAGACAAAGGAAAAAAGAAGAATAATTCATATAGCCGTTCCACAATGAGAATGCAGAACAGTCCCCATTTATCCAGCATTAAATTACAGAAGACAGCTCATAATACCAAGCCAATAATCTTTTCGTCCCTGACATATTATCACCTTTCAAAGGGGAGCCTTGGAGTAACTGGTAAAGTTGTTGCCATGTGACCAGGAGGTCACAGGTTCAAGCCTTGGAAACAGCCTCTGGCAGAAATGTAAGGTAAGACTGCGTACGATACACTTGTGGTAGGGCCCTTCCCCGGACACAGCGCATAGCGGCAGCTTTAGTGCACCGAGCCTTTTTTTTTTTTTACATATTATCACCTTTCGTTTGGACAACATATTGAAGAGTTTTTGGAAAAACGAGTTGCGCAAGCTGATTTTTTTGGAATACCTCCGTTCTTTTTTTCTGGAAAATTTATGAGTGTTTTTTTTTTTGAAGCTGGCAACTTGAATATTTAAAAGAACAGTTTTGTGTGAAGAAACAGTTATCAGCACTTCTTCAAAATCAAAATTTTGAAACGGACCCCATTTCCCAAAAATTGTCACTTTTGCAAAAAGAAAAGAAATCATAAAAAGACACCACCCAGTTTTGTTGAACTCAGACCAAAGAAGAATTGCAGCAACAGTTCTAGTGCTCCAGTGGAAATGCAGAAAGAACGTGATGGCAATCCAAATGGCAAAAGGAAAACAAAAGAACAAAAGAATGAACAGCTAGGTGATGGCAGACCTTTTGCTGCAACAACTTGGCTCAGAATGTAGTCCCTCTCCTGTTGATCAAGTAATAACTGTTGCGCTTTAGCTAAGGCTGCATACAACATGAGAAGAAGTTCGCAAAAAGAATTTCATGAGCAAGAAGGAAAAGACATAAAACAGAAACTTCATACTTGAGCAGTTTAAAAAATTAAAAAAATCAAACCAAATCATCCTACAATAAGACTACACATAAGCATTTACAAGAGTAAATTTTGATATTCAAGAAAGGCTTAAGCTCCTTCCCAGTTCTCACCCTTGCTTTTTCCAATTCTTTTTAACTCAACATAAATGATATTCTCCTACAAAAGATCGTTCTCTATTCCAAAAAGCTATATATAGAATGATGTTGCTCTGATGTGAGAGGAGGTTGAAAAGGCACAAAAGTTCTATGCCAGTTTAAACTGTATGCCACCAGAGTCAATGCACAGCTTCTGAAATTGCATCTTTTTTTATAGTCCTAAAGTTTGTGACAATAGAATAACTGATTCCATTTTTCAGAAAAAGAAAAGGGAGGAGGGCGCGGATAAACTTAAAGCTAAGTGAACCAAGTTGAATGATCAATTAAGAAGGCATAAGAACCTTTTGTCCTGCAATCTGAAAATGAAAATTCCATTAACCACTCCAAGCAATGCACAAATTGAAACTTGATAATTAAAAAGGAAAAAACTTTGTAATGGTAGTTTAACAGATAGAGCCCAGGATAAACCAGAATTCTGAAGTTGTAAAATATGCTTTTCAAGTGCTATAGCAAGCGACTCAGCATATATTATACCTCTAAGGAGATCATTAATGTAGCAAGATATATTTATGGAAATAAAAGTAGTCTTACACTTGCATATAATAACGAGTAGTTCCACATATACTTTCCATATATATGTAGTGAGAAAACTATGTGGACTTGCATATAATAACGAGTAGTTCCACATATACTTTCCATATATATGTAGTGAGAAAACTATGTGGTTCACATCAATGACCAAGGAACTGCAGTCTTCTGCTCTCTTCCGTAGGTTATGCATTTCAGAGCACTGTGGTTGCCCTAAATTTTGAATAACCTTACTTGAGGTAAAATGTTTTAAGCCGGTCATTTAAGAGGAAGTAAGTGGGGACTATGTTGCTTGGACTCTTCAAAAATGGCAATGGGTGAGTGTCGGATTCTCCAAAATTAGTGTATTTTTGGAGAATACGACATGGGTACGGCATCAAAAATGAAGAGTTCATGCAACTTAGAGTGGGGATACTAACTAAATAAGTAATAACCTCAAATAATAGAAAACAACTTCCCAAATATATCTTCAGTATGCACATTGAAAGAATCCAATTCGAGCAAGTTTCCAAATTATAAATTTCTTGGAATTGATCACACTTAACTTATACATGGAAGATATCAATATATAAATATAAAACCACCTATGAACAATACAAGGGATAACATGTAAAGCATAACCCAAATACCAAATAGAAAGATCCATTTAAAGGACTAAAGAAACAAGACGTATGAACATGGCATTTATGCATAGTAAAATAAATTTTCTGTTAGAATAAAGAAGTCTTTCACTCACGAAACTAACTAAAATAACAATACTTTCTAGTTCTCTATTATGAACATGGCATTCAACCATTGTAAAATGAATTTACTGTTTGAATAAAGAAGTCTTTCACACAAGAAACTAACTAAAATAACAACACTTCTCTAGTTCTCTATACAAGGAACAACATAGAGTGGCTTTCTTACCACCAAATGCCTCCTTTGCTTGTGGATGCTTGCATTTATCAGGGTGAACAAGTAAAGACAACTGCATATATGTAATTTATGGTAATATATTAGGGTGACACACAGAATATGATATGAAAAAAGGAATCATTTGAATACAAGGGGAATTTCAAGAAATATACCTTACGATACTGCTTTTTAACATCGTCAATGGATGAATCAAATGACAGGTTAAGGTATTCAAATGGATTCAATTTGAAGCATGAAAGTATCCTGCATATTTTTAAATTTTAACCCAAATTATGAAATACAGAACAATAAAGATACGAAACAATATTGAATTTGTATTTATTCAGCTATCAACATCAACAAGTAAGACATATAAATCTAGAAGAAACTAGTACATGCCAAAAATGAATTAACGACCATTATAAGCTCAATCCTCAATAAATACAAATCATAGTCCACTACTTGTCTAGAAAGTGATTTTTCAGTCCAAAGATCAAAACAGATGAAAAAGATGGTTTTGTGCAGATAGAAATTCGATATAATTCCAAAAACGTGTCAATCCTACCAATCTTAAATCAGTTTATCCCAAATTACTTTACTCTTAAGGTGTTAGAAAATACTCCCTCAAACACTAGTCACAATTTCCTTTCTGAGAGTCAAATGATATGAACTATAACAACATCTTATACTATGTCAGTTGCAACTTATAGTGCTTTGCTTATAGTTTTTGAATATTCAAATTTTAATTTTAAATTATTGAATAATCTAATCTAATTAAACTTTGAAAATTAGTCAAATAAACTCTCGAGAAGCTACACGTAACAGCTATTTTGGAAAGCAGTAAGTGTTGATCTTCTTCGAGGCAAAGCTCACAGATAAATCATACAAATACAATTCCAGTCACCTGAATAGCATCCACTTCAAGGCTCATGTTATATAATTCGCGTTATACAAGTAGAGAAGAAGAACTTAGAACAAAAAATTGACATAAACAAAAACGATCGCGGCATACACAGATGTGTCTCTGTGTGTGTGTGTTTTGTAGATATCTACATATATAATATGAAGGGAAGGGAGCTGGACCTGATAACTTCGTTGTCGCGCTCAACCTCGCTGACCTCGGCGAAGAACTGCTTGAGAAGCGCGTCATCGATGGCGGCTGATTTTGGAGACGGCGGCGGAGGTGCTGCGGCGGTGAACGAGCTGTTTTCTCCCATCCAATCGCGCGTTGAGCTCACGCTCCGCTGCGACTATCTCTTTCTCTCTCTACAGTTATTCGTAACAATCACTTCGCCCACCGGGAAATACAACTCCGCAAAATGTTTACAGCTTAACGGGTATTCGGGTTCCGGTCTCGTTATCTGAGTCCAGCCCAAATTATTGGGCCGAATTACTCTTGAAAATGCAAATAAGGACCTGGTCCAGTGGATCTAATCGTTAAGTGTGATGGATCTTATCAAATTGAAGAACTTTCATAATAATAGTAACTATAGTATACTTCTTTAACATTTGTAGCCATTCTTTTGATTTAGTTTTTGTATCAGTACAGTTATTGTATTTGTTTGCTCTGCATTATTCATATAAATTTCTAGAAAAGTCACTTGTATCAATTATTATAGTACCTTCTGTATATACAACTAAAAAATATAATTATTTTAACCGACTGGCCAAATGTGAAATTTGTTCCTTCATTCGATTTACCAAGTAACTTCACGATAAGTGCTTGTTACCAAATCATCGGAGGTTTGTGAATAATTTCTCAATCAATTTTACTACGCAATCACTTTCTCCTTCTCGTATTATCATCTCCTTAATGATTCTATCGAAATGTATACATTAGTTTAATTTAATATATTGAAAGGAAATGGACACTTTATTTTATCTAAGAAGCTGCAAATTCAATTCCAACTTGCAAGATATTCTATAGATTTTTTTCTCTCAAATTTGTACTACAAAATTTTAAAAAATCATCAATATTTCATGACTTTAAAAACTTGGTGAACCAAAACCACGATTTTCATTATTGAATCAGATTCTGCAATCAACTTGACCATGTGAACTCTGCTTACTATTTGTGTTTCATTGGCTTTGCTTTAATAGAAGAAACGAGAACCAAAAAGTAATAGAGAGAAAATTGATGGGCAAATGGTGGTTCAAAATCCAAACGTTGTTATACTATTTTTTTTTATATACAAATTGACATTAATTGACACTTCTTCCATATTTCTTTATCATCAAACTAATTAGAAGAATTTCTTCTTTATATATATATGAGCTAGTGATGAGAACTAACAAAACTTTTTCTCTTTTGTTGCTTTCATGCACCAACTTTAATAATAGTTTTAAAGTTATTACTTTACATAAAAGAATAACTATTTCTTTGCATGTTACAATTTGTGACTAGTATTATCTTCTTCTCCTTTCTTTCATGAAAATGATTTCGGTTACACTTAAAAGTTCACTAATTAATAATTGATTAATATAGATTGTCATCTCAATTTATCCTTTAACCAAAGAAAATTTATACTATTTGGTGTGATCATTTGAATGTAAGATTGAATTTTTACCACATGAAATGAAAGGCGAGAAGACACTTATTTAGTAGAAATAGTGCTCATTAGCCATCTTTTAATTCCGTTTCTTAAAAGATAGAAGTAACTGTTATCGCGATATTTTAAATTTTACATATAAAATTTTATGACAATGACTTTTTCAATTGTAGAGACTGAAAAGTGGCTACGTATAAATTTAGCTCCTATATTTATGCGTAGTGTGGTTTAGAAGACCCGACCACAAAACAAAAAGGAAGGATCTGAAAAATTAAACTTGAACGAATGACTTTCAAGTTCGGAACTCGATACTCGATACCTCACCATTCAAATCAACTAATGTACATTTAATTTACTTAATAATACACTAAGATAGTGATACATCAAAAAGTACCAAGCTAAGTGATGTCTGATCCAATGTAGTTATTGTAACCCAACAACAATTAGTAGTAATTATAGGGATAATTGGTGGATTAATTAGTAGACACAGATCAGACCAAATCAGGTCATGCTTCCTCATGTGCCCTACTCCTCCTAGTCCTAAACTTTTTGGTTGTCCCATGCCATATATATTGTCGCTAAAACATATATTTTATTCTTTGCAGACGTGCTTCATGTTATATCCACATTTACTTCAACTAGTTTAGGTGTACACGCCTCGTGCGTGTATCTCACTTTATTGAATTTAAACACGTTACATTAAATAGGATATTTGTTTAAATAATAAAAAATGAATACAATAATTAAATTCAACGTCTTTTGAAGAATTTATTTAATTAAACCTAGCCTTTACCGAAAAAATTTCTCAAAGTTGATCGACATTCATTTACCACCTGTAAACTGCAATAAAACAACACGATGATAGAGACATCAAAATAATATAATTAAATCTAACCTTTACACAAAAATTTTCTCAAAGCCGCCTGACACTCATCTTACTACCTGTAAACTGTAACAAAATAATACGATAATAGAAATATCAAAATAATACCACTAAACTTTATCTTTACACAAAAAAATTCTCAAAACAAAGATATAAAACCAATACAATTAAACCTAACATTTACCTACAAAAAATTCTCAAAACCAACTGACATTCATCTACCACCTGTAAATTCACCTACGACCTGTAAAGTATAACAAAATAATATAGTAGTGATCACAAAGCTTCAGTTTGATGAAAATAATTCTTCTCTGAGGGAAAGTTTTGATACTAAAGAATGACTTGAATGAAAATAAACAAACAATATATATATATATATATATATATATACGTTGAATTCTATTATGTTGACAAAAATAGTGAAGAAGTTGAGGGTTAGAAAATTAAGTATCCATCAATCTAGACATGCAACTGAATCAAATTAGATGAACATCAATCATATTAACGTGCATCTCAATATTTATAGAAGTATTTCCTTAATAGAGTCCTATTTTAGGAGTAATATACGAATATTTTTCTAATTGATCAGTAAAAAGAAAAATATTAATTGATTTTCCTTCCATATATTTTAGAAGTCCCATGTATTTTAGTAATCTAGTTAATATAATAAAAGTAATTAAATAATAAATTAGAGAAAATAGTGAAAAAATAGTTTTGTCTAAAGGAGAATCTTACAAAAAGTTCAAATCACTTAAAGGTCTACACACTTTTAATATATTATATATCACTTTTTAAGGGTCTTCACACTTTTAATATATTATAGATTATAGATATAGATTATAGATCATAGATATAGATATATGTGTATGTGTTAAATTTATTCAAATATAAACTAATATAGGTATTGAATAGAGGCAGAGATTGAATTTTAAATTTATAAGCTCTTGATTTATTGAATCATTTTACATTAATTTTTTATATATTGTTAAACAAGCTTCTTAACAAAGTATAATGAAGGTCATCAACCTAGGTCATGGCCTTCGTGATCGCCAATTAATCTCATCCAGTAAGCTAGTGTTGTATATGTATGTAAATATATTGCCAAAAAAACAGTGTGCGATACACGTGTTATTTATATTGATTAAGTTGAAAGATTAGCATGATTATTTTTTATTTAATATGTACTACTACATACTTTTTCCATTGATTATATCGATATTAATGATTTGAAAGGCTTCCCATTTTGGAATACAACAGAATAAATAGTAATTTCATTAAAGCATCTTGTTCTTAATTTTGTAAAGTAAAATATATTTTAAAAAATTAAAGGAGAATACGGTGAAAGCATATTTGTTGATACATCAAATCAAATAACGTTATAACAGGAAATATGTACGGAATTAGTGTCTTCACTTTTATAATTTTGTCAATTATAGATCCCTAATTAACAGGAGGCCTACAACCAGAATCTGAAGAAACAGTTGATACATCTCATTATTTTAAAAGTTATAATTATATATGCGTCAAGGTATAAAAAAACATAGTCATATAATTAAGTTGTTTATTAGATAGTTGCAGCAAATAAATATTAATTAATATGAAATAAAGATGGTAAGTAACTTCCCATCACATATTAAAATTCACATAGCTTATAATATATTCTTGGTTATAACAAAATATAGTGCAACTAGCAAACTAATTCGTAGTACCAACAAATAGTACAACAAAAAGAATCTATGGTAACAAACTGGTAAGATTAGTTGCATTTCATCTCGAAAAATTAAAGGGGTTAAGTGTTAACATTTTACTTTAGTATTTTTGGACGCTAGATTATTGATAAATTATAATTTTCCTATTTATGATATATGACACGATATACTTGATTTTTAAATATTTAAGTTGTGTTCTTTTGATATATCATATTTGAACTATATATGTTTACAGGTATATTAACGTTAAATATGGAGTAACTACATAATTATAAAATAACAAATGAATAATTAAACGAGGAAAAGATTAATAATTCAAAGAACATGTGAATATTAATAAGCAAAGGGATCAAAAGTAGTGCATATTTCAGGCAATTGAAGATTACATATGGTTCGTCTAATATGAGAAATTTAAGCTTTTTTCGGACACTTTTAAATGAATAGAAGAAAAATAATTTTTTCAAAGATCTCTTGTAAAAGATCGTAAAACTAAAAAAAAAAGTGTTAGTGAACTATGAAACCAATTCTCTAATCTTATATTATAGTAAGAATTAAAATTAAAATTTACTAATAATTAAGGAATCAAATGTGTTACTAACCCCATATAAATAAATTATAAGAGAATATAAAGAAGAAAAAATGAATCCTCCAAATTTCATCCTTATCTTTTCATCATGTCTTATCATGGATACAAAGGCATATGTTTTTTTTTTTTTTTTCCTTTGGTACACGAATCTAATGTTGTTCCACAAATAGCATGCAGACCAGTAATCTTTTGCTTTTTCTTCAATTCTGTTATTTGTGCACTTAATTTGGAAAGTTTAACTGGTCATTTTAGAATCTACTAAAGATAAAAACAAGAAGGTATCATTTTTCCTGGATCGCAAACCAACAGTATAATTATAGGATAAAGTTTATAAGATTTTATTATATTCACTCACAAAAATCTATTCAGGTGAAAAACTATTATTCCAACAGTATCATCAATCATGTTCATGTGTTTTTTTGTTTTAGGATTTTACTTATGTATCAACTGACGTTATAATTAGAGGCGGTTTCATAATTTTAAGTTTTGAGTTCTGAACTTTATCAAAGACAGCTAATTGAGTTTTGAGTATATTATTAATATATATTAAGTGAATTCCTTAACACAAATACATGATTTTAGCCAAAACAATGAATAGTCCATTAAACAATTGGAGATAACTATAATAAAAAGAGAATTTTTTGGAGTAATTTTCATAAATAATCATTCATGTTTTGGGAATCACCTACAAATATTACTTTTTTTTTTTAAATTAGAACTAGAATATTACTCAAATACTCATATTTCTCTCAAAAAATACGTAACATTCCAAAGACCTTCTTCCCTCCTAATTGACATGTTATGTCATTAAACGCTCATTTTCTTAGTAATAGATCTATTTAATTCTTCACATCCATTTGTTCAAATTATGTCTATAAACTACAAGAAAAATGTAAATTACATGTTTTTTTTTTTGGGGGGGGGGGGGGTCGAGGGGGGGGGGGGGATTATGCAAATGAATTTATAGGTAATCTAATTTCCTACAAATTTTTCAGCCAAACAAAATTCTAAAGAAAACCTACTAAGTTTTTATCAAACAAAATTGAAAATTTAATTCGCATGAAAATATAATTCTTTTCCAATTAATCGAAAATCGAGCAATACTATCAGTAGCTGATGATTAATTTATAAAGGAATATGGGGTTTAATCATGATTTAGGAGGTTATATTAATAAGATTAATATTGACCATCAAATTTCTAAGTGGACTGATGTAATAAAAAGTATAAACAACACAAATTGAATGGATGTACTACTACAAAGGAGCCGATTCTATAATAATCGGGTTCGTAGTCGTATATTTATAAATGACCGAAAAGTACTAAATTAATTATGGTGAAAATTCAAAATGTACATTGGACCAAAGTCGTTCTTGAATATCAGACAAAATATTAATTTTTTTTTAAAGTGTATTTGTATTCAATCCTTCAATAAATATTTTACCAATAATATAGTAGTAGTATCTTTTTTTTTGTTAGAAAGATAGTATTACATCTGTTTCCAGAGTAAACCTTCATCATCCCAATCTCGTCGGTAAAAATACTTAAATCTACGGTAAAAGTATTGTGAATATCGTAGATTCAGACGTTTTTCTATCAAGGTTCTGTCTCAACTCCCTTCTCTTCTCATTCATCAGTCCCTAGCTATAGCAAAGTTTTCGTCAATATTCACCGTCTTATGTTGCTCGGCGACGTCTATTGTGACTATCATTAATGATAATGTGTATAGAACGGCAGTTTGACTCGGTTTTCCTAGTAAAGGTCGAATGACTGCTGATTCTGTCAATCTTTTCAAGGTATACAAATTCTTTCGTGGATTTGCTGAATTTATCTTCTTGTTATGACGATGAAGTGCTTAATTTTACTTGTTGGTTAATGCAGGATTGTCAGCTATCAGTCAGGCATCTGCATTCGCGACAGTACATTGTAGAAATTCTACAGGTATGTCACGTTTCTGGTTTATTATTTTAATAAAAGATAAACTTATTTGAATCTCAAAATTTAAAAATTGGGACATATATTTAACAAACAATGTTAGGTAAACTCATATAAATTATGTAGCACAATTTTAGCAATTTTGTTGCCAACTATTGTGCAGTTCAAAAGTATATGCACATTTCATTAAAGTGCATTTGCTAATCTTTTCGTCATCCAACTTTATTTATAACTTTACTATTAGTTTGAATCTCAAAATAAATAAATGACTACTTTAAAAAAAGTAGCAAAAATAAATTTTACAAATGACATTTTATATTTGTTCTATCCTTCAACCTACCCAATGTCACCTAAGCCCCTACTGTTACCCCTTTTCAGAGGTTCCATATCTTACCTCTTCCCCTCTCTATGAGGTTTTGCTAGATTGCATATAAATATTGTTTGAGATGCTATTTCTATTGATTGGTAATAAAATACTTTAAAAATTAGGTAAAGAAAACAACTTATTTATCGAGAAAATATTTTTAAAAAATATTTCCGTAGAATATAAGTTGTTTGTTAAGCCACATCATTGCATGTGACCAATGCTCGAATTTAGGACAAACTAAATTTTTTTTTCTCATTTTATATGACGAATTTTTCTTTTACTTAACAATTCTAAAAATAACAATTTGATAACTTCATAAAGTCTATTTATTTCTTAAACTTTTTGTCTAGTCAAAAAGTTACACATAAAATGAAATAAATGGAGTATTTAAAAATTATGTAAAAATATTATAAGTTATAATTATTGATAATTCAAAATATTTAAAAGATATATAAAAAATTACAATCAACTATAAACTTGTTTGAATTTCAAATATTAGAAATTGAGACATAAATTGAACAAACAATGTTAGGCAAAATTGAACAAAAATTTTGCTGCCAATTTTTGTGCTGTTCAAAAGTACATGCACATTTCATGAAAGTACATTTGTTGATCTTTTCGTCATTCAACCTTATTTATAACTTCACTATCAGTTTGAATATCAAATTTTAGAAATTGGGACATATATTAAACAAACAATGTTAGGTAAACTCATATAAATTGTGTGGCACAATTTTCCTGCCAATTGTTGGACACTCAATTTTGATTTGTCTTTTTCTTTAATTATTTTTTCTATGCTTGCTTCTCAGTTCTAAAAAAAAAATTGAAATAAATCAGAAAGAGTTAGCACGACCATCATTACGTTGCGGACTGTTTCAACCGATTTGAAATATGACTCTACAGCGTGGCGACTCTGCTAGAGAAAGTACATGCACATTTTATGGAAGTGCATTTGTTGATCTTCTCGTCATCCAACTTTATTTATAACTTTACTATCATCCAACTTGATTTATCTTTTATATTGTTATATGTTAGTGAATTTATCTATTCCCTAGAGTAAACCATCATGGTCTCAAAAGTACTGTGAAATGTCGTCGATTCAGACGTTTTTCCGTCAAGTTTCTGTCTCAACTCTCTTCTCTTCTCATTCATAAACCCCTAGCTATCGTACAGTTTCCATCAAATTCACCATCTTATGTTGTTCAGCGACGTCTCCTGTGACTATCGTTAACGATAATGTGGATAGAACTCGAACTCGGGTTGCCTAGCAAAGGCTTCTCTCGATCTTTTCAAGGTATACAAACTCCTTCGTAGATTTGCTGAATTTATCCTCTTATTATGACGATGAAATGCTTAATTTAACTTGTCTATTTCCTTGCTGGTGAATTACTGAATTGTTAGCTATCAGTTGGGCAGGTGAATTGCAGAAATTCCATAGGTCTATCGCGATTCTGCTTTATCACTTAGTATCTATTTTATATTTGCTATTCAATACTATTTATTACATAATATATTTTTCAAAATATTAAATTTATTATAGATTCAAAAGATAATAAAATTAGTTTTGAATTATATTTTTGAAACATAGAACTTAAATTTCAGATAAACACCTGATTTATTTGGTTACATGAAAAAAATTCTATCACTGTTGTACATATCCAATCTGGATGTTTGGTTTCAACGGCCAAAAAATATTGTGCGGAAGTTGATATCATGAGATTTAGACTTTGACATTATTGATCTCGACGCAGTTTGTGAATATAAGCAGGTATGAACTGAGTGTTGTAGACACGTGATTTTGATCCTCCCCGAATTCAATATATATATTTTTCGATATTAAATATTTATATTTGATCTAATATTATTTATATTCTTATTTTTATTTTAATAAATTTTTAGTTAAAAAAATAAAGTTAATTTTGAGATGTTTTATTTTATTTTATTCAATTTTTTTAAAAATAATAATACGATTTTTTAAATTTTTTTTATTCAAAAAAAATATGTTTCTTTTTAAATAAATAAGTTAGTACTTTTAGTATTATCTTAATTATATTTATTTTTGGCTATTTTTAAAATTTTATTGTATTTTCTTAAATATAAAACTAAATAGTTATTATTATATTATTTTTATTGTTATTATTATTTTATTTATTTATTTATTATTATTATCTTCTTTTATTAAAATAATAATAATAATAATTTAAATTTTAAAAATCCTATCCTATCCTATCCTAACCTACCCCAACCACCCCCTATTTTTCCTCCAACTCCCTCAACCTCCGACATCACACTCCTATATATACACACACTACAACACACCGGCAAGAGATATACACAGAGGAGAAAAATATACAACATTTGGGGGAGTAACAGTGAACAACATTTGAAAGGAAATAGAGATTAAAAAAGACCAAAAAATTAAGAAAGGAGAAAATTTAGAAAAGGAAAAGAAGGCAGAAAGTGAAACAAAAAAAAGGGAAAGAGGGACGACTTGAGTTAAAGTTCGGATTCCGTTTGAGTTTTTCGGTGAAAGCGTTCTTGTATCTATTCTACTACACAGGTTTCTATTTGATTCGTTTATTCATATTTTTTTAAAAGTTATATATCAAAGCATGAATGTTGTTTAAATGTTTCATATATTATTTAGCCTTTATTGTTGATCAATTATGTGAGTGTTCTTTTTATTATTATTTTATTTTATTGTTAACTCTAAAAACCTATATTAATTTCTTCGTACATGATTCAATATGGGTAAAATATGGTACATCCTTAATTAGTTTTTATGATATTTGTTGGTTGGTACGTCAATTTGGTTCCATGCATGTTGTCGTTGGGTGTAAAAAATAAGAAATATATATTTTTCATTTTTATTACACAGATTATTATTAGTAGTAAGAGTGAGTGAAAATATAATTATTGAATAAACTTTGGTTTGATTTTTTTTAGTAGATCATTAATAATGCATAATTATGTCTTCTTGGTCAAAAGGAATTCGGTTCCACTCACTGATATGATTAGTTTAATGAGTTATGTTTTTAAAAACAAATATAATACTAAATTTCTTTTACAAAAAAAAATGCAACATTAATTGAATAGTAAAGTTAATTTTAATTAAAAAATCAATAATATAATATTCAAATTAGAAAGGTTCAAAAGTGTGAAATATATCATATTATTGTTTGTTTGGTTTGATTTTATTTTGTGGGACAAATTATTCAAGAATTTGGTTTCTCTTTAGTTAATGTTCTGGTCATATGTTTGATTTTCTTTTTGGTTTAATATTGAATTATGTTTGAATCTGTCTTGGTCACATATCCAGTTTATCCCTTGATTATTATTAAATTAATCTTCAATTTATAGTACTGTTACTCTTTTAAAGTTGTTCGTTGTTAGTTCACTTCTTGAAAAGCTGTTTAATATGCACCAGTTATTGGCATTAGACTTACACACTTAAAGGCCAAATCGGTTAATTTCGTGAGTAAAATAAAAAGGAGTTGTGAATTAATTCAAGATTTATTGCAAATTTGAAAAAGAATAAAATTGAAAGTAGGTAAGGAAAACTATAGCGAGTTTACAAGAGACGAACCAATGACTTTAACGCTAGATGAAGTTTAGGCACGCTTAAAATGTTCGTCTCAATTAAGAATGTGGCGTACGCATCTTTTCGAGACATTTAAAAATACAAGAATGTAAAAAATACACCTTGGTAAATATTTTCTAAAATTAACTTGACAGATATTTTTCAATTTTCACCGATTTATTTAATATGAAATAATAGACGAGACTTTAGATATATAAAATGAGCAATTTTAGGCCTTAATGTAATTTATCAAAATAGTTTAAGACAAGATAAGTTAATAAAAGCGACCGTGTTAGAACCACGGGACTCGAGGGGTGCCTCACACCTTCCCCTCGGTGAACAAAATTCCTTACCCGATTTTCTGTTCTCGTAGACCAACAAAGAGTCATTTCCTTTTGATTAGGGATTCAAAAAGGTGACTTGGAACACCATAACTCAATTTCAAGTGGCGACTCTATTAATAAACTAATCCCTATTCAATACCGTCACTTTAATTGGAAAAAATCCTTCGACCTCGATCTTTTTCGAGCGAAAAAGGGGTGTAACATCTCTGGCGACTCTGCTGGGGAATAATAAGAATTCGAGCTTTTGATATTGATATTACCTGCTTTAATTATTTTTGATATTGTGTTTATTGGCCTTATGTGCTACTTGTTGCTTATTTACTGCTTTGATATTATCTTAACTATATTAAATATTGTCTTCTCTCGCGTACCCCCTTTGAGTCTCTGAAATAGGATAGAAGGAATGTAGCATATGTGTCCCACCTTCTTTTTGAGATAGTTGGAGTGTGAAGGCACCTGGTGAAGGATATATTTACATATGTTAGGCGGGGTTCGGATCGGCAATGAAGGCGGTGTGGCCTGCTACTGACCAAGTTGTCCCTCCCCGGTTTGAGTATCCGCTCGAGTAAGCCAGTCTAGATACCTATCCCTATCAGGCTTAAACTTAGAAGAACTGAAAACTCAGAATCTGGTTATCCCTATTAGCGGGACTCGGCACAGGGTCTGGGTCTGTCTAGGACAGGTGACCTACTTTATAAAGACCAACATGTGCATTCTACGTTCATGCACTTTGACATTTGTTTGGAAGGTTGTTTGTTTGTTGACCGGCTTTAGGCTACTTTAAAATGCAAGAGATTATATTATCCTCAAATTTAGTGAATCATTTTTCAAAAGAAAAATTTTATCTTTAAAAAAGCAATAAAAAATTTTTGTAACATAATTTTACAATCTTTATGAACTACGAGGGTCTGATTCTCACTCTTTAGTGGGATACGTAGGAAGTCCTTCTCAGAATACGACCCTATCTTTTGAAAAATTATTCATAAATTTATTGGGGAATGTTTTAAAAAATATGATTACTTTCATAATTATTTTTCTAATTCTTAGGTCCAATTTTTATATATATCTTAATAGCCCGGAATCTTTAGGGATCATTGGGCTAAGGTTTTACAAATATATATATATATATATATATATATATTTCAATAGCCCGGAATCTTTAGGGATCATGAGGCTAAGCTTATACAAAATAAATAAAAATATATAAATCTTAAAAGCCCTGAATCTTTAGGGATCATGAGGCTAAGTTTACAAAAATATATATATAAAAATCTTAACAACCCTGAACCTTTAGGGGTCTTGAGGCTGAATTTTGTACGACATATACATCGAGGACAACGCACACCTGATTCTCATTTTATTGAGATACGTAGGCAGTCCTTTATGGATTCGCTGATTTTAATGAAAAAATATATATTTGTGTTTCCTCCTAAACAAATAAAGAAGAGAGTTTTTGATTTATATATAAAATAAATTAATTTATTTTTGAAAATAAAATGTGTTTTATATTATTAATAAATTCAAAAATAAAAATATTTCTCATTTCTCACATTAAAATAAAAATGTGTTTCTTCATATTTACAGCTTTCCGAACTACGCAAGATCTGATTCATGTCCTGGCATGATATGTAGGCAACCCTCTAAAGGGTTCGATCATAATTTTTTGAAAAAATACACCTAGAAAAGTCAGGATGAGACACAAAGCCTTCCATGATAGGTTGGGAAATGCATATAGAAGCATGACATACAACGTGATATTATAATGTGTTAAAAATATAACACTCACCCATTTGCTACTTGGTCTCAGAAAGATAAAGTAGTTGGTGGTTGGTTTGTGGTTTAAACTGGCATCACATCTGTACAACACTAGATACAAAGAAAAGAGAAAAATGACCTACAAAGAGGGTGTAGGATCTGACAGCGAGGAGGAGCAAAATCAATTGATTTCACAAGAATTAGTATCAATGGAAGAGATTAAATTTTTGAAACAACAAATGTCGAAAATGTACCAATTTTGGTTAAATGGACAAGCCCCGCCTTCCTCAATTCCTGGACTTGCGAATATGTATGATCCAAATCCTGCTCAAGCTCAAAATAGCGATCCATTTTATCCGCCTGGATTCAGCCCATATGCTAATGTGTCTGGCGTTGCTGGTACTTCTACCATGCGCCCACCAAATTTGTCTGTCATAAATAACCCACTTTTCACTTCTGTAGCACCAGCTACTGCGGGTCTTCAATCGACAGTACAAAAGAATATGGGTGAACCAAGTCATGATGAATTGTATCCCCCTGAAATGATTTTCAAAACCCTAAATCCATATTATCATGCTCATCAACAAGATTCTCCTATTGTGATTGAGAAGATTGTTAAAAGTGAAGAATGGGAAGAGATGGCCAGGAAAGTGAGAAGTTTAGAGCAAAGTATGAGAAATATGCAAGAATTAGGAGGACCAAAAAGTTTTTCATACAAAGATTTATGTATGTTTCCCGACGTTCATTTGCCGCTAGGGTTCAAAATGTCAAAGTTTGATAAGTATGAAGGAAACGGTGATCCGATGGCACACTTGAGGCGTTATTGTAACCAATTAAGAGGTGCTGGAGGTAAAGAAGAATTACTCATGGCTTATTTTTGGTGAGAGCCTTACAAATCTAACCTCAGAGTGGTTTGTAGATCAAGACATCGACAAATGGAGTAGTTGGAATGACTTGGCTAAGGAATTCATTCAACAATTTAAGTACAATGTCGAGCTGATTCCTGATGAGAAATCCCTAACTAATATCAAGAAACAGAACAATGAAAATTTCAGGGAGTATGCAATTAGATGGCGTGAACAAGCTGCTAGGGTGAGACCACCAATGAAAGAAAGCAAGATAGTGGAGGTGTTTATTCAAGCACAGGTTGAAACATATTATCAACACTTGTTACCTGCATTAGGCAAACCATTTATTGAGGTCCTCAAAATAGGAGAGATGATAGAGGATGGAATTAAATCCGGTCGCATTGTGAGTTTTGCAACATTAAAAGCAACTACTCAAGTAATTCAAAAGGGAAGTGTTGGAGAGAAAAAGAATGAGGAAGATGCATCTACTATTGCAGTTGGACCACGGGAACGGTCAAGAAGACCACGTCGTCATCGTTCTCAGGCTCAAGACCAAGTTCATGCCCAAGCTCCACATAATCACTCCCAAAGTCCATTATACTCCAGTCCTCCACCTCCATATCCAGTGTATAATGCAGAACCATATGTTCAACCCCTATCTTACCTACAATGGCACACACCAACTCCTCAAAGTCATCCTCTAATTCCACAAATATACCAAAACCTTTCTAAGCCTGATTTTTTATCCAAGCCAAATAATGAAATAAGGCAGAAGTCGAGAGATAGCTTCACACCAATTGGAGAGTCATATGCCAGTTTATTTCAAAGATTGGAACAGGAGGGCATGATTACTCCTCTCCTTAGGCACACTCTTAATCTCCGTTCAAGAAATTTTGATCCTAATGCACGGTGTGTATATCATTTTGATGCTCAGGGTCATAGTATTGAAGATTGTCGAGATTTAAAAAGAGAAATTGAAAAGATAATTCAAGATAAATCAATTATGGTGCAGAATATGGACAGTGAGGAAAGCTCTAGTCATGATGGTATGCAAATTGGAGGCTAAGATGTCAAGCTTAACAATTGAGAAGTCACCCATCTCCCTGTTAGGATAGATGTTTGGTAGTTAATATTGTTATTTTTTCTGTTATCTGAATTATTTCAGGGTTGTAGTTCGGGATCTATCTTGTTTTGTACCTCTGTTGTTTATGTTCAAACCCTTCTATCTTTTATTTTCTACTAAATAGAACAGTTTTTTTCTCCTTTATGTTTTAAATATGTGTTGTTTTTTTTTTTGTTTCTTTACACAATACATTTTATGTTGGTTCTAGTAATATGACATACCTGTGAAATTTCAGTCAGATCTTGAAATCAAAGGGCTAAAGTTAGAAAAAAATTGAGAAAATAGGTAGAGTGCGGATACATTTGGTGACAAGTTAAAGCCTTTTCTGAAAATTAAGGCAATTATTTTGAGAATTATGAGAATCACTTGGTCATCAATTGAAAGACATGTCTCAATTAGGTCAAATAATGGATGCGAGGTCCTTATTCAAGAGAAACAGAAAGATAATCAGCACCACGAAAGCTTGGATCATTTGATGTGAGGGATGTACTACAAAGGTGGAATAGTATGCTGAGCAAGTGTAAAAGAAGAAGTGGCAAACATACTCAGTTAAAGTTAGTGTTGTTAAAGTATCACATATGTTCTTCATCTCCCACTTTCATATTGCATGTTATGTACTTGCATTTTCAAGGATTGATATGACGAAGGCATTTCATTCTTCTATCCAAATGTTGTTATCCCTTTTGATCTTTTGTTTTATTTCTTTTATATCACTCTTTTGGAATCAAAATAGAGTGAAAAAAATTATAAAAAAAAAAGTGTCAAGAAAAAGAATAGTCAGAAAAGTGTAAGAAAAAATGAAGTCGGGAAAAATCTTTCTCAAAAAAAAAGAAGAAAAAGAGAGAAGAGTCAAGAAAAAAACAAAGAGAAAGAAAATCAAGCAGAAGAATAAGTTGTCTGAACTACGTTTGACCTGATTCTTGCTATGACAAGATACGTAGGCAACCCTACTCTGGGGTTCGGTCCAACCAAAAGAAAATTTAAATTACCCAGAATGAGATAAAACTGGGGCAAAGTTTATTTCCTTAAAAGAGTCGATTCCAAAAGTTGTATGTTATACCTAATATTATGTAAATTTTTGAGGCTCACGCCTGTAGACAAGTAATTTCGTCCTTCCCCGATATTGTTTTATCCATTTTTACCTTATCCTACCCATGTAATTACATCCCACAAAAATACAAAAAATAACTCTCAACAAAATCCCTAACAAACTTTTATTCTTTTTAATATCGTAACAACACACCCAATTTAAAATAGACACCTAACCCTTATCCCTTCAATTAAAAAATAATACCTCACCCCTCACCCCTCACCTAACCACCCTCACCCCACATAACCCCACCCCAACCCATGTTAACCCCTATTTTTATTATTTTATCTTCTTGTACACAAAGAAAAAAGATATACATACAAAAAGGACACCTAGGGGACCACGAAAAAGGAGAATTCCCTGAGCAATATACATTTTCTAGGAAATTTCCATAGGAACTCACTGTTGGACCCCACCATTTTATATATACATAATCACACTCACGGGAGAGGTCTTCTTGGAGAGGAAGAAAAGAGAGAAAACACACAGAGCAATAGAGAGAAAATCCTTTTTCTCTTTGACACAAATCTTCACAACACACTAAACAGGGATTCTCATTTTTATTACATGAACAAGCATACTCATAGACACCCTCAGTAATATTTTTCATTCACCATACTTCACCCATATATGACCCCTCATCCTCAAAGCATACATCATCAAAAACTGACCACAACACACGATTCACAGACATCAAAGTGAGGAAAAATGGCGTGAGAGAGAAATTAGAGAGGTAGAGAGATAGATCTGTGAGGGAGAGAGAGATTCAAGGTTGAGATCTAAAATTGAGAAGAAAAAGGGGTCAAGTTCAGGTTATTCTAGAACCGGTTTTTGTGGGTTTATCCCCCCTCGATACGGAATCCATCTTAATTCCTCATGTTCCGCCACTGTCTGAGCTAACCAAAGCCCAGGCTACACTGATTCGGCTATTCTGTCGTGTTATTGGGGTTTTGGGTTCATCTATTTTCATGACTTGTTGTCAATATGGGGTTTCGTGTTCATCAATTTTTGTTCTGAGTTTGGAGATTTGGTTTTCTGGTCGTATCTATCAGTCCATTGACATCAGCCTTGGGGTTGTGAGTTTCTCGATATCGAAGTCAGAGTTGTCACTATTGAGATTCTATTCGAAGTTCTAAGTCTGGGCTTTTCTTAAACGCTATTATCAACAGAATCAATTTTTGAAGGTCCATCCCTTAACTTTATCTCTTTTATTATGTTAACGTGGTTGTTGTGATGTGGTGACATGATTTTATATTGCGTTCGAGTAACCTTGATTATTGTGGTGGATATTGATTGATTATGATTCATGTGAATATAGTAATTGAGAGATAGGAATTCATTTGGGGATTAAACGAAACGAGAATTGAAACTTGATAAAAATGAGCTAATTTAGATTTATCTTGATTTATTGTTTAATTCAGAATAAGCATGGATCTTGTTGAATTGAATAGGTGAATTTTAAGTTTGGGTAGGCAAAACTTTAGGAATAAGTTTTCATGTTGAATGTTTGAATGTGGGATTTGAGTTCAGTGGTTTGGTTTTAGTTCTTGCATTTGGAAATGTATTCATTTAATCGGGGAATGCCCCGTGATCACTTGTATTAATTCACGGCGGAATGCCCCGACGTATCATGTTGGTGGAAAATGATCGTGATGAAGGCCCGCGGCATCGGGTAAGGCATTGGAGCTTAGTCTAGGATTAGTTTAGAATAGGATTTACATTTTCGTATTTTTCTATTTTGGGACTGTATAACTCGGACTGGACACTATATTTTTTATTCGTTTTGTTTTGTTTGTTTATTTGATTGTTTTACGTGCTTTTTTGTGTGGTTTGTACATCATAGTGTCGAATTAGCCGACATGTTCCACCAAGCGATTGTGGTCGAACCATGGGATCGAGGGGTGCCTAACATCTTCCCCTCGGTCAACAGAATTCCTTAGCTGGAATCTCTGTTCGTAAACAGTTTAAAGGGTCAAATGGTTTCGAAAAGGATTTTCCAATGGTGACTTGGCACACCAGATTATGCCAAGTGGCGACTCTGATTTCAAATGTAAAAACAATCCTTCTTCAAAACAAATCTTTTTCTTTTGTCACTTAATAATAAAAACCCTTTCGAACTTAAAATCCAATCTTTTTGGAGTGTAAACAGGAAATATGTTACCTTCAAATTAAGGACTTCAGAGCATAAATATCAAGAGTTGCAATGCTTCATTTCCACAAATGCAGGAAACAATGTTGCTGCACAGGGTTAATAATCAAATTATGGTAAAAATTCAACCCCTAGGAGATGCACTTCCTAGTCGAAATAAGTCAGTTTTCATTTTTTAGGTGAAGCACTTCCTATCTTGAACATTTACTCCTAGAAGACGAACCTTTTAGTCGAGTCACTCGTCGTGATTTCTATAAGACGTACCTTCTAGTCGAGTCATCTCCTTGAATCCTATAAGACGAACCTTTTAGTCGAGTCGCTCCCCCTGATTCCTCTAAGACGTACCTTTTAGTCAAGTAATCCCCCTTGATTCCTATAAGACGAACCTTTTAGTCGACTCACTCCCCGTGATTCCTATAAGACGTATCTTTTAGTCGAGTCATCTCGCTTGATTCCTATAAGACGTACCTTTTAGCCGAGTCATCTCTTGATTCCTATAAGACGTACCTTTTAGTCGATTAATTCCTCTTGATTTCTATTATCACACCTTTTTTTTTCAACTCCAAAAAAAGATATGTATTTTAAGTTCGAAAGTGTTTTATTATTAAGGTGACAAAAATGAAAAATTTATTTCAAAAAAAAAGGATTATTTACATTTTTTTTCTTATTCAGAGTCGCCACTTGGCATAATCAGGTGTGCCAAGTCACCTTTGGAAAATCCTTTTCGAAATGGTTTGACTCTAAAAACTGATCCGCGAACAGAGATTCCGGCTAAGGAATTCTGTTGACCGAGGGGAAGGTGTTAGGCACCCCTCGATCCCGTGGTTCGACCACGGTCACTTGATGGAGCGTATTGGCTAATTTGGCATTAAAAATGTACAAACCACATAAACACATAAAACAAGCAAACAAACAAATCTCACAAAATTCAAAACAAACCAAAATAATGTTCAGTCCAAATTATACAATCCAAAATAAAAGAGGTGCTGAAATATAAAACCTATTCTATTCTAAACTAATCCTAAATTAAACTCCACCCAACGTTCCGAGCCTTGATCACGAGCCTCCTTTGCGTACATGCTACTTTGGGGCGTTCCTGGGATAAATCAATACAAATCCTTCGGGGCATTCCCCTGCCAAATTAGTACAATTTAAACTTTTCGTGCAATAAAGTAGAAAGTGTCATTCACGCACATATTCAAACACTCCAACAAATCGTTATTCCTAAATTTTCCTACCCGTCCTACGTTTGCCTACCAAGTTCAACGTATCATAATTCTATCATGTTCAACATTATCAATACATCAAAATTAATCAATATTTATTTTTCTCCATTTTTAATCCCCACCTTAATTCATTTTCAACCACGTGATTAACCCATTTCAATACACAATCCACCAATCGAGAATAACAAAAATTCACCAATCATCCTTAGCACATCACACACCCAAATGTCACCAACAGTTCACATCAACAAACAAACCACGGTATCGAATCACACGCAATCACAATCACATAA
>NC_061116.1:218509210-218514028 GCF_002878395.1 Capsicum annuum | reverse complement strand
ATCAATATTCATTTTTCTCCATTTTTAATCCCCACCTTAATTCATTTTCAACCACGTGATTAACCCATTTCAATACACAATCCACCAATCGAGAATAACAAAAATTCACCAATCATCCTTAGCACATCACACACCCAAATGTCACCAACAGTTCACATCAACAAACAAACCACGGTATCGAATCACACGCAATCACAATCACATAAGAATTAAATAAAAGAGAAGAAAGAATTGAACCTTAAATTTGAAGCTTTCAAACTCAATGTTATTCGAATAAAGAGAGTCCGCACCCGTAACCCTCGAGCCAAACCTTAACAACAACAATCCAACTCGACAAATAATGACTTATTCACCATCACTTTTCATGCCGTTACTGTTCACCGATTACTGTTCACCGGTACTGTTCACCGATTACTGTTAATCGGCGCCCCTTTTTTTTGTTCTTGTTCTTGTTCTTGTGAGAAAGATTATTTTGTGATTGTTGTTATTGTGGAGAAGATGATGATCAAAGAATGAGCCTCTCCTTTTTCCCTCTTAGAAATTTTCTTTTATAATGGGCATGGATTTTATTATCATGTGGAAATTTTGGTGGGTCCCCCATATATTCTTTCTTCTAGTTTGTTATTGTGAAGATAAAAATGTGAGTGGGTAGTGAGGTGAAAGTTTTTGATTGGGTAGGTTGTTAGGATAAGATAAATTAGTTAGAGGTATTATTTTTTGTTTATTTTTGTATTTTTATGGGATATAATTACATGGGGTTGGACACATGGTAAGGTGAACTAAAAATGAATAAAATTAGACTTCGGAAGGGAAAAAATAACCACCTTTGAATGTAAATACGAAGTGTTTTCAGTCAAAGAAGTAGACAGCGAGACCAAATTTTGACCCGACCATTATTCAAAGAAAGAAACAGAAGGAAGAAGAACAATGGGGTCTGGACTTAAGACATCCTACCTACCCAAGTTTTGAGAGAATCATGTCACGGGTATTTCAAAGGATTGGAAAGAGAAGGACTATGCCGAGTTGGAGAGTCGAGTGAGGTTCCGTCGAGGTTCCAGTCCGCGGCTCTGTTATTACATCAAAAATGAAAATTACAAGTTAAAAACATAAATTAAATTACAAAATCTTATCTATGCAGCTTCTTCTGGACTTTTGACTTGAGTTTCATTACCCTATTCTTCAGGCGGGCTCCTGACTTTCAATTTCATTAACTTGTCATTTGGCTTTCAATTGTATCACGTCGTTGCTTAAATTTCAATTTCCTCACTTTGTTGCTTGACTTTTCATTTCTTCACCCTATTCTCCAGGCGGGTTCCTGACTTGCTATTTCATCAACTTGTTGCCATGCTTTCAACTTCTTCACCCTGTTCTGCAGGCGGGCTCCTGACTTGCTATTTTTCAATCTATTTAACTTTCAATTTCTTCACCTTGTTGCTTGGTTTTTCATTTATTCGCCCTGTGCTTCGGGCAGGCTCCTGAAATCACATCAAAACAATGCCTCTTGAATTACTCAAATAAGGAAGTGCATCTCCTTACAAATGTCACATGAATTACTCAAATAAGGGAGTGCATCTCCTCACAAATGTCTCTTGAATTACTCAAACAAGGAAGTGCGTCTCCTTACAAATATTTCTTGAATTACCCAAACCAGGAAGTGCGTCTCCTTACAAATATTGCTTGAATTACCCCAAACAAGGAAGTGTGTCTCCTTATCAAATGCCACTTGAATTACCCAAACAAGAAAGTGTGTCTCCTTACAAATACCGCTTGAATTACCAAATAAGGAAGTGCGTCTTCTTACCAATACAGCTTGAATTACGAAACAAGAAAGTGTGTCTCCTTACCAATGCCGCTTGAATTACCAAAACAAGAAAGTGCGTCTGCTTTGGAAGTGCGTCTCCTCATGATAGCGTTTGAATTACCAAAATAAGAAAGCGTGTCTCCTTACAAATGTTTCTCGAATTGCCCAAACCAGGAAGTGTGTCTTCTCACAAATGTTGCTCGAATTACCCCAAGCAAGGAAGTGCGTCTCCTTACAAATGTTTCTTGAATTAACTAAACAAGGAAGTGCGTCTCCTTAGAAATGCCGCTTGAATTACCCAAACAAGGAAGTGCATCTCCTTACAAATGTCACTTGAATTACCCAACAAGGAAGTGCGTCTCCTTAATGTTGCTTGAATTACCAAACAAGGAAGTGTGTCTCCTTACAAATGTTGCTTGAATTACTCAACAAAGAAATGCGTCTCCTTACAAATGTTGCTTGAATTACCCAAACGAGGAAGTGCGTTTCCTTACAAATATTGCTGGAATTACCCGAACAAGGAAATGCGTCTCCTTATAAATGTTGCTGGAATTACCCGAACAAGGAAGTGCGTCTCCTTACAAATGCTGATCGAATTACCAAACAAGGAAGTGTTTCTCCTTTGGAAGTGCGTCTCCTTATGATAGCGCTTGAATTACCAAAATAAGAAAGTGTGTCTCCTTACAAATATTGCTTGAATTGTCAAAACAAGGAAGTGCGTCCCCTTATAAATGTTGTTGGAATTAGCCAAATAAGGAAGTGCGTCTCCTTACAAATGTTGCTGGATTTACCCAAACAAGGAAGTGCGTCTCCTTAAAAGTGCCAATCGAATTACCAAACAAGAAAGTGCGTCTCCTTACAATGTTGCTTGAATTATCAAACAAGGAAGTGCATCTCCTTACAAATGTTTCTTGAATTTCCCACACAAGGAAGTGCATCTCCTTACAAATACCACTTGAATTACCAAAATAAGAAAGTGCGTCTCCTAACAAATTTTGCTTGAATTAACCAATCAAGGAAGTGCGTCTCCTTACAAATATTGATCGAATTACCAAATAAGGAAGTGCGTCTCCTAACAAATGTCTCTTGAATTATTCAAATAAGTAAGTGCGTCTCCTCACAAATATTTTTTAAATTAACCAAATAAAGGAAGTGCATCTCCTTACAATATTGCTTGAATTGTCCAAACAAGGAAGTGCATCTCCTTATTGCTTGAATTACCCAAATAAGGAAGTGCGTCTCCTTACAAATATCGCTGAAATTACCCAAATAAGGAAGTGCATATCCATGGCTTTGAATATCAAATATGGGCAGAAATATTGCATGTTGCATTTGAAAAAGTGAGAATGTTACGGCCTTTGATGTTTAGGCTTTGAAATCCTTGATTCGAAGGTAGCATGTGTTCCTGTTTCATACAAAGAAAACTTGTTAGTTTAAAAACATGATGGCTGGTTTGCAGCTTTGGCTTTCGTGGAAATCGCTCTTGCCCCAGTCGTATTTAATCTTGCTTTCAACTATTAGCATGTGTCACTGGCTTGCAGTATCATTAAACCGAACTCAGATTATTAAGAATGACTCTGAAACAAATACAGTATCCCTGCTTTGACATGCTTCTCAGATAAACCCTTTAAACCTTGGTATTTCCATGAGTTTCCAGACTTGTCGGTGGACAAAACTTTCTGCATGCCTTGTTTTGGCTCACAATCATATCTTTAGCATGTACTGGCCCTTTTATCTTGCTTTGTGCAATTGAAGAAGCTGGTAGCCAATTTTGAAATCTTTCTCACTTGTTTTGACATGGACTTGACTCAAAAACAAGAGAAAAATGACAACAACTTTAGTTTTATTTGGATAACTGACTCAAGAAAATAAAAATAAAGATAAAGAGAAGAAATAAAAGATAATGAAAGTCCCCATTTGAAACAAAAAGATGAAAAATTTATCTAAAATGACAATCAACTCTAATGATTATGCCATGCATTTGGATTAAGCTGCCTGATCATTTCATCCAAACCTTCTACCAATTGTTGTTGAGGTAATGAACCTGAAATTGAGTTACTTTCTTAGGTCAATTGCATTCGGAGACCTCATTCGGCTAGTATCACCTTGAAAGGTTTTCGCCAACAAGTATTTCTTATTTTATTTTCCTCAGCTCATCATTGTCTTATGATTTCTATAAGGGTTTTCCACTAGTGAGACTCTGATTTTCATTTGTCTCAACTCACCTTCGCCTTACAGTGCCTGTGAGGGTTTCCACTGATAAGACTCTCTTATTTTTATTTCTCTCAACTCACCATTCATCTCACGGCGCCAGTGAGGGTTTTCACCAATAAGACTCTCTCATTTTTACTTCTTTCCTAATTTTTTATGTTGAGGAAGACAAGTAGTTCCCAAAATACGTCATCACATCCATTGCATGCTTATCTCTAACATTCTCAAAGATTGATCTGAAGGTCTTTCTTTAGTTGTAACTTGGATTTTGGATAGGATTAGAAAGAAAGAATGGTATGAGGCCCAAACGACACTTGAAGTGGGTTAGGACTTACAACTTTCGAAATCGACTCAAACAAATGAGGATTAACTCATGCCCCAGTTTCTTTTGACTGGATGATTCTAAATTATTTGTTTGGTTGGACCGAGCCCTTATTAGGGCAACCTACATATCTCACCCTTGAGAGAGGAGAATCAGGTCATGCATAGTTCGGGCAGCTTGTCCTTTTGCTTTGATCTGATTTTTCTTTTTTTTTTATTCGCCCTTTTCACTTTGCGATTCTTTTTTTCTAACTCTATTTTTCTTGACACTCTTTTTTTGGAAACATTTTTGTCTCTTTTTTGTAACTTTTTGACTTTATCTTTTTACTCAACACTATTTTTTGAACTTTACTTACTCTATCTTGATTCCAAAAGAGGGGTATGAAAGAAAATAACACTAAGGCTCAAATGGGGTAAACAAAGGATGACACAATGTTTGGATAGCAGAATGAAATGCCTTCATCATATCAATCCTTGAGAATGCA
>NC_061116.1:218342485-218509110 GCF_002878395.1 Capsicum annuum | reverse complement strand
CTATCCAAACATTGTGTCATCCTTTGTTTGGATAGCAGAATGAAATGCCTTCATCATATCAATCCTTGAGAATGCAAGTACATAACATGCAATTGGAAGTGAGAGATGAAGATCATTTGCGATATCTTTTTAAGCAGATTGAGTCTGTGTGTCACTACTTCTTCTGTAAACTCCACCTTTGTTGTACATTCCTCACATCAAATGACTCATGCTTTTGTGGAGCTGCTTATCTTCTTGTTTTTCTTGATATAGCGATCACACGTCCACTGTTTGACCTAATTGGGACTTGCCTTTCGATCGATGACCAAGTTGTTCTTGTGATTCTCAAAATAATTGCCTTAACTTGTCACCAAATGTCTCAGCACTCTATCTATTTTCTCATATGCTCTTTTTCTAAATTTAACCCTCTAATTCAATGTTTATGCTTAAATTGGATTTTAAGATCTGGCTGAAAATTTCACTAGCATGTCATATCACTAGAGTTAACACAAAATGTACTATGTAAAGAAAACAAACAAACAACACACATTTAAAACACAAAGGAAAATGAGACACTTCATTTAGTCAAAACAAAAGATAGAAGGGTTTGAACATAAACAACAAAAGGATAAAACAAGACAGATCCCGAACTACAACCCTGAAATAATTTGGAGAACAAAAAATAAAAGAAAACAAGCTACCAATCCCCTTCCTACTAAGGAGAGGGGTGACTTCTCAATTGCTCAGCCTAACATCTTAGCCACTGGTTTGCATATCAGAATGACTAAAGCTTTCCTTTCTGTCAATGTTATGCACCATGATTGATTTATCTTGAATCATATTTTCAATTTCTCTTTTCAAAGCATGACAATCTTCAATACTCTGACCCTGAACATCAGAATGATATGCACATCGCACATTAAGATCAAAATTTCTTGAATGTGGGTCAGGAGTATACCCAAGGAGAGGAGTGATCATGCCCTTCTGTCTTAATCTTTGGAACAAACTAGCATAGGACTCCTAATAGGAGTGAAATTATCCTTTTCCTTCCTCCCCTTTGCGAACTCTGGCCTCGGATGATACTTGGATTTAGAGGTTCCTTGGTAAATTCATGGGGGTCGAGAAAGATGTTGAGGGACAGGTGCATGTCATTGTGGATATGAAGACAAAAACTGACTTTACGATTTTGGTGGAAAACTCAAGGTATTTGTAGGGTCAAAGGTGGGGAACGGAGGTGGAGGCAGCCCACTGGCCCAAGCTCGGTACATTCCCATCATTTGTTGTCTCAATCTCAAATTCTCCTCTCCTGACTCCTTGTTTCATTCATGATTCCACTCTCTATATCCTTGTTGGACAAAACTAAACTTTTTTTGGATTTAGTGTGATATAAAGGACCAGCAAGGAAGCCACAAACCAACCGCCTTAAACTAACTGAACAAGAGGCAACAAATATGTTAGAGTTCAACATTTTTCTTCAAAACCTTTTTTCTTTTAGAAAATATCACTGAACCCAAGAAAGGCGCCTACGTATCTCACCCTGAAAGAGGAGAATTAGGTGTGCGTAGTTCGTGAAGTTTTGCCAAAATGGCCAATCAAACTCTTTTTTCTTTCTTTTTTTTTTTAAAAGAAAAACATCAAAAACAACAAATTGTCAAAAGAATTGACGAAAATTTTTTTGGGTTTTCGATTTTTCAATTTCATGTGAAAATGAAACTTGAACCTATTAAAGGAAAATCTTTTTGTTGTTTCCTTTTGAAGATGCATATGACACCTACTCTAAATACAGAGTGAAGAAAAAATATTTTTGAATTTTTGAAATAAGATCCCCGAACGCACAATAGGTTGGACAATTAATGATTAACTAATAAATTGACCCTAACTTAAAGACACAACCAAAAACAAACGAATAAAAAAATTTTGGATTTTCAACTAGACACTTCAACTAAGACTGACACCACCAATTATGAAGAAAAATCTTTTTGGTATTTTTTGCGTTTGACAAATAAGTAGAAAAGGCAAACAAAATCCACTTTTTTTTTCTTTTTTTTTTTGTTGAACTTACGGTACTTTGAGAAGATAAATGCAAAACGTAAAAAAAAATCTTTTTGAGTTTTTGGATCATGAAGAACAAAAGCCGTAAAGAACTCTAAAATAAACTACGACAATCCTTTTGATTCATTCTTTTCGACTCACTTTTTCTATTTTTTTCTTTTTTTTTCCTTTTTTTTTTTTTGTTTTTTTGCCTATGCACCTTACTCCTAACAAATATATTTTTTTTTAAATCAGTCTGTCAAATAACCACGTTACCCTTAAAGATGCAACAGTTAGCACGTAGAGATGCTTTAGAGGTGAGTTTCCTACAAAGGGCCATGTGGGTCCCGTTAGGTCTTAGTATGATGCACATAAGCATGACCTAAAGGCTGACCTACGTTGTGGTTCACTAACAAGGCTTTTCGGGGGAGCGTATGGTCGATAGTGGGTTCTTTGATTTCCACCTACTCTATAACACCGACCGCTCCCCCTCTAAAATAAGGGTGACTCAACTAGAGGTCGTGTACAACACGTGTACTACGGGCTTGTTGCAGAAAGAAGGGCTGGGGGTAGACACATGATGCCAGATATAAAAGAGGTAACATATAGGATAAATACTGGACACAAAGAGCACGAAAACGCAAATCAGTGATAACAATAACACAAACAATAATCACAAACAATGTTTATACACTAATAATGCCAAACTAAGCCGATACGACTCCAAAAATAAGCTCGAATTCTGAAATGTTCCCCAGCAGAGTCGCCAGAGCTGTCACACCCCTTTTTTTCAACTCCAAAAAAAGATATGTATTTTAAGTTTGAAAGGGTTTTATTATTAAGGTGAAAAAAATGAAAAATTTGTTTTGAAAAAAAAAAAGAATTATTTACATTTTTTTTTCTTATTCAGAGTCGCCACTTGGCATAATCCGGCGTACCAAGTCACCTTTGGAAAATTCTTTTCGAAACGGTTTGACTCTAAATACTGATCCGCGAACAGAGATTCTGGCTAAGGAATTCTGTTGACCGAGGGGAAGATGTTAGGAACCCCTTGATCCCGTAGTTCGACCACGATCGATTGGTGGAGCGCATCGACTAATTTGACATTACAAATGTACAAACCACACAAACACACAAATCAAGCAAACAAATCACACAAAATTCAAAACAAACCAAAATAATGTTCAGTCCAAATTATACAATCCAAAATAAAAGAGGTGTTCAAATATAAAACCTATTCTATTCTAAGCTAATCCTAAACTAAACTCCACCCAACTTTTCGAGCCTTGATCACGAGCCTCCTTTGCGTACATGCTACTTTGGGGCGTTCCCGGGATAAATCAATACAAATCCTTTGGGGCATTCCCCGGCCAAATGAGTACAATTTAAACTTTTCATGCAATAAAGTAGAAAGTACCATTCACGCACATATTCAAACACTCCAATAAATCGTTATTCCTAAATTTGCCTACCCGGCCTACGTTTGCCTACCAAGTTCAACGTATCACAATTCTATCATGTTCAACATTATCAGCATATCAAAATTAATCAATATTCATTTTCCTCCATTTTTAATCCCCACCTTAATTCATTTTCAACCACGTGATTAACCCATTTAAATACACAATCCACCAATCGAGAATAATGAAAATTCATCAATTATCCTTAGCACATCACACACCCAAATGTCACCAATAGTTCACATCAACAAACAAACCACGATATCGAATCACACGCAATTACAATCACATAAGAATTAAATAAAAGAGAAGAAAGAATTGGACCTTAAATTTGAAGCTTTCAAACTCAATGTTATTCGAATAAAGAGAGTCTGCACCCGGAAACCTCGAGACGAACCTTAACACCAACAATCCAACTCAACAAATATTGACCCATTCACCGTCACTTTTCACGCCGTTACTGTTCATCGGTATTGTTCATCGGTACTGTTCATCGGCACCCCCTTTTTTATTGTTCTTGTTCTTGTGAGGAACATTATTTTGTGATTATTGTTATTGTGGAGAAGATGATGATCAAAGAATGAGCCTCTCCTTTTTCCCTCTTAGAATTTTTCTTTTATAATGGGCATGGATTTTGTTATCATATGGGAATTTTGGTGGGTCCCCCATATATTCTTTCTTTTAGTTTGTTATTATGAGGATAAAAATGTGAGTGGGTAGGGAGGTGGAAGCTTTTGATTGGGTAGGTTGTTAGGATAAGATATTTAGTTAGAGGTATTATTTTTTGTTTATTTTTGTGGGATATAATTAAATGGGGTTGGACACATGGTAAGGTGAACTAAAAATGAATAAAATTAGACTTCGGGAGGGACAAAATTAGGTGTCTACACCTATAAGACGTACCTTTTAATCGAATCATTTTCTACGTACAACCTGGGGAAAATATTCTGTTCGTGTTTAATGAATTTTACTTTCTGCTCAGGACCCTCCTGAAGAATGAGAATGTATTTTCTACTCAAGACCCTCCTGAAGAATGGGATGCTATTTTTCTATTTTACTGTTTACTTTGAGTCCACGAGCCCGCTGAAGAACAAGGTGAAGAAAAAGCAAATCAAAAGGCCGCTGAAGAACAGGGTGAAGTAGTAACAAGTCAGGAGCTCGCCTGAAGAACAGGGTGGAGAAGTAACAAGTCAGGAGCCCATCTGAATAATAGGGTGAAGAAGTAGCAAGTCGGGAGCCCGCCTGAAGAATAAGGTGAAGATTTTCAAGTCCAAGCCTGAAGAAAAATTTGAAGAATAAATCAGTTGTCAAGTTCCCCTCTAACGCCAAACGCCAACGCGGAGGAACATTTCGTGTATCAAGTTCAACTCAGAATAACGACTATCTCACCATTTGAGAAGTCATGAAGATTCAAGTCAAGATTTAAGAATAGTTGAATAGATAAGATCTTTCACTTGTATCTTCAATTTCATTTGTGTTATTCATGTGAATGTAATAGGAGAAATCATCAATCGGAAACTTGATGGAACCTCACTCGATCTCTAACTTGTTCTCTCACCATTTTACCTTTGAACTACATGTGACCTAATTCCCTAATAACTCGGGATATGTAGGCAGTCCAAAATCAGGACTCGATCACATCTTTTATTTTATTTTATTTTATCTTCACTTTTTGAATAATCGGAGGGGCTAAAATCATCTCTTTGTCTACTTCTTTGTATGAAAACTCTTCGAGATTTCAAACAAAGAGGGGCAAAATGTAGACACGTGATTTAGACCCTCCCCGAGTTCAATATATATATTTTTCGATATTAAATATTTATATTTGATCTAATATTATTTAAATTCTTATTTTTATTTTAATAAATTTTTAGTTAAAAAAATAAAGTTAATTTTGAGATGTTTAATTTTATTTTATTCAATTTTTATTTTTTAGTTTTTTTTTTTAAAAATAATAATACGAATTTTTTATTTTTTTATTCAAAAAAAATGTTTCTTTTTAAATAAATAAGTTAGTAGTTTTAGTACTATCTTAATTATATTTATTTTTGACTATTTTTAAACTTTTATTGTATTTTCTTAAATATAAAATTAATTAGTTATTATTATATTATTTTTATTGTTATTATTATTATTTTACTTATTTATTTATTATATTTATTTATTATTATTATCTTGTTTTATTAAAAATAATAATAATAATTTAAAATTTTAAAATCCTATCCTATTCTAACCTACCCCAACCACCCCCTATTTTTCCTCCAACTCCCTCAACCTCCCACATCACACTCCTATATATACACACACTACAACACACGGGCAAGAGATATACACAGAGGAGAAAAATATACAATATTTGGGGGAGAGTAACAGTGTACAACATTTGAAAGGAAATAGAGATTAAAAATAGACCAAAAAATTGAGAAAGAAGAGAAAATTTAGAAAAGGAAAAGAAGGCAGAAAGTGAAACAAAAAAAAAGGGAAAGAGGGAGGACTTGAGTTAAAGTTCGGGTTCCGTTTGAGTTTTCCGGTGAAGGCGTTCTTGTTTCTATTCTACTACACAGGTTTCTATTTGATTCCTTTATTCATATTTTTTAAAAAGTTGTAAATCAAAGCATGAATGAAGTTATTTAAATGTTTCATATATTATTTAGCATTTATTGTTGATCAATTATGTGAGTGTTCTTATTATTATTATTTTATTTTATTGTTAACTCTTAGAACCTATATTAATTTCTTCGTATATGATTCAATATGGGTAAAATATGGTACACCCTTAATTAGTTTTTATGAGATATTTGTTGGTTGGTACGTCAATTTGGTTCCATGCATGTTATTGTTGGGTGTAAAAAAAAGAAATATATATTTTTCAGTTTTATTACACAGATTATTTTTAGTAGTAAGAGTGAGTGAAAATATAATTATTGAATAAACTTGGTTTGATTTTTTTTAATAGATCATTAATAATGCATAATTATGTCTTCTTGGTCAAAAGAAATTCGGTTTCACTCACTGATATGATTAGTTTAATGAGTTATGTTTTTTAAAAACTAATATAATACTAAATTTCTTTTACAAAAAAAAATGCAAAATTAATTGAATAGTAAATTTAATTTTAATAAAAAAATTAATAATATAATATTCAAATTAGAAAGGTTCAAAAGTGTGGAATATATCATATTATTGTTTGTTTGGTTTGATTTTATTTTGTGGGACAAATTATTCAAGAATTTGGTTTCTCTTTAGTTAATGTTCTAGTCATATGTTTGATTTTCTTTTTGGTTTAATATTGAATTATGTTTGAATTTGTCTTGGTCACATGTCCAGTTTATCTCTTGATTATTATTAAATTAATCTTCACTTTATAGTACAGTTACTCTTTTAAAGTTGTTTGTTGTTAGTTCACTTCTTGAAAAGCTGTTTAATATGCACCAGTTATTGGCATTAGACTTACACACTTAAAGGCCAAATCGGTTAATTTCGTGAGTAAAATAAAAAGGAGTTGTGAATTAATTCAAGATTTATTGCAAATTTGAAATAGAATAAAATTGAAAGTAGGTAAGGAAAACTATCGCGAGTTTAAAAGAGATGAACCAACGACTTTAACGCTAGATGAGGTTTAGGCACGCTTAAAATGTTCGTCTCAATTAAGAATGTGGCGTACGCATCTTTTCGAGACATTTAAAAATACAAGAATGTAAAAAATACACCTTGTTAAATATTTTCTAAAATTAACTTGACAAATATTTTTCAATTTTCACCGATTTATTTAATATGAAATAATAGACGAGACTTTAGATATATAAAATGAGCAATTTTAGGCCTTAACGTAATTTATCAAAATAGTTTAAGATAAGATAAGTCAATAAAAGCGACCGTGCTAGAACCACGGGACTCGAGAGGTGCCTCACACCTTTCCCCCGGTCTTCTGTTCTCGTGGACCAACAAAGAGTCATTTCCTTTTTATTAGGGATTCAAAAAGGTGACTTGAAACACCATAACTCAATTCCAAGTGGCGAATCTATTAATAAACTAATCCCTATTCAATACCGTCACTTTAATTGGAAAAAACCCTTCGACCTCGATCCCTTCAAGGGAAAAAGGGGTGTGACAAGTGTTTCAGATTGTTTGTTCATATGAAAGCTAAATGAGAGTCGAAGAGTTCACTGCTTGAGTTACAATATAAATAAATTAATGTTATGGAAGCAGATAAATATGAGATTTATCTAGTTTTCTTGTGTAATGCACCTAAATTTATGTAAAAACTCTAATGTTAAATATTTAGTCGTCTAAATTGTTATATCATAGTGAAATAACAAGATATAAAACTGAAAACCTTATGGAATATTTTTCTATTTGTGAATTACATTTTTGTTATCATAAAAATACATCTATAGTGTGGCCTCGCAGTTGGTGAAGGTAGAGTCTGGACCATGAAAGATCAGGGGTCGAATTTCGACAGTAGTAAAAAATCTAATTAATTTCTTCACTTCTCACTAATCTTTGATAGACAGAGGAAGTATGTCCAATGTAATAGTCGAGTTGTGCACAAGTTGATTTGACAGTATTATAAAATGGTTATCGTCTTCCTTTTGTTGACTCTAGGTGTCTATAAAACTGCACATCCTAGATGAGTTGTACGGTGTCAGTGGTGCGGGTGGCACACACCAGTATTGGACTTTAGAGGAGGATCCTAGAAATGGGCAATGCGAGAGGCAATTACAATGGGGATATGTTGCTTTATCAAAAAAGAGTGTTAAAAAGGTTTAGCAAGGACTTGAGGATGTTGGATTGAGTCCAACGATCTAGCCTATGGGGAAGACCGCGTGCATGGCGGGAGTGTTAATGTTTCACATTCTTAAGCTATAATTAGATTCGTGGAATTTTTTATGGAAGTTTCCTTTAAATATAGAGAAGGAGGAATGACATTGTTGAAACTAGTTGTACCTTTTAAAGGCAATCACTACTAAAAAGTCTAATTTTAGTCATGTGATTTAATGAGGGAATACCGAAAAATTAAAGTGGGTATGAATACCGAAAAATAAAAAATCTGAATCGAACTGAACTAATTCGATTCATTGACTTTAGTTACTTAGTTCTTCGGTTTGATTTCGATTTTTTATTTCAGAATTTTGGTTCTTTGATATGTGGCATTTGGTTTAAGGATAATGATTCTTCGGTGCACGGATAAACCAAACTTCTATTCATAAGAATTCCAAGGTTTTGCTTTCAATTTGCTCTTTTTTGACAGACCCAAACCTTGATGACCCCCTGATGCCCGAGATTGCTTACATGTACAAGCTAGACAGGACCAAATATGAATTAACAATCGAGAGTTGGACAGTTGATTCATATTTGGCCCCATCTGTCTTATACATGTAAGCAATCTTGGGCACCGGAAGGTCATCAAGGTTTGCATTCGTAAAAAAAGAGCAAATTAAAAACAAAACCTTGAAATTCTTATTAATAAAATTTCGGATTCTTCCGTGCTCCGAAGAATCATTACCCTTACACCAAACGTCAAATCAAAGAATAGAAAGTTCGAAATAAAAAATCAAAATCTAATCAAAGAACTAAATAACTAGAATCAAAGAATCGAATTATTTCAGTTCAATTTGAATTTTTGATTTTTCGATAGTCATACCCACTTTAATTTTTTGATATTTATATCCACCCCTAATGTCAGTTACCTCCAATCGCCCATACAAGGACACCTAATTATCCTATTTGATTGATAATCCATACAAGGACAGTTAATTCTCTCGTCTAATTGACAAAATAAATTGACTTATTCAAGAAATTCCTTAACACCTTGATTGGGCTTTAACAACAAAGAAAATTCAAATGCATACATATCAAATAAAACCCAAATACAAACATGGCATTGTATTCCAATCAAGTGTAAATATGGGCAACAATAAAATGTTGAGGAACAAATAAAAAGACAAAGTTACCTCGAAAGCTTCAGCAGTAGGCTGCTTCAGAGAGGAAGATGAGATAAGAATTTTCTTAAGAAATTAAAATTTAATCCAAATTTTAATTGTTAAAAATATCTGAAAATGAGAGGGAAGTAATGGAAGGAGAAGGGGGAAAACAAGGCGCCCTCACGTTTTTTCATTTTATGGTTTTAATTCAAGTCTTTTCAATTTTATTTTTACTAAATGAAATAATATCTACTATACTTCTACTTTATTATTTGTAAAGTAAAGGGGAAAATATAATTCTACTCACTACCAGAATTTCACTATTTTCCGACTGAATAAAAGTAGTCGAAATTTTTTGAGTACTTCGGTTGGAAACATTACTTTTTTTAATTTATTTTGTACAAAATATTATTCGGACACTATTTGTGACTAAAAGCGTCAGAATATTTGGCGGAAAATTACGGAAAATGTATATTCCTATTACTGTAGTCGGAAATAAAAATAATTAAATAAATATATTACTAGATATATAATCAGACCCTCACACAAAAATATAATAACTATTTAAATAAATTATGAAATATTTATTTCCAACTACTTCAGTCGGAAAGTATAAATAATTAAATAAATATATTATTAAATGAATAATCAAACCCTTATATAAAAATTAAATAATTAATTAAATAAAATATTAATATTTATTTCTGACTACTGTAGTTGGAAATATAAATAATTAAACAAAGATATTATTAAATAAATATTATACCCTTATACAAAACTTAAATAATTATTTAAATAAATTATTAAATATGTATTTCCGACTACTTTAGTCGGAAATATAAATAATTAAATTATTAAATGTATAATAATACCCTTACATAAAAATGAATAATTATTATTTCCGACTAAAGTAGTCAGAAATGTAAATAATTAAATGAAGATATTATTAAATATATATTATACCCTTAATCAAAATTTAAATAATTATTTAAATAAATTATTAAATATGTATTCCGACTACTGTAGTCGGAAATATATATAATTAAATAAATATATTATTAAATATATAGATATATTATTATTTAACAGAACGATTTAGTCGATAAAAATAAATAATTAAAAATATCATATATTTCCGACTACAGTGGTCGAAAAAATTAAATAATTAAATATAATAAATAATTTCCGACTGAAATAGTCGGAATGTCATATAAAATATACCCTAAACACATCACAGAGACTTTCCTTATTCCGTCTCTCACTCTTCGTTGTCTCTCTCTATCACTCTAAGCGGTCTCTCTCTCTAAGCGAAGGTGGAGTGATAACAACGTTCTCTCACAAAAATTACCGACGGTGGAGTGGCAACAGCGACGGTGAACGACGGTGTTAAAGGTCAATTTCACTGAACAAAGGTATTGAAGGTCAATTTCACAAGAATTTTCGATCTTCACTCACATTGTCACTGATTCGAGGTAAAAATTTGTTCCATTTTCTACAAGAGTTTATGTACGTGGTCTATTTTTAGTACCTTTGTTTGATATGCAGATCCTAGATGCACAATGTCTTTAGGTTCCACTTTGTGCTTAGAAATATCGATTGTATGCCTTTACTTTGGTTAAATGCCTTGTTTTATTTTGAGATGTTTTCTGTAAAGAATGTCTTTTCTGAAGATCTCTAATTTTTCAGTTGAAAAAAATGACTGTAATGAAGACAGACAGTTTTTGAGACTGATTTACATTCTCGCGGCTTTTTGCAACTTCCCAGACCTGTAGGAGTTGACTTCCGCGCATCGTAAGTGATTAGCGTGTCTATTACTTATAATTATTTCTCATATGATGAGATGGTAATTTTATAATTTGTAAGTATCCTCACTAACGTGTCTGTTAAGCTCATAACCCTTTAATTATCAACTAATTGTGTTTTACAAGTCATGTAGTCTTTATTTTTTGTGAATCTCAGCAGAAATAGTACAAAGTATATGGTTTCATTGTTCTAAGTCGTTATTGACATATAGGAAGTAGACTTTAGATTATGTTAGTTCCTATTGTTGAATTCACATGCCTATCTTGTTGATACAATGTTATTTTTAGTTTGTTGCATCAATGATTGCATATACTTGTTGCTATTGTTGTTGCTTATATTTTTGTTGTTCATCTTGAAGTCTAGTGAGCCGTGTGTGGCCTATTTCGATTCACTGGCATTGTTGTCGACATCTTTTTGCTCTTGTTGTTGCTTGTTTCTTTTGTTTCATCTTGAAGTCTAGTGAAGTCGTGTGTGGTTGATTTCAATTCACTAGCATTGTTGTCGACATCTTGTTTCTCTTGTTGTTGCTTGTTTATTTTGTTGTTCATCTTGAAGTCTAGTGAAGTCATGTGTGGCCTATTTCAATTCACTAGCATTGTTGTCGACATCTTGCTTCTCTTGTTGTTGCTTGTTTATTTTGTTGTTCATCTTGAAGTCTAGTGAAGTCATGTGTGGCCTATTTCAATTCACTAGCATTGTTGTTGACATTTGGTTGTTGCTTGTTTCTTTTGTTATTCACATCTTGTTGCTCTCGTTATGTTCAAGTTTCTTTGCAAACTTCCCTTTATATTTTCACCTTGTTGTTTCGTTATGTTTCTAACTAAGAGGCATTTTTGGTTTCATGGTTGGGCTCTTGATCTTTTACATTACTTGTATCCCCCACTACCAAAATTTCACTATGTTCCGACTGAAATTTCCGACTGAATAAAAGTAGTCTGAATTTTTCGACTACTTCAATCGGAAACATTACTTTTTTTAATTTATTTTTTACATAATATTATTCTAACACTATTTGTGACAAAAAAAGTCAGAATATTTGGTGGAAAATTGCGGGAAATGTATATTCCAATTATTGTAGTCGGAACTAAATATATAATGTGACCATTATACGGATATTAAATAATTATTTAAATAAATTATAACATATTTACTTTCTACCATTTTAGTCGGAGATATAGTTGATCCATGAACATTCATATAGTTGATGTAAACATGCTTGGGATTGAGACGTAGTTGCTAGTTTCAGACTTTTCGTATGAAAATTTGTGTATGTATGTTGAAGATCCATGAGATTCACTTGCTAGTTTGTTCTGCTTTCTCTTTTTCTTATATTGTTCTTTGTTTGATATGATTAAGAAGAACCAACAGCTAGAAAGAACTGTGGTAGAACAATAAATGTTGAAAAAATTTCATAAATAACTATTGTAACTAAGTGAAGCGTTGAAAACTAATGGAACTTTAAGCCATGAAACGTATGAAAACTATATTGTTGTTGTTTTTTCTTCTGTTATTATTTTGGTTCTCTTGTTTTTGTTTCTCTTCTCTGTTTTTATTGTTTGGCGTTCTTACGTAGATGGAAAATGAAGACCGTACATGAATGTATAACAGTATTTATCCTAACCGTGCGGGGTTGAGGGCGGACTTGATGATTTTCTTACCGAAGGAACAATTAGGTGTCCTTGTTGGAATTGTAAGTGTTGCAAGTTATTGAGTCCAGATGATGTTACATTACATCTTTATAAGAAAGGTTTTATGGTGAATTATACTATGTGGAAAGCTCATGGAGAGAGTAGTGATGCTAATGATTTTGCTTTTCAAAATTATGTAGAAAGTCCAATAAGAGAGAATAATATTGAAAGTTCACGATATAGTGAGATGGTCAGGGATGCTTCTGGGACACATTCAAGGGCTCAAAATGAACCAAATGATGAGGCTATGCATTTTTATGAACAGTTGGAGGAAGCTAGTCATCCATTGTAAGAAGGATCAACGCATTCCAAGTTATCTGTTGCCGTTCGGTTACTGAGTATTAAGTCAGATTATTCTATTTCTCAAGAGGGCATGAATTCTATCATTAGACTTATGAATGAACTTAATCCAAATGAACTTGACTTACCCAAAGATTTCTTCACAACAGAGAAGGTTTATAAGTTAGGACTTTCATCAGAGAGAATTCACTGTTGCGAGAAAGGTTGCATGTTATTCTATAAGGAAGATGCAAATTTAGAACATTGCAAATTTTGTAACCAGTCTCTCTATAAGGAAGTCACACATGCCAAAGGGAAGAAGGTTCCTATGAAGTCGATGCCTTACTTACCCCTTATACCATGGTTAAAGAGGTTGTATGCATCAATGAGCTCTGTCCCTCACATGAGATGGCACTATAAAGATAAAAGACCACCTGGTGTTTTATGTCACCCGTCAGATGGAGAAGCATGGAAGCATTTTGATAGTGTGTATCCGAATTTTGCTAGTGAACCAAGAAACATTAGGTTGGGATTATCTATTGATGGATTCACTCCTTTTTCTATCTCAGCTACACCATATTCATGTTGGCCAGTGTTTGTGACTCTTTATAATCTCCCGCCTGAATTGTGTATGAAAAGTTCGTATATATTTCTGACTTGAATTATTTTGGGTCCTCGTAATCTAAAAGTTATTATTGATGTATATCTGCAGCCATTGATTGATGAGTGGAACTTATTGTGGTATGAAGGTGTGGAAGCATATGATGTATCAATGAAACAGAACTTTAGATTGCGCGTTATTTTGATGTGGACTATAAATGACTTTCCTGCTTATGGAATGATGTCTGGGTGGTCGACCGCGGGCAAGTTAGCTTGCCCTTGTTGTATGGAAGACTCAAAAGCATTCACTTTGAAACATGGGGGTAAAAACTCATGTTTTGACTGTCACTATCAATTCTTGCCAATGCAACATAAGTTTAGGAGAAATATCAGTGATTTTATAAAGAATAAGACTGCTTTTGAGGAGCCACCGCCAATTTTATCGCGATAAGAAGTTTGGGATAGAGTGAGGAATCTGCCTAAGGTAACAGAGTCTCCACCATCTAGGATACCTGGTTATAGTATTACACATAACTGGACTAAACAAAACATTTTTAAGGAGTTAGATTACTGGAAGGATAATCTTCTGCCTCATAATCTGGATCCCATGCATATTGAGAAAAACTTCTTTGACAACTTGTTTAATACTGTGATGGATGTAAGTAACAAAACAAAAGATAACTTAAAGGCTAGGATGGACTTAAACGAGTATTGTCGGCGTAGTGAGTTGTACCTGAAATACTTAAACAATAAGATTCAGAAGCCCAAAGCCATTTACACATTCACTTTGGAGGATAGAAGAGTGATTTGTGATTGGGTTAAGAATTTGAGAATGCCAGATGGATATGAATTAAATTTATCGAGGTGTGTTGACATGAAAGAAGGGAAGTTGACCTCTATGAAAAGTCATGACTGTCACATTTTCATGGAGTCACTGATGCCTATTGCATTCAGTGTATTGCCCGATAGAATATGGAAGCCCATAATAGAGATAAGCTTATTTTTCAAAGACTTATGCTCTAACACATTAAGGGAGGAGAACCTATCTTTGATGGATATCAACATTCGTGTAAGCTTAAACAAGATGGCAAAGATTTTTCCTCCTGGTTTTTTTTATGTTATAAAGCATCTTTCAATTCGCCTTGTGCGTGAGGCACGACTTGAAGGGCCTGTTCAGTACATGGAGGGCCTATTTAGTGTAGATGGATGTATCCTTTTGAGAGGTATTCACTTTTAACATTTACTTTCATGTATTATTATTGAATATTATTTCATCTAAAAGATCATACTATGCAAAACTATTGGTAAATGTAAGCAGACCATAAAAAACAGATCTCGAATTGAGGGATCAATATGTGCAACTTATTTAGCTAAAGAGATCTCGTATTTTTGTTTATATTATTTTGACCATGATGTACCACGTCTAAGAAACCGACCTAACAGGCATGATGATGGAGACAATACAGATCTTTCAGCACCATCATTTTTAATATTCAATCACCCAGGTAAAGGAAGTCCGAAAGTTAGTCCACTTTGGTATTTGAATAAGGTGGAGATTAAATCAGCTACAACACATTTATTATTAAATTTTCCCGAGGTCATGCCTTTTTATAAGTGAGTATATTTATATTAACGACAATCATTCAAGGACTATATAAGCTTTAACTAATGAAAGTCATAACTTTGTCTGACAGCTACTTCGTGGCTTTACACGGGAATGCTGCTGTTTATCCTATGTTTTCAGTGTGGTTTAGAGAATATGTAAGTGTAACTTAATTATTTAACACAATTTACACTTTTGTTCAGTCTTATGTATAGTTAACTTCTAACTCTGCTGGAACTTTTTTTTAGGTTCATAATCTGCTTAATTATGACCCAAATAGTCAATTTTTATGTGATATAGCTTGGGAACCTGCTACTAAAGTCAGAAAGTTTTCTAAGTACTCTGTCAATGGGTACAGATTTCATACAGAAGAGTTATCTAAGGGCAAGAAAACCAACAATAGTGGGGTTTGGGTGAAAGGTAATGGTGGTGTTGATTATTATGGTGTGCTTCAGGAGATTTTAGAACCTGATTATCATGTTGGTTGGCCAAAGAAAAAGTTGGTTCTCTTTCGGTGTAAGTGGTATGATCCTACGCCTAGGTTAGGTACAAAGGTGCACCCTCAGTAAAAAATAATCAAAATTAAGTGTACAAGGGAGTATGGACTGTATGATCCATTTATCATTGCACAAAACGTGAAGCAAGTGTATTACGCTCCTTATCCTTTGTGTAAGAATAAATCTGCATGACGGGTAGTTATTAAAACAAATCCTATGGGTAGAGTTGAAGTAGAGGATGCATTGGATGTAGCCTATCAGAATGACATTTCAAGTGTTGAAGAAAGGGTAGATGATGATTAGCAGGTGATTTGCAAAATAGCGAAAGCCTATATGAAGAATTTGATCCTTCTGAAAATAGATTGAATGTTAATGATTATGGAGAAGGAACATGCGGGGCAAATGACGAGGAAGATCCAACTGATGAAAATAACATAAGCGAGGAGGAGTTACTTGATGAAAATGAAACAAATGATGAGGAAGAATCGATGGATGAATATGAGTCAAGTAATGAGGAAGAATTGATGAATGACTATGAAACAAGCGATGAAGATTGAGTTGTTATTAATAGTAGTGTGTAGTAACATGGTCTTGAATTGTATTTTAGTTGTTGTTTTTTGTTATTTTACTTGACACTATACTGTCTTTTTTTGTTAACATTTGTAGTGCCAGTAAGAACATGCAGGTTGTTGGATTAAATAGGAACGATAAATTTTTATGGTATTTGTGTGTTGTCTATTTTATTCAATTGGTACTACAGGAAAGAACTATCCATTTTATATGTGCAGAGGTAAAAAAAATTATTTTGTATGAACACTTGCTATAGTTTTGTTTCATTCGTTCGATATTATATTTGTTTCCTTTTTAGTAAGAATTTCTCGATTCACTTTCCACATCTATATCATGTCAAAATACTTTATGATGCAGGCAAGAACTCAGTGGTAGAAACGACAATATAAAGTCTTGGTAAGAACTTCCGGCCTAAGTATTTAAAGTATATATCAGCCTACCTTGTAACAAACATAACTATTCTTAAATTTGGTTGTTCCTTCTTTTTCAAGTGGGTAGTAAAGAAAATCAATGGCCTCAAAAGGTAATGTTAATGGAAGACATAAGAAAAGTAATAAAGGAGCAACACCACCAAATGCATTTTTCATTCCTCTACCATCTGACCAATTGCACACCTCTTCATGTCAAAATAGTTTGCATAGTAGCTCTTCATCAGTGCCTTCGACATCATCCGTACCAAGCCTTTCTGGATTGAGAGTTAGAGTTGCTAACACACCAATATCGCCATCCATTGATAGTGCACCAACACCTAATGCTACAACACTTGTTTCTCAAAATTTACAATTTAAAAATGTATTAGAATATGACAATATTGGGAGGCTACGAATCATCCCTTATCGTAATGGGTAAGTAACACTTAACTTTTCCTTAATTTTCAAAACCTAAGATGGTGGTTTAATAAAATCTTATTACAGGTTCATTCCAATATATGCCGCCGGGCATATGGTTCTAGAAGAAATTAAACCATTTTTAACAAAGTCATGGAATAGTTGGTCAGAGATTCCATGAAAAATTAGAATTGTCATGTGGAAACAATTTATGGTATAAGCAGTTTTATAAGCTATGAATCTCATTGCCTAAAGCTAGTTTTTCCATTGTTTCCATTAACTCATTTTATGACTTTATATTAAACTATTTTGCAAACAAAGTTTACATGGAATGATTGTCATGATAATGAAATAGACCGTATTTTTAGGTTGAAAGCAACTCAACGGATCAAAGAACACTTGTATAAGGCCCGAAGGAAATTGATAAAACCTAGTTGGTTGAATGATGAAGTGTAGACTCAGTTCTTGATATTATGGGACACTCCTGAATTTAAGGAGAAGGGGGAACAAGGAAACGCAAATAGAGCCTCTGAAATGGGTGACTCGCTGCATACTGGAGGTTCGATGAGTTTCGCTACACACCAACGAAGACTGGTACTATTCTTGTCCAACCCATTTGTCCATTTACACATGATACATTGAGTAATAATTTGTTGTTATTGTCGAATTTGTATCTTCTGATGCTGCTGATAATTATGTTGTAAAGGGACTGTGATGATTGTTTCCTTCATTTCTGGACTATGTTCAATTCTGGCATCGAGAATAGCATGTCCCATATATTGGCATGGCGACCCGTTTATGGCTTTGAATAGCAAACTAGTATCTGCAACCATGTTGGTGTTGCTCCTCTTTTGGTTTATTCTAAAATAGCAAATTTGAGCCCTCCATAAGCTGACAGTTTCATTCTCTTTGATGTTATAAATTGGATTGCATTTTTTAAACTAGGACAATCTCTTGTTTTTTTGTGCTTCTGCTACTGCTGATAATTATGTTGTAAAGTGGCTGGGATGATTGCTTCTTTATTTTCTGGACTATGTTCAATTATGGCATCCAGAATAACACGTCCCATATATTGGCAGGGCGACCCGGTTATGGCTTTGAATAGCAAACTAGTGTCTGCAACCATGTTTATGTTGCTCCTCTTTTGGTTTATTCTAAAACAACAAATCTAAGCCTCTATAAGTTGGTTGTTTCATTCTCCATAGGTGTTAGTGTATTGTACATCTTTTTTATCATGAATCTATCTCTTCTCACCATTGTTTGCAACCTGGTAGCAACATCACCATTCAGAGTATTTAGAGTGTTGAGGAGTTTCCTGGTTTCAAATATTTACCTGATGACCCACGTAGCATTCTGAGGAACCTGGCAACTATATCAATTGTTTCATGCTTCATATAATATATATGTACCTATTTAACCCATAGGCAATCTTTCTTGTTCGCTAGGGCCCAAAGTTGTTTGATCACAGCAGCTTTGGTCCACCTGTACATGTTCAAGACATTGAGGCCTCCTACTGCCTTTGCTTGGCATATTTTCTCCCACAAAACTCGGGCCCTCTTTGAAACCTCCACTGAACTTGTCCAAAGGAAAGTTCTACAAGCTGTTTCAATGAGCTTTAATATCCTCTAGGTTGTTTCAGTCTCTTATTTTTTAATGCTTCTGCTGCTGCTGATAATTATGTTGTAAAGGGGCTGTGATGATTGCTTCCTTGCTTTCTGGACTATGTTCAATTCTGGCATCGAGAATAGCACGTCCTATATATTGGCATAGCGACCTGTTTATGGCTTTGAATAGCAAACTAGTGTCTGCAGCCATGGTGGTCTTGCTCCTCTTTTTTTATTGCTAATAATTATGTTGTAAAGGAGCTATGATGATTGCTTCCCTCCTTTCTAGACTATGTTCAATTCTGGCATCGAGAATAACACGTCCCATATATTGGTAGGGCGACCCAGTTATGGATTTCAATAGCAAACTGGTGTTTGCAGCCATGTTGATGTTGCTCCTCTTTTGGTTTATCTAAAACAGCAAATTTGAGCCTCCATAAGTTGGTTGTTTCATTTTCTTTGATGTTAGAAATTGGATTGCATTTTTTAAACTCGGATAGTCTCTTGTTTTTTTTGTGCTTTTGTAAAGTGGTTGTGATGATTGCTTCCTTCCTTTCTGTACTATGTTCAATTCTGGCATAAACTTTTACAGTAGCATTGACCTGTATATGGGTAAAATTTTGCATAATTTTTTAAATAGAGGAGTAGAAGTACCTCAAACTAAGACCTTAGAAGAGACACATAAAAAGAAAAATCCAAACGGTACAAGAGAAGAATGGGTGGAACCGTGTGCTAAGGATGCATATGTAAGATAAAAAAGTTTGTATATATTATTGTCTTATTATTCAACTTAGCTTGTTTACATAATAACAATTATTTCTCTTTCAGGAAGGATTTCTAAAAAGCATTGAAGATTGGCGTCAAACCCAACCTGCTTCAGAGGATGGTACCATAGTCCAACCATCGCCTGCTAATATGAATAGAATGTGGACAAATGTGGTAGGTGGTCCAAAAAAGGGTCACACCTACGGGCTTGGAGGTAACCAATCCTCGAGTAGTTCTTCGCCAATGTTGCCCAACTCCACTTCTATTTTGCAAAATGCGGAAGAAATGGAAGCGATGAGAACAAAAATTGAAGAGTTAACGCAACACTGTGCCAAATTTTCCAAGTTTGAAGCGTTAGTGAAGAAGCATATGCCGAAAGTATTTGAGGATGGTGAAGATAGTGAATCAGTTGATTAGATTGTAGCGGTTAGTTTTTGTTTATGATTGCGACATTTACACTTAAACTATTAGAATTGGTGTTTGTTCTGGATTGTGACGTTTACACTTGTCTTAAAATGCTTAAACTATTTGATTTCGCTATTTGTTTTGGATGTTTCAAAGTGGTTGCATATAACTTATATATTAAATAATTATTTATTAATCTTCTGACTACGATGTTTGGAAGATTAATAAATAATTATATAATAAATAAAAAATTTTCGACTACAGTGGTCGAAAATTATGTAAAAAAAATATTAATATATAAATTATTTCTGACTACTATGGTCGAAAATATTTTATTTATTAAATTATTATTTATTAATATTCCGACCAAAGTAGTTGGAAATAATTTATTTTATTAAATAATTATGTATTAATCTTCCGACCATAATGGTTAGAATTACTTTATTTATTAAATAATTATTTATTAATCTTCCGACCACAATGGTCGAAAATATTTTATTTATTAAATAATTATTTATTAATCTTTCCACCATTTCGGTCGGAAGATTTTTATTTATTAAATAATTATTTTTAATTCTTAATTTATGTTTCCGACTATAATAGTCGAAAATTTCCGACGGATGTAGTCGGAAATATATTTTCGACAAGCTCTTTTCCGACAAGCAGCATGCGGTCGGAAAGTATTCGGAAATTCCTTAGTTTCCGACTACATATGCCGTCGGAAAATACCGAATTTTTGGTAATGTACTTGTATAATTATCAAAATTTAAGTTAATCAATCATTATCATTACTTTATGATATAATCAATACACTTTTACTTAATGTAATTATTAATTTATAAGTTAATTGAAAAAATATTTTTAAAATGACAGGAGTATACTTCACTTAATTAAGCTGTTAACGTGTAAAATAATCAATCAGTAATCGTAACCTTTTGCTAAGAATATCACATTGCACTTCTACTTATTATAATATTGATGAATAAACTAACAATCAATAATAATTGTTGAGAATGCAACTTATGTACTTTTACTTGCAATAATTATCTTGTATATGTCTTTTTTTGGTAATTGAACTTTCATTAATCACCAAAGTAGAATATTTACAAAACAATAGTAATTATTTCTAAGTAATATCACTAATATACTTATAGCTAATATATTTGTCAATATATAAGTTAGTCGGTCAATAATATTTCAAAAAAATCACTAATACACTTACGTAGTTTAACTATGGTATAAGTTAATAAATTAATATTATTTTAATAAAAATATTAAAGATACACTTCCATTTTAGTTTAATTATTGACGTATAGATTCATCAATCAAAAATATTTTGTAGTGCATATTAGTGTAATTATCAAGTTATAGGACAACCAATCAATAACATTACATAACTAATAAATTAATAATAGTATTACTTATACCACTAATACACCTCTATTATTATTATCAAAGTATAAGCTAATAAATCATCATCTTTTATGAAGAATACCACTAAAATATTTCTAATTATTTTAACTATCAGTTTCTAAGATACTCATTCAATTACAATATATTCAAAGTGAATATATATAAATGTAATGTAATATATAGTATGAAAAGAAAAAATATTTTAAAGTAATTATTGTAGACACGTGATTTTTGACCCTCCCTAAATTTTAATTTGTCTATCAATATTAAATATTTATATATATATTTAATCATATATTATTTTGATTCTTATTTTTTATTTTAATAAATTTATAGTTAAAAAAATAAATAATTAAATAAAGTTAACTTTGAGATATTTTATTTTATTTTTATTTTTTGTTTTTATTTTAAAAAAATAATAATAATAATAATACAAAAATTAAAAAAAAATCTTTGATAAAATTATTATAAATAAATTAGTAGTTTTAATATTATTTTATTTTATTATATTTATCCATTTATAAATTATTATTATATTTTGTTAAATATAAAATTTAATTAGTTGTTATTTTATTTATTTATTTTTATCTTTATCTATTATTATTACCTTTTATTTAAAAGCAAATAAAAAAAATTATTAATTAATTAATTAATTTAAATTTCAAACATTTACCCTTATCTGATAACCTTAACCGTTCCCCCCAAAGAATCCCTCTATTAATAGACTCTCTCACCCCCAGAACAAGAGATGAACATTCATCAGACAAAAAACATCGGAAACAGTAAAAAGGCAGAGAGAAAAAATATCAGATAAACAAAAGAGAGAAAGGAGAAAAAGTTGAGTTTGAAGATTTCATTCGAGAAAGTTGAATTTGAACTCCATTCGAGTTTCGGTGATAATTTCTTGCAGGTTCTATTCAATCATGTGTTATTTATTTCATAAACTTTGTTGTAAACAAGCATGAATGAAAATATCAAGTGATTTCATGTATTATTTGATATGTATAATTGTTTGATAATGTGAACTTCTTGTTTCAACATATTATATGATTAAGTTATCGAATATATATATATATATACATATATATATATATATATATATATATATATATATATATATATATATATGTATATATATATATATATATATAAATATGCTGAAAATTTACATATTGCGTGGGTTGATATTGTGTATAGTTTAATATGACACAGAAATAGCGAGATATACTGAACAGAGGAAGGAAAATCGAGACAAATCAGTGAATGAAAAAAAAATAACCAAACAGTTTTCTTCCATTCTTTCCGGCGAAGTGTTTCGCCGGAGTTATCTTTAACCATGGAACCCGGCACCACTTTCTCTCCCATTACCCCGTCGTTGTTTGCCATCAAAACACCAGGGATGACCACTACTTCGCTGTTGCCGCTACTACTATGGCTAACGAGGACGAACGTCGATGACCCATCCAAGTCCATTCAAAATTCAATCTAAACTCCATCATGTTGAACTTTTAAATTCTCGACGATTCAAAAATTAGTTTTACAATTTCAATTTTTTATTTTATTATTATTATTATTATTATTTATTTATTTATTTATTTTAGCCTTCATAAAAAAAATTTAAAAATTATGACGTCATGTATTCTTGAACATCTCTTGTATAATCTAATTTTATTAACATGCCATTTCACTTTTACAGAATCTTTTATTTGCAAAGAAACTCAAACTCATATTTTATTTCTTTTGGTAATTTTTAATTATTATAAAAGGTTTAATTTTGGTCATACTTTGGGCTTTGATTTGCTGGTGCAAAACTGTACATGATAGAAGAGTATTAGGTTTCATTTTTAAAATCTAGTATTGGAATGTTTTTAGTATATGAATTAAAAACTTTGAACAGTGTGTATAATGAGTTGATTCGAATTAGATGGTTTGATTTGGTTTTAGAATTGTTGGATAATGATATGAATTTTGATGTTTAATCTGAAAGTACTTTTATTCAGCAATGTTTAAAATTTGGATGAACGAAAATATTTTGAAAGGATTAAGGAAATAAACAAGTTAAGTATGAAGTTATTCTCCAAACTCTATTATAAGTTTAGGCATCTCGAATGTATAATAGATAAATTAATGTCTTTTAACAATAGTTAAATTTTTAGGCACGTTTAAAATATTCGTCTCAATTAAGAATGCGGCGTACGCATCTTTTCGAGACATTTAAATTCAAGGATGCAATAATGCACCTTAGAGGATATTTTTGGAATTAAATTTTCGCTAATTATTTAATATAGAGGTATAGATAAACTTTTTTGATATAATTAAAAATGAGCGAATTAAGGCCTATAAACATAAGTTATCAAAATAGTTTAGTTAAGTATGAGTCAATAAAAGCGACCGTGCTAAAACCACGGGACTCAAGGGGTGCCTAACGTCTTCCCTTCGGTCAATAGAATTCCTTACTCGGTCTTTTATTTTTGAAGACTAAATAAAAGAGTCATTTTCTTTTGATTAGGAATTCAAAAAGGTGACTTGGAACACCATAACTCAATTCCAAGTGGAGACTCTATAAATAAAATAATCCATATTCAAAACCGTCACTTTAATTGGAAAACCCTTCGATTGATCCTATCAAGCAAAAAATGGGTGTGACATCTCTGACGACTCTGCTGGGAAATAATAAGAATTCGAGCTTTTGATATTGACTTTACTTGCTTTAATTATTTTATAATGTGTTTATTGACCTTATGTGCTACTTGTCGCTTATTTACCGCTTTGATATTATTTGAACTGTATTATATATTGTCTTCTCTCACGTACCCCCTCTGAGTCTCTGAAATAGGATAGAGGGAATGCAGAATATGCATCCCACCTTTTTTTTTAGATAGCCGGAGTGTCAAAGAACCTGGTAAAGGATATATTCATACATGTTAGGCGGGGTTCGGATCGACAACGAAGGTGGTGTTGCCCTGCTACTGACCAAGTTCTCCCTCCCCAACTCGAGTATCGGCTCGGGTAAGCCAGTCTAGACACCTATCCCTATTAGGTTTAAACTTAGAAGAACTGAAAACTCAGAATCTGGTTATCCTTATTAGGTACCGCTTTAGTTGCATCATATGCATTTGACTTAGCGAGACTCGGCACACAGGCCGGGTCTTTCAAGGACAGGTTACCTACTTAATAAAGACCAAAATGTGCATCCTACGTGCTTTTTGACATTTGTTTGGAAGGCTATTTGTGTGCTGATCGGCTTTTAGGCAACATTAAAATGCAAGAGATTAAATTACTGTCACATTTAGTGAATTATTTTTGAAAGAAAAATTTTATTCTTAAAAGAGAAAATTTTAGTAACATAGTTTTATGGTTTTTATGAACTACGAGGGTCTGATTCTCACATTTTAGTGGGATACGTAGGAAGTCCTTCCCAGGATACGACCCTATCTTTTGAAAAATTATTCATAGATTTATTGGGGAATATTTTGAAAATATGATTACTTTCATAATTATTTTTCTAATTCTCAAGTCCAATTTTTATATATATTTTAACAGCCCTGAATCTTTAGGGATCATGAGGCTAACGTTTTGCAAAAAAAATAAAATAATAATAATAATAATAATAATAATAAAAATATATTTCAATAGCCCGGAATCTTTAGGGATCATGAGGCTAAGTTTTTACAAAAAATATATATATATCAATTTTAACAGTCCTGCACCTTTAGGATCGTGAGACTGAAATTTTTATACAACTTCATACATAAAACGAACATTCTATTTTTCTTTATTTCTGAGTCCTTTTATTTTATTTTTGTACTTAGGGAATATTGTCTTCAAACATATAGATAAAATTGTCTAGAAGTTTGTTATAGAAAAGTTTTTGATAGAGTCAATTTAAATAAGTGTTTTCTTAAAAAAATATTATCAATCTTGTTTCTCTCGCTTTGATTTTTGATAAGTTTGTTCTTTGCAACTAAGTCCAAATAATGGTCGCACTAGGTTTTACAAGTTAAGTTATAAATTCGTTTCAAAATTAATAAATTAAGTTATGTCTAAGTCTAGATATTTATTAATCTTATGTCCCTGTCAATAGGTATAAAATGCCCCTCCCCCCCCCCCCTGTTCGTGGAAAGCGTTCAAAGAGAAAGAGAGATGGGAGTGTACCGCTTCAGGTTGTGGATTGTACCCCTCTGCAACTTTGGTTATGGTGGAATGCAATGGATACATTCGATTATGGCGAGATACATAGGTATTTTGGTTTTTTTACGAGTATCATGAGAATCAACCTAATAAGGAGGTGATTGTTGCATTACTGAATTTCTGAGACCCGAAAAATAATGTATTCCGCTTTTCAGATTTTGAGTTGACACCTACTTTAGAAGAGATAGTAGGCAATGTTGGATATGCTGATATGCATCGGAAGAAACTTATAGCCCCAAGACTTATTTCTATAAACAAATTTTACAAGCTCATGAACATACGGAACACAAAAGAAGAATCAATGAAAAAAGGTTGGGTTTCCTTGCAGTTTTTGTATGACAGATACGGAAGGCAAGAGGGGTTTCAAAAGTATAGTAAACAACTTTGTAATAAGGGAAGTTTTGAGGCTTGGAAAATTCACAGACGATTTGCATTCATGGTAGCCTTTTTAGGCACTATGGTCTTCCCAAGAAGAGAAGAAAAAATTAATATTCGTTTAGCGGGAGTGGTACAGATACTGATTAAGAAAGATTACACTATGATACCAATGATCCTAGCTGATATTTACCATGCTCTGACTATTTGACAGAAGGGATAAAGTTTTTTCGAGGGATGTATTATCTTGTTACAGATGTGGATTGTGGAGCATCTTTATCAACGTCCTACATTGACAAGGTTCGATCCTGAGCGATTTAATCGCATCAACGATTACAAGGAAAGGATGGAGAAATATAAATGTCCAAAAGAAATTCGAGATTGGGTTAAACTTTTTCGTTCTTTGACAACAGATAAAATCACTTGGAATCTCCATTGGTTCCTTTGGAGGCAAGTCATACATAGTTGTCATTCGTCCATTCTTGTTATTAATGGGTATTAGAGGTGTTCAACCATATGTTCCATTGAGGGTTCTACATCAGCTAGGCAGGCATCAAATAATTCTCATAACGGAAAACATGACTGAGTTTGTATTTGAGGTCAGACCAGAGATTCCACTTCCAGAAGATTTGGCCCAGCAGATTTGGGAGGGTTTTCGTATTATGGAGATTGAAATGATGGTCATAGAGCGTGAGAAAGGAGAAGTACACCCAGATTACAATGAATGGTTTGAAGAACAGTCGAGTCCGCCAGTCAAAATAGAAAGATCGGTTAAGGGACCTATAGATCAGGAAGCTGCAATCAGGATAGGAATTGAAAGAGCCATGTGAGAACATCATGAAGCCAACCAAGTTTTGAGAGCAGAATTAGAGCATGCCAGGGCAAAAATAGACGAACAACAAAGGGAATTTGCTGAAGAGAAAGCTAAGTCAGCAGATATTGAGGTTGCACTTCGGGGATCAATCAAGCTTGCTACCACTAGGGGGTCACACATTGCATAACTTGCCGCATCTCACCGACAACAGTTGCAAGAAGTTGAGCAGAACATGCAAGAATAATTTGATCGAGAGAGATCTCAAAGGATTCGTGAAAGAGGAATATTGTACGAACAGTTGGAGGTTGCTTCTGCTCGTGAACAACGTGTAAGAGAGATGGTTGATTTTTGAGATCGACAGGCCCAGGAATGGGATCAGGCCTTTAGTTCTCTTTGAGAAAAGGTCCGTTGTGTAGCACAGGATACTGCCAGAATGGGTTTGGATTATCAACAATTGGATTGCGAGGACTTTTTGGCACAAGTACCAGCTTTTGCACAGTGACTCACTACTACATTGGAGGACATATATTTGAGTTTGGGAGGACATATTAAACCAAAGTTTCCTTGAATGGATCATTGTTTTCTTTATCATAGTTTTTCATTTTAAGTTTTAAAACTTCTTGTTTAGATATTATGTCTTTTAGTTTTCAGATATCAATTAGTAGATTTTATTTTAGGAGTTGGGTCAGTAATTTTATCGTATTTATATTATAGAATGTAATGAAGTTGATTGTTTATTTCTATATATATTACATATGTTTTACTTCACTTACTTTATTTATTTTCTTCAATAATAAAAAAAAAAAGAGAAGAGACAAAACAATTTTGTTAAATTCCTCCCGAACTACGTAAGATCTGATTCATGTTCTGGCATGATACATAGGCAAACCTCCAAAGGGTTCGATCATAATTTTTGAAAAAATACGCCTAAAAGGCCGGGATGAAACACAAAGTCTTCCATGATAGGTTGAAAAATGCATATAGAAGTATGGCATATAACGTGGCATTATAATGTGTTAAATATATAACACTTACCCGTTTGCTACTTGGTAACTGCAAGATAAAGTTATTGGTGGTTGGTTTGTGGTATAAACTGGCATCACATCCGTATAACACCAGATACAAGGGTAAAAGAAGAATGACCCACAAAGAAGGTATAGGGTTTGATAGTGAAGAAGAGCAGAATCAGTTAATTTTGCAGGAAGTAGCATCAATGGAAGAAATAAAGTCGTTAAAACAACAGATGGCGGAGATATACCAAGCTTGGTTGAATGGACAAGCCCCACCTTCTTCAATCCCAGAACTTTCAACTTCAAATGATCCAAATTCTAACCCATCTCAAACTAGTGATCCATTTAACCCACCAGGATTTGGCCCATTTGCTAATATGTCTGGAGTTTCTGGTACTTTTACCATGCGCCCACCAAATCCATCTGTCGCAAATAACCCACTTTTTACTTCTGTAGCGCCAGCTACTGCAGGTACTCAACTGACAATACCTAAGAATATGGGAAAACCAAATCATGATATGTTATATCCTCCTGAAATGACATTCAAATCCTAAAATCTACATTATCATGTTCATCAACACGATACACCTATAGTGATTGAGAAGATTGCCAAGAATGAGAAATAGGAGGAGATGGCTAGAAAAGTTAGAAGCCTAGAGCAGAGCATGAGAAATATCCAAGGATTAGGTGGACCAAAAAGTATTTCATACAAGGATTTATGTATGTTTCCTGATGTTCATTTGTCGATAGGGTTCAAAATGCCAAAATTTGACAAATATGAAGGACACGACGATCCTGAAGCTCATTTGAAAAAGTTTTACAATCAATTAAGGGGAGCAGGAGGAAAAGAAGAATTATTGATGGCTTACTTTGGAGAAAGCCTTACAAGGATAGCTTCTGAATGGTTCATCAATCAAGACATTTCTCGTTGGCACTTATAGTATGACATGACTCGAGATTTTGTTCAACAATTTCAATATAACATTGAGATAGTGCCAGATCGCACTACGCTTGCCAACATGAGAAAAAAGATGACCAAAAGTTTTTGAGAATATGCCGTCAGATGGAGAGAGAAGGCTTCAAGATTCAGACCATCGATAAAAGAATCTGAAATGATTGATATTTTTCTGCAAGCACAAGAACCTGATTATTTCCATCATTTGCTCTCTACTATCGAAAGCACATTTGCCGAAGTTATCAAAGTTGGAGAGATGTAGAGAATGAAATAAAGTCAGAAAAGATCATCAGCCAGGCTGCTTTGAAAGTAACAACACAGGCAATTCAAAGTGGTGTAGGAAGTTTCGGGGGAAAGAAAAGAAAAGAGGATGTAGCAACCGTCGTGACAGGTCCACGACAAAATTGGAGAGGTGCACGTCAACCATACTCACAGAATCCATTATATTTCATTCCATCTCCCTAATATCCTATTTATAATGCACAACCATATGTTCGGGCTCCTTCTTACCCACAGTGGCATGCACAATTAATCCAAAATCATCCAATGGCCTCGCAAGTTCAAAGAGGCCCTCCGAGGTCTAATTTTTTGCCTAAACCAGAATTCAAAAGGGATAACATTGTAAAAGATAATTTCACTCCTATTGGAATATCTTACACCAGTTTATTTCATAGGCTGAGAAAAATGAATGTTCTAAATCCAATTGAGCGAAGGATCCCGAATCCTAATCCGAAGAACTTGGACTATTCTAGAAGATATGAATATTGTTCTGATGCCCCAGGGTACGACACAGAGAAATGTTGGTATCTGAAAAGATCCATTCAAAAGTTGATTAATACCCAATATATTATGGTAGAAAGTCCAAGCGCTCTAAATGTCAATCAAAATCCCCTGCCATATCATAATGAAACAAACATGCTCAAAGTAATACTCAGTGGTGAAGATACTATGATTTCCTTTAAGCTGATCATTAAAATTAAAACTGATTTGGGAAAATCAGCAAATGCGGTGGATTTGATGAAAGAAAAGCTTGCAGAAGCGGAGGTGGTGATAGCAAAACCCAAATCATCAAATGATCCCTTGGTGATGGGAAAAGAGATTTCAGAAAATATTGGGTCAAGTCAAATAAAGCCGAAACTCATTATTCCCATAAGATCCAATAAGCTTTTTTTAAACATAAAAGGAGCTCCCGTAGCTCCTATTGTTATTAAACCAGCGTCACAGCTGCCTATGGTTGATACAAAGGCAGTCCCTTAGAATTATGATCACGTTATGGTAATGCACAAGGGGAAAGAAGTGACTGAAGATGTAGATGAAGTGGGGGGATTAACTCGATCTGGAAGATGTTATGCTCCAGTAGAGTTAAGAAAGAATAAACAAGGTGGTGAAGAATGAATGACGTTCGAGAAACATGTTACTAATGAAGAATCTAAAGAATTTTTAAAGAAAATGAAATTGCCAGAATAATCTGTTATAGAACAGTTAAAGAAGACACCAGCACAGATTTCTTTATTGTATTTATTGATACATTCAGAGGATCACCGCAAGGCTATAATAAAGATTCTTAACGAAGCATATGTTCCCAGTGAGATTAAAGTGAATCAACTGAAAAAAGTTGTTGAAAGGATCCTTGAAGCAAATAAGATTACTTTCTCAGATGATGAATTACCTTTAGAAGGTACTGGACATAATAAGGGTCTCTACATTACTGTAAAATATGAGCACTCCGTTGTCACTCGAGTGTTAATTGATGGAGGATCAGGTGCTAACATTTGTCCTATGTCAACTTAGCAAAAGTTGAATGTTAATGTAGAGAGAATTCGACCTAACAATGTGTGCGTCAAAGGTTATGACGGATCAAAAACTGATGCCATTGGTGAAATAGAACTCATATTGACAATCGGGGTTGTGGATTTTTGCTATGGATTTCCAAGTGCTGAACATTGATGCTTCATATAATATGTTATTGGAAAAGCCATGGATTCATAGGGCTAAAGCAGTCGCATCAACGTTGCATCAAATGGTCAAATTTGAATGCAATAGGCAAGAGATAGTTGTTCATGGTGAAGGAGACTTATCCATGTATAAAGACTACTCCGTTTCCTCCATCGAAGCAGATACTGTGAATGTGTTAATTCATCAAGCTTCTAAGGTAGTGGTTGTTGAGCATATCCTTGAAGGGAATCTCATCGCAAGACCACAACTGTCCTCTGCATCTGTTATGGTAGTGAATGAAATATTGAAGCATGGTTTTGAACCAGGAAAAGGTATAGGGATGTTTTTGCAAGGCATAGTTCATCCGGTAAACCTCTATGAGAACTTTGGTACTTTTGGTTTGGGATACGAGCCTACTGCTGAAGATATAAAAAAGACTAAAAAGCGTAACAAAGAGTCATGGTCACTTACCAAGCCGATACCGTCACTTCATGAGTCTTTTATCAAATTCAGTGATGTCGGATCCTCCAAGTTACCTGCTGCAGAATCAATGAATGATGATGGTACAGATTTGATTGACCTTTTTCAGAATATGTTCATTGAAGCTGATATGGTTGAAATCGGGGAAGGTACCAGCAGAAGATGTGCATTTTGTTGGCCCTGATGTCCAACTTAACAATTGGGAGGCCACTCCTCTCCATATTATGAAGGAGTCTTGGTAGTTTGTCTGTTTTTCTTACAATCTTAGTAGCTTGTTTTTCTCTCTGTAATTTGAATAATTTTAGGATTGTAATTCATACCTTTACCCTGGTATTTTAGGTTAAAACTCTTTCTAGTTTTGTTTTTAATAAAGCGTAGTTTTCCTTTGTTTTATTTTTAGTCTGATTTTTATTTATTTATTTATTTTCTATCATACAGTTCTTTCTATGCCGATTCTAATGATATGACATGCATGAAGAATTATCAACCAGATTTAAAAACCCAATCTAATTTTGAAATAATGAAAAAAGAGGTTGAATGCGATGAAGAGGAAACATTTGAGGATATAAGCAAAGATTTCAAATAGTTTGAGAATCAGACAAATCCCAATTTGGAAGAAACTGAGGCAATCAATTTAGGAGATCATGAAAATATTAGTGAGACTAAGATAAGCATACATGTTCAACCACAACAAAAGAAAGCTATAATTGAAGCTTTGCATGAGTATAAAGACATCTTTCCATGGTCTTATGATGATATGCCCGGTTTGAGCACTAAGTTGGTAGTTCACAAGTTTCCAATTGATCCTGCTTTTCCTCCTGTCAAGCAGAAGCTAAGAAAGCTCAAAACTGACATAAGTGTAAAAATTAAAGAGGCCTGTTCCAAAGAAGGACAGCAAAGTTCGAATGTGTGTTGATTATCGTGATTTAAATAAGGCAAGTCCGAAAGATAATTTTCCACTTTCCAATATCCATATTTTGTTGGAAAATTGTGCCAAACATGATCTTGCGTCTTTTATGGATTGTTATGTGGGGCATCACTAGATCATTATGGATCTAGAAGATGCGGAAAAGACATCATTTATTACGTCATGGGGGACATATTGTTATCGAGTCATGCCTTTTAGACTAAAGAATGCTAGGGAAACTTACATAAGGGAAATGACCACAATATTTCATGACATGATGCACAAAGAGATTGAAGTTTATATAGACAACGTGATCATTAAGTCGAGAGAGCAATCTGATCATGCCAAAGATTTGAGAAAATTCTTTGAAAGGCTTCGAAGGTATGATCTCAAACTTAGCCCAGCAAAATGTGTATTTGGAGTTCCATCAGGAAAACTCTTGGGTTTTATAGTCAATCGACGTGGCATTGAGTTAGATCCTTCAAAAATAAAAGCTATTCAAGATCTGCCTCCACCAAAAAATAAAATAGAGGTGATGAGCTTACTTGAAAGGTTGAATTATATCAGTAGATTCATTGTTCAGCTTACAACAACCTGTGAGCCAATATTCAAGTTATTGAAGAAGAATGCTAAAGTTAAATGGACTGAAGAATGTCAAGAGGCATTTGACAGAATTAAGAGATACTTGTTGAATCCGCCTATTTTGGTTCCTCCAGAGCCAGGTAGACCCTTGATATTGTACATGTCAGTGTTAGACAATTCTTTTGCCTGTGTATTGGGCTAATATGATGTCATAGGCAGAAAAGAACAAGTCATCTACTTCCTTCGCAAAAAGTTTACCACTTATGAGGCTAAGTACACTCTTCTTGAGAAGACGTGTTGCGCCTTAACTTGGGTAGCCCAAAAGCTAAAACATTACTTGTCGTCTTATACTACTTACCTTATCTCTCGTATAGATTCTTTAAAGTACATTTTTTAGAAGCTTATGCCCACAGGCAGACTCAAAAAATGGTAGATATTGCTCACAGAGTTTGATATTATTTATGTGACACGAACTGCAATGAAAGCTCAAGCCTTGGCAGATCATTTGGCTGAAAATCCTATTGATGAGGAGTATGAGCCATTGAAGACTTATTTTCCAGATGAAGAGGTATTGTATGTTGATGAGTTTGAAGATTGCCATTCAGGCTGGAAGTTGTTCTTTGTTGGAGCTGTTAATGTAAAAGAAGTGGGGATAGGAGCAGTTCTTATTTCTGAATCAGGACAATATTATCCTATAACAGCCCAACTTTAATTCTACTGTACCAATAATATGGCAGAATACGAAGCCTGTATTTTGGGATTGAGATTAACCATTGACATGGAGATTCAAGAGTTGTTGGTATTGGGAGATTCAGATTTATTAGTCCACTAAATTCAAGGAGATTGAGAGACTCGCGATTCGAAACTCTTACCATATAGAGGTTGTTTGCAAGATCTTTGTCAACAATTTGTATCAATAAAGTTCAAACACATTCCCAGAGCTCATAATGAGATTGCTAATGTTTTGGCAACCTTATCTTCGATGCTTCAACATCCCGATAAAACTTATATTGATCCTTTGCATATATAGATTTATGATCAACATGCATATTGCAATGTGGTTAAGGAAAAATTTGATGGAGAGCTGTGGTTCCATGCTATCAAAGAATATATTCAGATTGGAAAATATTCTATACATGCTGATGGTAATCAAAAGAGAACTATTCGACGTTTGTCTAGTGGATTTTTCCTAAGTGGAGGAATCTTGTATAAGAGGACTCCTGATTTGGGACTTCTGAGGTGTGTAGATGCTAAAGAAGCTTCAAAAATCATGACTAAAGTACATTCTAGGATTTGTGGACCACACAAGAGTGGGTATGTTTTGGCAAAGAAAATACTCCAAGCAGGTTATTATTGGCTCACCATGGAGCGAGATTCTATCAATTTCTTTCGTAAATGTCATGAATGCCAGGTACATAAAGACTTGATACATTCCCCACCATCTGAGTTGCATACAATGACTGCTCCATGGCCTTTTGTGGCTTGGGGAATGGACGTAATTGGACCAATTAAACCAAAAGCTTCGAATGGACATAGGTTCATCTTGGTAGCTATTCATTATTTCACAAAGTGGGTGGAAGCAACGACTTTCAAGTCAGTGACCAAGAAATTGGTGGTTAATTTTATTCACTCCAATATCATTTGTCGGTTCGGCATTCCAAAGATAATTATCACGGATAATGCTACGAATCTCAATAGTCATCTGATGCAAGAAGTGTGCCAGCAATTTAAGATCATGCATCGGAATTCAACTCCTTATCGTCCAAAAGCGAATGGAATTGTAGAAGCTGCCAACAAGAACTTAAAGAAAATACTCCGTAAGATGGTTTAGGGTTCTGGACAATAGCACGAAAAGTTACCTTTTGCTTTGTTGGGTTATCATACTACAGTTCGGAATTCAATTAGTGCAACTCGTTACTTGTTAGTGTATGGAACAGAAGCAGTTATACCTGCAGAGATTGAAATTCCATCCCTTCAAGTTGTTGTAGAAGCTAAAATTGATGAGGACCAATGGGTCAAGACTCATTTAGAGTAATTAAGCTTGATAGATGAAAAAAAATTGACGCCAGTATGTCATGGAAAACTGTACCAGAAGAGAATGACACGAGAATATAACAAAAAGGTGCGTCACAAACATTTTGAAGTTGGTCAGTTGTTACTAAGATGCATCCTACCTCATCAGATTGAAGCCAAAGGCAAATTTTCTCCTGATTGGCATGGACCGATATAGAAGGCAAAATGGAAGGAATGTCGGTCAATGCTGATGCAGTTAAAAGATATTATGTATGATATTCATGTACAATTATGTTATGTATGTTTTGTACTTACATTTTTAAAGATTTGAAATGATGAAGACATTTTGTTCTACTATCCGAATAATATATCAACCTTTGCTTACCCCTCTTTTGGAATCAAATTAAAGTTAGAAAATTTTTAAAAAAAAAGTTGAAAAAATATATATTCAAAATCAAACAAAGAATGATATTTCTTAAACTACGTTTGACCTGATTCTTGCTACGACAAGATACGTAGGCAGCCCTACTCTGGGATTCGGTCCAACCAAAGAAAAATTCAAATTACCCCAGAATGAAATGAAACTGGGACAAAAAATTTATTTTCTTAAAAAAATCGATTCCAAAAGTTGTATGTTTCACCCAATGTTATATAAATTTTTGAGCCTTATGCTGACTTTTTTGTTTCTAACCCTATCCAAAAGACAAGTTACAACCAAAGAAAGACCTTCGGATCCATCTTTGAGAATGTCAAGGCTAAAAATGTTATGAGTGCATGATATTTCTTATTTTGGGTGTTTATTTAAAAAAAAAAAGAATGAAAATGAGAGTCTTATTGGTGAAAACTATTTTGGGCACCATAAGGCGATGGTAAGTTGAGAAAGAAATGAAAATGAGATCGGCTCGTTGGCAAAAACCTATTGAGGTGCTATTAGCCTAAGAAAGGTTGTTATCAAGAAGGAACAAGTTCAAGATTGGCTTAATTTCAAGCTCAATAAGTGGACAAAAGTTGTAATGATTGGTGTGGGTAGATCTGGTTGTTTGATTCAAATGCATATCATAATCACCAGAATCGGTTTCCATATTCAGATAAGTTTTCTCTTTATTTTGAAAAAGAGATACCTATTGTCTTTTTCTTTTTATTTTATTTTAATTTTTGATTTTTGTGTCCTTGTCATCAAACGAAAAAATTTTGTTGTCTTTTGAGTCAAATTCATGTCAGGTCGAGTGAGAAAGAACTCCAAAATTGCTACCAACTCCTTTAAGAATACAAAGCAAGACAAAGGGTCGATGCACAGAGATAACGTTTCAAAGTAAAAGTAAGATACTCAAGATGATTGTGATTTGACCATTTTAAACTCGTGAAAATCTAAGGGGTGTATTGGAAGTTAAACTCAGAAGCATTATACAACAGAAATATGATTTGAGTTGAGGATCTCAGTAGTTAGAATTCTGAGTTAGAGGCATAACAATTCAATGAATATTATCATGGATTGAAAAAGAGTTGAGCATGACAAGTACGAGAGCGGCCACTTCAAAAGCCAAATGCTACAAATCAACCACCATATTTTTTAAAATTCACAATTTTTTTTTGTTTGGAACATAGATGAAATAATTATTTTCAGATAAAAGATGCAATTTCACACTTCTCTCAATGCAAGAAGCATGATTTCAACATCCGAAACTGGATCTCGGTCATGATAAACTTTATTCTTTGCGAGGTATATTAAGATCTAGTGACACATAAATTTTTCCAGTACAAACTGGGGCAAAAATTTTATTTGTGTTGTATGGAATTTATTTTTATGCTTAGGACCCTCCTGAAAAATGAGAATTTATTTTATGCTCAGGACCCTCCTGAAGAATGGGATAGGACCCTCCTGAAGAATGGGAATTTATTTTATGCTCAAGACCCTCCTGAAGAATGGGACAGGACCCTCCTGAAGAATGGGACAGGACCCTCCTGAAGAATGAGAATTTATTTTGTGCTCAGGACCCTCCTGAAGAATGGGAATTTATTTTATTCTCAGGACCCTTCTTAAGAATGGGATAGGACCCTCCTGAAGAATGAAAATTTATTTTGTGCTCAGGACCCTCCTGAAGAATGGGATAGGACCCTCCTGAAGAATGAGAATTTATTTTATGCTCAGGACCCTCCTAAAGAATGGGACAGGACCCTTCTGAAGAATGGGAATTTATTTTTATGCTCAGGACCCTCCTGAAGAATGGAAATTTATTTTTATGCTCAGGACCCTCCTGAAGAATGAGATATTATTTTTCTGTTTCACTATTTACTTTGAGTCCAAGAGCCCTCCTGAAGAACAGGGTGAAGAAATTAAGTACAGGAGCCCACCTAAAGAAAAGAGTAAAGAAAGAGAAAATCAGGAGCCCTCCTAAAGAACAGGGTGAAGAAAAAAAGAAGTACAGGAGCTCACCTGAAGAATAGGGTGAAGAAATTATAAGTTCAGGAGCTCGCCTAAAGAACAGGGTAAAGAAATTATAAGTCCAGGAGCCCGCCTAAAGAGTAGGGTGAATAAGTTGTAAGTCCAGGAGCCTGCCTGAAGAATAGGGTGAAGAAGTTGTAAGTCCAGGAGCCCGCCTGAAGAACAGGGTGAAGAAATTGTAAGTCCAGGAGCCCTTCTGAAGAATAGGGTGAAGAAAAAAGAAGTCCACGAGCCCGCCTGAAGAACAGGGTGAAGAAATTATAAGTCTAGGAGCCCACCTGAAAAACAAGGTAAAGAAATTGTAAGTCCAGGAGCCTGCCTAAAGAACAGGGTGAAGAAAAAGAAATTCCAGGAGCCCGCCTGAAGAATAGGGTGAATTTTCAAATTCAAGTCGCGAAGGCTTGAATCAAGATTCTAGAGATTGCAATTTTTTGTATTTTTCATTTTTGTTCTTTATTAGTCGATTGAATGTAAAGGCAAAAGTCGTCAATCGAAAACTCAAAGAAATCTCATTTGACTTTTAACTCATTCTCTCTCCATATCACCTTTGAACTACTCGTGACCTGATTCCCTTATAACCCGGGATAGGTAGTATATCCAAAAACCAGGACTCGGTCACATTTTTCCTTTTATTCTTACCTTCTAAATAATTGAAGGGTCAAAATCATATCTCGCCTACTTCTTTGTGTGAAAACTCTTCGAGATTTCATACAAAGAGGGGCAAATATATAGACACGTAATTTTTGACCCTCCCTAAATTTTAATATTATTTTATTATATTTATATTTATCTATTTATAAATTATTATTATATTTTGTTAAATATAAAATTTAATTAGTTATTATTTTATTTATTTATTTTTATCTTTATCTATTATTATTACCTTTTATTTAAAAGAAAATAAAAAAATTATTAATTAATTAATTAATTTAAATTTCAAACCTTTCCCCTTATCTGATAACCCATTCCCCCCAAAGAATCCCTCTATTAAGAGACTCTCTCACCCCCAGAATAAGAGACGAACATTCATCAGAAAAAATACATCAGAAACAGTAAAAAGGCAGAGAGAAAAATATCAGATAAACAAAAGAGAGAAAGGAGAAAAAGTTGAGTTTGAAGATTTCATTCGAGAAAGTTGAATTTGAACTCCATTCGAGTTTCGGTGATAATTTCTTGCAGGTTCTATTCAATCATGTATTATTTATTTCATAAACTTTGTTGTAAACAAGCATGAATGAAAATATCAAGTGATTTCATGTATTATTTGATATGTATAATTGTTTGATAATGTGAACTTCTTGTTACAACATATTATACGATTAAGTTAAATAATATATATATATATATATATATATTTGAATATAAATATGCTGAAAATTTAAATACTGCGTGGGTTGATATTGTGTATAGTTAAATCTGACACAGAAATAGTGAGATATACTGAACAGAGGAAGGAAAATCGAGACAAATCAGTGAATAAAAAAAAATAGCCAAACAGTTTTCTTCCATTCTTTCCGGCGAAGTGTTTCGCTGGAGTGGTCTTTAACCATGGAATCCGGCACCATTTTCCCTCCCCTTTCCCCGTCGTTGTTTGCCAGCAAAACACCAAGGATGACCACTACTTCACTGTCGCCGCTACTACCATGGCTAACAAGGACGAGCGTCGATGACCCATCCAAGTCCATTCAAAATTCAATCTAAACTCCATCATGTTGAACTTTTAAATTCTGGACGATTCAAAAATTAGTTTTACAATTTTAATTTTTTTATTTTATTATTATTATTATTATTATTATTATTATTTATTTATTTATTTATTTTAGTCTTCATAAAAAAAATTAAAAAATTACGACGTCATGTATTCTTAAACACCCCTTGTACAATCTAATTTTATTAACATGTCATTTCACTTTTACAGAATCTTTATTTTGCAAAGAAAGTCAAACTCATATTTTATTTCTTTTGGCAATTTTTAATTGTTATAAAAGGTTTAATTTTTATCATACTTTGAGCTTTGATTTGCTGGTGCAAAACTGTACATGATAGAAGAGTATTAGGTTTCATTTTAAAATTTAGTATTGGAATGTTTTTAGTATATGAATTAAAAACTTTGAACAGTGTGTATAACGAGTTGATTCGAATTAGATGGTTTGATTTGATTTTAGAATTTTTGGATAATGATATGAATTTTGATGTTTAATCCGAAAGTATTTTTATTCAGCTATGTTTAAAAGTTGGATGAATTAAAATATTTTGAAAGGATTAAGAAAATAAACAAGTTAAGTATGAAGTTATTCTCCAAACTCTATTATAAGTTTAGGCATCTCGAATGTATAATAGATAAATTAATGCCTTTTAATAATAGTTATATTTTTAGGCACGTTTAAAATATTCGTCTCAATTAAGAATGCGGTGTACGCATCTTTTCGAGAAATTTAAATTCAAGGATGCAATAATGCACCTTAGAGGATATTTTTGGAATTAAATTTTCGCTAATTATTTAATATAGAGGCATAGATAAACTTTTTCGATATAATTAAAAATGAGCGAATTAAGGCCTATAAACATAAGTTATCAAAATAGTTTAGTTAAGTATGAGTCAATAAAAGCGACCATGCTAGAACCACGGGACTCGAGGGGTGCCTAACACCTTCCTTTCGGTCAATAGAATTCCTTACTTGGTCTTTTGTTTTCACAGACTAAATAAAAGAGTCATTTTCTTTTGATTAGGGATTCAAAAAGGTGACTTGGAACACCATAACTCAATTCCAAGTGGCGACTCTATAAATAAAATAATCCCTATTCAAAACCGTCACTTTAATTGAAAAACCTTTCGACTTGATCCCTTCATGAAAAATGGGTGTGACAATTATTGAGGATCAAACAATTGGATATCACTGTTATTGTTCTTTTATAAATAAATAATTCTTTTATAAATAAATAATTTAGTTATTTATTAAATACTCAATTTTATATATTTAATTTAGGGGGCGACTTCCTTCACTACATTGAAAAAAATTATAAAATAATAATATGTATCGTATCAAAGAACTTCTTGAATAACTTATATTTTATTTTTATTTATTTATTAATTAATAAATCATTCGCACCAACCAATAAATTATAATTATTATATTTAAATTTCTTTGAAATATTAATTTATCTTTTATTATTTAGCGCGAGAGAGTGCCTCGCTACAGTAAATTTAACATCCGTTTCTTACCATCACCATAATTTAATGAATGACATTCCTCTTTACCTTCTAAAACGGATTAAAAATTAAAATATTTGACTTGCTCAAGGAAGAACATCGCAAAGTTCTTTGCAATAGCAACATATATTTTGTCCCTCGATAATCTTTACAGCTAATAGCCAAATTTTTAGTAGTGATTTGGGCCACCAAATACTATAGCACTTACGTAAATTATATTCCAGGACTTGATCAACTCTTGTTTCGAAACAATACAAATCTAATATTTGTAACTAAAGCTCAATTAATTTATTTTGAATTCGTAACAAGAACTCTAGCTCCAATCCTGATTAGTTAGATTTTTAATATTCACTTTAGAACAACAAGCCCTCACCTAGAATATAAACTTTATAGCATGTTGAATGAACATATTCAAAATTAGAATTTGTTCATATATCACATGATATAGATAGTACGTACAACTTTTATGGTAAATCCTCCAATCAAGCTACCACTACATGCGCACGCAAACACAGGCCATCCCAAATTTGTCGTTAAATAGTTTGTACCTAATATCGTTAATCTATTGCGCACCAACAAAATGTTTGAATAAATAAGAATCTTCTCAGGAATATTAATATTGTGAAGTTTAATTAGTTATTAGTCGAAGTGGAAGAATCATAGTGTGTTTAAATAAAAGTAGTTTGCCCATAAATGGACAAACTATTAAAAAAAATTATGAAAATGTAGTTTGCCAATTTTTGGACAAACCCTATTAAAATTTATTTTCATCTCCAAATTTTCACAGACGGCGTTAGTTGTAATTAGCCAATTTTTGAGCAAACTGTCCGTTTTGTTACATATAGAAAACGACAGTCCGTTTTGGATCATAGATTCAAAAAAGTGTCCTTTTTGACTCCGAACTCATATATTTTTAGCCCTTTTTAAAATTCTTTCATCACGTTTTTCTAATCTTCATCCTTAATTATAACCTTCCCTTAAACTTATTAAACATTTAATTTTATTTTTTTTGTTCATAATCACAAGTTAAAAATATTCTTCTTGCAAGAGAAGACACAATACATAGAACTCCGCGTGAGGAAGATCTTTCATTAGTATTATCCATTAGTCTCAAAGTCTCAATGACTATATACACAAAACACATGGCCACTTAATTAAAAGGTAAGAAAAGATCTTTAAAAGGCTATGTAAAGTTGGAATAAATTTATATGCACGCATGAAAATACGACACGTAGCATACTGTAGAACCCTAATAAATAAGTACCTTAGAGATTTATATTTAGTAGGAATATACTAAAATTCTGCATGGCTAGCTGTTTACCAATATAAAGTTATTGATCAATGGATGTGATGAAATAAGGGAATTGAAAATCGATCTAAGAAGAAATCAAATCCTTCTTATAACTAAAAAAGCAAAGCCATATCTACGTCCCCACAATCTAATTAAAACTAACATGGAATCGATCGATGATCAGAGAAGACAAGAAATTTTGAGTGAATTTCTCTAATACAACAACTAAACATACTTAGTGAATGTATTCTCACAAAGTGTGGTTTTGGAAAGGGTAATGTATATGCAATCCATACCATTACTCAGTGGCGGAGCCAGGATTTTAATTGAGGGGATTTAGAAGTAATATACGAACTAGTCGAAGGGGGTTCGACCTCTACTATATATGGATAAAAAATATTTTCAAACATGTAAAAATAGTATAAAAACAGTATAATTTTCCGTCGAAGTGGGCCAATAGGGCACATGTAGCTCCGCCCCTGCCATTACTTCAGATGAAGTAGAGATGTCGTTTCCGACAGGGGTGGATCTATCACCATTTTTTTGGTGCTCCGGCACCTGTTAAATTTGAGGCTGATTATGTACAATTAATATAAAAAATATATTAAAATTGATATAAGACTTAGAAAAACACCCTGTAAACCAAGAAGATAGTTGGATGCTTCAATTTTCAAGCAGAACTTTAAAGTTTTAGGCATCAATATATATATGTGTTTGAACCTTTCGAACATCCACAATTCCTAAATCTTGAGTCCGCCACTGATTTCCGATAGACCATAAGCTCAGGAGTCAGGACAGATAACATTATAAGTAACAAACGAAAAAATATAAAAGTACACAACAAAGTAGAATAACACACTACGACTAGCTAATACAGATAACCACAAAATAATACTAATCGTTATCTTCATACTTACTCAAAAAAAATTCTTTTTCTTTTTAAAGAAAAAAGAATATACGGGTGTTTCATATAAAAAATAACAATAACTATTATATTTCATTTCATATAAGTTTAGATCGATTATATAAATAGTGATGAATACGCAGGTCGTTGGCTATTGTAGGTGGATCTTCAAAGATCTGTTTTCAAGCAGTACAATCGTACTTACACACTTTTATCGTTTCAAAAAGAATGATCTATTTTTTTCGTTAATTTAAAAAAAAATAATCTACTTTCCTTTTTAGCAATTTTTTATTTTTAACTTTTCATGTGACATACTTAAAACCACAAAATTAAATGTCATTTTGGCACATTTATCATATCTCTAATTTAAGATCATAAAATTTAAAAATCTTTTTTATTTTTTTACCGGGGAGTTTGGACAAAAGTAGGACAGTCAAAAGGACAAAGCTATTAACTGACAAACCAACGGTTGCCAATAAAAGTTGCTAGGTGTCGAAATAATCTGTTTGCAACGAGAGAGAATCTTATTCACTTGTCTGCATGTCTCTCACAATCCTAGCTAGTAGTATTATTAACACGTAAAACAAAAGATTAATTTAATTACCTTCATTAAGTATTTATATCAAATTGTATCAAACTTATTAGTAATGATTAATAAATTATAATTAATTGTGATAACGTTATATACATACAAATACAATTCATATGTTTATATAATTTAATATAATTTTCCAATTCAAGTTAGTTTTTATCATATTAACGGTCTAAAATTAAGAAAAGGAAAGGAAAAGACAGGGAAATAGAATTTATGTTCAAATAATATTCTGGCATTTTCTCTTCACTTTCTTTCTATACAAACATATATTGTTGGAAGAAATTAATAGGCATCTCGAATGTCCCTTGCATTGAACAGGAAAACACATGAGTTGGATTATAAAGCAAAATGGATCCATTTTCCTGCATACAAAGTAGATGTGAAGGCTGTGATGATACATATCATTTTGGTGTTAAAATTTTAGTACCTATAAACCTTTATATATACAAGGTACATTGAAGAACAAAATATAAATTTTTCAATTTGTCTAAGCACTTGAAGTAATAATTTTATTCGTAATTGAAAATTTGAAAAGCTTGTTGAATTTTGAACGATGAGTTTTTGCACATTAGTATAAAAAAAAATTTAAAAAAAAAAGGCAGTATGCACGGTGTCCGGGGAAGGGCCCACCACAAGGGTGTACCGTACGCAGTCTTACCTTGCATTTCTGCCAGAGGCTGTTTCCAAGGCTTGAACATGTGACCTCCTGGTCAATGACAACAACTTTACCAGTTACTCCAAGGCTCCCCTTCATTTTTACACATTAATATAAAATCACTAAATTGACGTCGCTGAGTCGATCATAGAATTAAACGGTTATACCTACTTGTTTAACGTTATATGACTCCGATCCGTTCTAAAATAAATATCGACTCTAACAATTCTATGATTGATAATATTTCAAATTATTCAACCCTTATTTCATCCCCGTTATTCATTGAATCCGCTCTAAAATAAATAATTTCCTTTTGCCAAATTATTGATTATTATATAATTCATTATGTGATTAAATAATTCATTGAGTGAAAAGCTTAACAAAGCAAATGAGTGTATGGTCACTTCAGTTTTCCTCTCTCTTAATTTTTAAATCACCTTTTCTTCATACTTTTTCCTTTAATTTATTTTCCTTTCCTTTTTTATCCCCAACCTTGATTATTCTCTAATAAAACAACTTCTATATTGAGGGAGAAATTGGTAATCAAACAAAGAATTGTGCCTTCGATGACGTTCTTTGATTCGTTGGTCCACATACACTATTCATAATAAGATAAACTAGAATATAATTAATGCTAAAAGTGGAATTTATTATCATAATTAAAAAAAGTTAAATCTTAAAAGTAATTAAAAAAATTGTTACAATAACATGCATTGGAGGATCTGTTAGACACATGCACTCATACTTTATTAAAGTGGCCCTCAAAGGGGTATACAAAATTGATCATGATCCCACTAGTATAGTGTTTGACCATCTTTTTAGTAGGGAACTATTTATACAAAAGGTTGCATGCAATTTAAGCTTTTAAATATCCTCCACTTTCCTTCATCATTTTTCCTCACTTTTTGGGGGAGTGAATTTTGATAGGTAGAACTAAAAGCAATATTAAATCATTGAGTTTTTTTTTTTTTTTTTTTAATTTTGTTTTAATCTTTCTTGGTTGCGAAATGCAAGTGTTAGAATATGAATTGTCTAAGTAAAAATAAAGTTATGATTGGGTGTCTTTTGAAGATGCAATTATGTAAAACTTTATATTGATGTAGGGAAGGAAGAAAGCAGAAAGTATTTCACTTAAGACAGTTTCCTTAATAAGTCATCAAATTTGGTGCTTTTTGATCCCCAGTTGCTATGAGGAACAGGCTATGAGAGGCTCAACATCGGGTCCAACGTAAAGCAAGCCTTGCGAATGATGGTGGCTCCATACGGGTAGACGTAGGCCCTGAAATCATAACAAAGACAAGACGTCGCATGTGAGGCAGGCACTCGATGCCAGCTTCAAATCAAGTAAGAAAGTATGGAACAGACAACACCCTGCCCACTTGGGCTAGGGGGAAAGAAGAGCGGGTATGTGGGCTTCCCATAAGCCTCATCTGCACCTGAAGAAGAGTAATCATTTGCCGAATCTACATGAGCAAATTAAATTCTACCAATTTTTTGTTTGATTTTCTTGTGAAAATAGAGAGGAAATGGAACAACTAATTATTTTTAAACAACTAGCTAGAGTGAACAGGAAAAGCTTGCAAATCATTTAATATTACTGCTCATTGCTTAATATTTTCCTTTCATTTGTGTAAAGTTTGTAGTAATATTTTAAATTAATGGATAAATATTAAAATAGCAATTGCTAGTTGCCTACTTTGAGCCATTGATCAAGGGGGGAAAATAGCCCTCCCCAGCAGGAAAAAAGTATTCAATTTTTGTCATTCTCAATGAAATAGCTTTTTCAGTGTTTGCAGAGAAAGAAATTTTAATTATCAGCATAGCTTTTAAAGTGATTACGCGTTAGAGAGTAGTGTATTAATATATTATATTTAAAATGATGAATACGTAGATTTATAAATATTAAACAACGCAAACTAAAATAAGGGAGAGACGAGAGAAATAATAAACACTCCCTCCACTTCATCTAATATATGATGATTTTAATTTGGGCATAATTTTTCTAAAAACCTCACTCATCCGTACAAGTAAAACTGGAAAATAAGATCGTATTTTATCTAAATTACTCCTATTTAAATAACATTTCTTTTGTTCACTTTATTACTTATTCATTATATTAAAAATTAATTTTTAATTAAGCATATTAAATGAAAAAATATTTTTTATTCTTAACATTAACTACTCATTCTCACTTTCATTGAGACTATACACAAATTAATATGACTATTATAATAAAATATACACTTTATCTATTATTTCATAACAATAATGAAAAGTTCATTGTTAATAAGCATAGTCAATTCCTTATAATATCATTCAAACTTATGTAAATATCCCACTAAAGTTATTTATCTTTTTTTTGGTTCCAATAATATCATTCTAATTTGTGCATTTTCCTTACAAACTAATAATTGCTAAAAGTAATTCAAAAAATAAGAAAAAATGACCAAAATAGTCCATCAAATTTGAAATTTAAATTTAAACAGTCCTTATTTTTTACATGATTTAATTGGCCTCCAATTATTTTTACTTTTTTACTTTTTAAATTAGATTTTAATATATTTATCAATAAGTGCATAATATTATTTAAAAATACACAAATCATAATAATAAAAACAAATTAAAAAGACAAAGAATGTCAATTTAGACATTAAAATAGGTAGTTATATTTTAAATGAAATAAATAAGAAGTACATTTATTGTCCAAATTAGAAAATGTATTCAGTTTTTACAGTTAAGTTGACGAGGCGATATAATTATCTCTGAAATAATATTACGAGATTGATAAAAATAATATTGAAACCTTAAAACATTTTTAAGTTATGAAATAATTATATAAAATCACCTAATTTTATTTGATAGTGAATGATTGATGTTATTATCATGATATCCGTTAATATACATTTTTGTAATTAAAAATTCGTTAAAATTAATATGACTCTTATAATAAAATATACACTTTATCTATTACTATCTCATAACAATCATGAAAAGTTCATTGTTAATAGCCTTGTTATAAATAAGCAAAAGTGAATGGAAGAAATATTTTTTATGTGATATTTTGGTGCAGGAAAACTTATTTATCTAAATAAGAGTAAGTTTCAGATAACCAATTAATATCTTTAAAATGTTTTAAAAAGTAACGTATTTTAAATTAAATTTTAAAAAATACTTTATTAAATAAATACGAGTTGCGTGATTTACCCCCAAAAAATTGTCATTGCAATTACTGTGTATCCAATAGTTGGGTCTGTTGGAATAACAAGCTAGCTAGCACTATTGGTAGTGTCAGTCCCCTTGGGACTTGAAAATTCAATTAAGAAAATTAATCATCCTAATACAAGCACACAAATAAAAAGTGATAGAAATCTGATCAAGAACCTTGTTCCAAATACCAAGAATATTTTACCTAAATATCCAAAGGCCTCTCATCATGTGCCAATTACTCACACTTTTTAATTTTTATCCATAACTTGCTGTCTTACACTTAAATTTCAATCAAAATAACACACTATACTACTCTATCGATTTTGATTTCACAATTGGTTTCAACCCAGGGAGGTTCGAACTACTAAGAATTCGTTCAAAAATTACATTGTATACATAAAATTAATTTAATTATTCTTCAAATTTTCTTAACATAACATGAACTTCAGCTCAATCGCTAGGTAGACTAAACATTAAGCCCTTCAACCGTTTAAACTTTTAATAGTCCTTTGTTAAAAGTTCTGATTCCGTCCTTGATTTTAACCCCCATACGTGCCTTCTTCCCTAAGCAAACTTTTAACTAGCTAGCTGTATTCATCCAGATAAAAAGAGGACCAGATTCAAGGATGATTAATAAACAACTTAGGTAAATCCTAACGATCGATTAAATTTTAAAAAGAAACCTACACAGTATATATATATATATATATATATGTAGCTTTCTAATCTTATCCTACTTACAAAAATTAAAGGGGTGGTCCTTATTCCATAAAAGAATGGACTTAATTATGGACGTGATGTTTGCTGACGGTGGTTATTGAAAGTTGAAGGATCAAAGAAGTAGATTCCATTACAAAGAAGAAGCTTTGTTATTGGTACACATAAATATTGAAAAATATACGTAAGAACAATATTATATGCATGGACAAGAAAATATTTTGGTTAGCTAGAATTAGGGTTAGGTTTAGGGTCTGTCCAAATTTGTTATAGTGTTTTCTTTTTGGGACATGTAACGGCCATTCCATTGGTGAATTTGTTTGTGTGGTTGCTTTATGACAACTAGTAAAAGCAGTCACAGTAGTTGCACGGAAGCGGTAATTACTTCTCCATCCTTCTCGAGTTTAACTCCTGGATACATGCATATTATCGTAATCACACTTCTCCATCTTTCTAGAGTTAATTAATTCCTGGATACATATTGTCTATGATAGGGAGTATTTTTCCCTTGAACGTGATACTTCGCGACATATGCCAATCCAAATTAATCGAGTTCTGGAACGATTACCAGACACCAAATGAAAAACTAATTTGTTTTTTTTTAATTAAAAGTGAATTTCTTCAAAACGACAGAGTCCACATCATAATTGCTCCTAACATGGAACTTTAATTTCCCCCATCCAATTTGGACCATTAGTTGCAATTTCTTAAAAAGGAGAAAAAAAAATCCTCAGTCAACAGGTGAACAGGCTTTTTATGGGCTAATGAGTAGTAATAAACTTTCTAAGCTACATAGTCAATAACATTTCAAAATAATAACCTAATGCGCTATGTTTTTTTATGAAATTGATTTTTCATATTGTATATATTTTTTATAAAAACATTTTTCTATAAAGAAAAAAAGGCAGTCGATGCATTGAAACTCCTGAGTGTGATGCATGGGATCCAGGAAAGTTATTTTAGCTACAAACCATACTAGTCTGAGAGAATTGGACAATTTATTTAGAAGGTAGTCCCATTTTCTGTAGATTAGTACTCTGGGATAGGATTATCACAGGGTTGGTTGAGTCATATTTCCAAACAACAACAACATATCAGTGTATTCCCATAAAGTGGAGTCCAGGAAGGTAAAGTATGCAGTTTATGTCACTACCTCAGATGAAGTAGAGAAACTGTTTCCGATAGACCCTCGGCTCAAGACAAATAACTGTGTAACAAGCAAACAACAAAATGGGATAACATATAACCTCAAAGGGTTGGTTGAGTTATATTTGAACAGGCTAATGTACGGCTAGGCAAGTGTTTTTTTCCTATTGGTTAAATGTATGAGATTTCATATTTTCATAAGCTAAACTTAACATTTCTGATCAAGCACTTGAACCTGTAAAATTTTAAAAAATGTATTGACAAGAAAAAAAGAGTAGTCTATAAAGAGAAGCATCCAAATTAGGGGGGTTGAACTTGAACATAGGGTCTCTAATTATAGACCTAGTTATCCATTTGTAGTTGTGCTGGCCAGTGGCCAGTGGGGAATCACACATCAACGAGCTTCATGTGTTCCAGACTTAATTTTTACTATTAAAGCTACTGGACAGAACCTTATGCTCTCATTTTTTATTTTTTTTTAATTTTTCACTTCATTTTTAAAATTAAGGTTAGTGAAAGACACTATAGTCTATGTTTTTATATTCTACTTGTCAGTTTGCTTCATCTGCATGCCCACGTGTCTTAATCTTATTTGCCTCATGCAATATGCCACTTACATGATTCAGAATATATTAATTTAATTTTTTTTAAAAAAATGATCTCAATTTATTCTCCAAGAAAATAAATGAGGAAAAATGGAGTAATAGACTTCTACTGTAGATAAGGTATATTATATAGCAATTAAAAGACACTTCACCACCAACGGTCGTAGTCTCTAGAATCCACTCAATCTTAATCGGAGGCTTCGAACTCATCATACCCTCAATAATATAGTCGCTAAAATTCATTCGATCTTAATTTGAGATCTCAGATCTATGTCCTAGATAAAAAAGAACTTTTACTAGGGAAAATTTGTTTCTTTAATAAGTCTTACATGTTAAACGGAATTTATCAGGCCCAATACGAAAGGGGAATTAAATCGTTTGATAAACCAAAAAAAAAAAAAAGTTAAAAGCGCTTCTGCACAAAGTGAAATTAATAGATTTCAGCATTTTCCTTTATAACATTCTTTATAGTAGTATTATATGTAAGTAAGTTTCCACCAAAATTATGTAAAACATAAAAGTGATGCATCATATTTTTAATATATTTATGTATAAAATATTGACATATTATATTTTTATGAAAACTTTGATATCTTATTTATATTATCACCTAGCCCTTTCAACAGGTCAACTATTTTCTCAGACTTTGTTACGAACATTACCAATAAATAAGACAAAGATTGTCAAGGCACTAATGAAATGCTTATATATATAATTTATACTATCAAAACTTTACATTCTAAATAATGACAAAAAAACATGATTAATATAAAATATTAATGGTAGTACTATATTTAGAATAATCAAGATTAATCAACAAAAACGGTGTGTATGATTCTCTCTTTACTCAACTTTTACTACTTCTATAATTGAGACATTGAGTCAACTAGGAATAAGTTCATTCATTTATCACCATACACAATTACTAATTGTTAAGAATTACATTCAAAGCAATTAAAAAGTATGCTTTTTATTTTAGCCCTAATCCAGTGCATATACAGCTAATTATTCTTTGGAACAATTTTTAATTGTCACTCGTAAGCCGACTCACCAATCATCTAGTGAGTTGACCTATATAGACAAAGAGCACAAATCCCTTTTACTAAATCTATTTTTATTTTACTATTACGTGTTGCTTTATTTTTTTGTTCATCTCTTTTAATTCTGCTTTGATTGCACTGTTTTGAGCCAAGGGACTTATCGCAAATAATCTCTCTACCCTACAAAGATAACTATAGAATCTGCATATGTTTTACGCTCGTCAAACTCCATATATGAGATTATAGTGAATACGTTACTATTTTTGTTGTTTTATGGGAAGAGTTGTGCTTTGAAACTTCACCACCCATGAATTTTCTTTACATATACATATATATTCATGCCAAAATTCCTGAATAATAGGTGATCCATTTTATTCTATTCTTCCTTTTCTCTTTTGTTAATGATACAATTAGTCAATTATCTATGATTTTAATTAGCTTATCACCTTCAATCTATTCCGTAAAAGGGAAATTGACTTTTCCTAACTCTAATAATCTTGAATACACTCAATTTAGAATCAAAATTAGATAAAAGCCCTCTATTTCTGGTTCTCCTATGATTGAATTGAAATTAGAGTTGTCACGATTTATGCAACTATGATGTACTCGATGACTATATTTAGACAAAATATCGATTATAATATTGACTTTTCTAAAAGTATTTACGTATACGACCTTCCAAAATCATCAATCAAATACATGCATTAACTAGGATTAGTGAATGTTTTTATCATTTTTTAATCGGAAAAGGTATAAATATACCCCTGAACTTTGATAAATGGTACAGATATATCCTCCGTCATATTTTAGGTATAAATATACTCTTGCCGTTAATGAAAAGGTACATATATACCCCTGAACTTTGATAAATGGTACAGATATACCCTCCATCATACTTTAGGTACAAATATACACCTGAACTTTGATACATGGTACAGATATACCCTTCATCATACTTTAGGTACAAATATATACTTGTCGTTAATGAAAAGGTACATACATGCCCTTCTCACTAACGGCAAGACACGTGTCATAATCCTATTCATTTGGTCTTTTTAAATTTAATTCATCCCAACTCCACCTCAAAATAATTCTAATTTAACCCATAACCCAATTCAAATAATAACCGAAACCCGATCCGCTCTGATAGAAAAAGAAAGAGAGAATGAACATGCGTGAATAGAGATGCGTCTTGATGGTTTTATTAGACCGGCTTGAATTTGGGTTATTAGTTGGATTGATTTGTGGGTTAAATTAGAATTATTTTAGGATAGGATGAGGATAAATTAAATTTAAAAAGGACAAATGAACAAGATTGTGACACGTGTCCTGTCGTTAATGAGAAAAGTATATATGTACCATTTCATTAACGGTAAGGGCATATTTGTACCATTTATCAAAGTTTAGGGGTATATATATACCTTTTCGTTGACAGGGGATATATTTGTACCAATTATTAAAGTTCGGGGGTATATATGTATCTTTTCATTAACGGTAAAGATATATTTGTACCTAAAATATAACGAAAGGTATATATGTACCATTTATTAACGTTTGGGATATATTCATACCTTTTCCGTTTATTAATATACTGGAGTCAAGCTAAGCTTAGACGCATTTTTGCTAGTTGAAGATCTCGTTGGTGACATTACATTATATACTATACATATACTCTTAAAATCAATTAATTTAGAGTATATACAATGTGTAAATTACAATATGTATGTGTGACGTGTTTAAATTTCTTTCGCACACGTACGTGTGAGAGCTGAAAGTTATGGGTGCATCCGCTGATAATATAGATAAGATTCTTCAAATCAACATCACAAACTTTTGTATGAAATTAACAGCCTATATATGTAGAGCTAAATCTGTCAATTTTTGTACATATACATATACATCAGAAAGGAATTAGGATAAATTGAAAGACAGAGACAGCAAGAGATACGACAAGATCGGTCTCGTAGAAAAAAATATATATGAATATAGTATAGTAATATGTATATATGCATTATTGTTCCCCTAATACTCTGGAGGAGTAGATTTTCAATAAATTATATTTATAGTGCCAGATGATCAATCAACAGTCAACAAAGTTCTTAATTAAATAATGAACGATAATGTATTCAAAAAGTTTACGCCCTAACGTGAGTTATTTTCTAAAAAAGGGGTAAGGCATGCACAAGTATCCTCTAAACTATACCTCAAATTTCAGAGGCACACCTAAACTTTACCATGTTTTAATACCTCTAAATTTTTTTTTTCTACATTTTTGTGCTCTTTTTATGCTGACGTGACAACCAAATCAACACAAAGGAGCACAAAATATTCTGCTATTTGACAGTCATCACGTCAGGATCAAAAGAGCATAAAATTATAGAAAAATAAATTTAGAGGAGTAATAATAGGGACCCCCACCCCTCACCCTCACCCCCGCCCCGTAAAGCTTAGATTAGTCACCTAAATTTTGAATATAGTTTTGAGGTATGTACTTGTGTCTAATCCCTTTAAAAAACTGTAAAATATGCTACACTGACATTAAAATCTAGGATATATTTTTGGCTACTCTAATATTCTAGTGAAATTTATCATCATCTCATCTAAAAAATTAAAGCTATTAAAGAGATCATAATGTAACTAAATTGTATCATTCCCTACATATCTCTACATCAATAATTGTATTAAGTACTACATTTTAAAATTACCAAAATGAAACCATCATATTATAAGATAGTTGATATAGTTATTAAGCACTTAAATACATTTCTTTTATAATAACATAATATATGTATAAACTCGCAAAAATTGTTTGAATAATTTTTAGTTATATATACATGTATCTTAGATAGTATTGACTACTAATACAATTAATTATAAGGTGACGAATTATTCTAATTTGTGACATGAGTTGTTGGAGCTGATGGATTTACAAAAACAACTTTTTCCACTGGTCAGAAGTAAAGTCGACGTACACACTACTCTTTTCAAGTTTTAAATTTATAAGTGAAATTACACTAGATATCATGATATTCATGATAAGGTGACGAATGATTCTAATTTATGACATGAGTTACTGGAGCTGATGGATTTACAGAAATAATTTTTTCCACGGGTCGATCAGAAGTAAAGTCAATGTACACACTACTCTCCTCAAGTTTTATATTTCATACGTGAAAAATTACACTAAATATCTCGATATTGATGATATTGTTGAATGATTCTAATTTGATGAAGTTAACTTTATACATAGTGATGATAGGGTTTTATGTACCACCCAATCATGGTGCGATGCCTTTGCTTCCTCCTTAAGCCATTTTCCTCGTCCAATCACCATCTCTTTCTCACTTTTCCCATATTTGTACAAACACTTTTAATCTATTTTCCTTTCTCTAAATGCTCTCTGCTGATGGAAGCTTCCCTTTTTTCCATGCATTGTAGCTAGTATAAATTCTACATCTATTATTAATAATAAATTCATATTAATGTACTCATGTCATACGTGATATTTAGTTCATGTAACTAATTTACATCTTTTATCAATAAAGTGAATTGACAAAGAACACAACATAATATTCAACTTTGTATAGAGCTATTAGGAGCACTGAGAATCTATATATACTTTTAGTAACTACCAGTAAAATAAAGAATTTAATCATCAAAATTTAAGGTGACGTTGAGATCGATCACTACTACGTTAATATCTTTTTCATAAATGTCTTTAATGTACGTAGCTACTTAATTATTGTCACACTAATAGTTCTTTATTGAGGCTGAATAAATAAAATAGAAAGTCATGACGTTAAATTGGAAAAAGGAAAAAGTGGAAAGCAAACAAAAATAAAATATAATAAAATACAGAAGGAAAAAGAATAATATTTACTCCATTGGTAGTAAAATATTTTTATGAAATGCAGGAAAGTGAAAAAAGCCAAATGAGGAAGCAGCTTTCACAACATTCTCTAATGATAGTATATTTTTAACTTAGTAACTTACCAAAAGAATCATGGCTGGCGAAATCAATGTGAACCATGGGAATTGCTACTTCAGTACTTCTTTTGTACTGAAAATGAAAGATCACATACAACGGTGAAAACCGATACTGCTCGGACTTTTACAAAATCCTGAATGATGTGTGTCAGATCCTTTTGAAGTAGTAGTTTATTTATTAAGAATTTAACATGTTTACGGTAACATTTTTGAAAAATTGGTATCGTACTTAATTGGTACGTCAATCCTGTAATAATAAATAACACAAAAAATATTTAAAAAAATGCATTTTGTGTGATAATTGATAAACTTAAGTTGGATGACTTTGTGTGATATAAAATAGGAAGGTGATTTTTGTGTAATAACCCTTAAAATTGAATGACTTTTGTGCAACAAAAAATAGAAAAATGACTTTGTTATGATCCATGAATATATATGGATGAAATTTACTTACTTATTTCCCACTCGATTTGGTACTTTTCACCTAATTAGGCTCACAAGAGTGACTACCCTTATCTAGATAACCAAATAATATTGCTTTTCATATTCCATTTTTTCCAAGTATGGATCACAATTATTCATAATTCTAAAATATTACAAGCCCAGGAGATTGAGCTACCAGATTTATAAGAGGATTACCTGAGGTTGAGCATGATTAATTAACATGATTATTTTAAAATTATTTTTTTTGGGAGAAAAAATTACTACGCTGTTAATTAATTAACAGTGTGAAAGCAGAGAGGAGACAAGGAAAATTTGAGCCTATTGCTTACCACCAAGGATGGTAGTGCCTAGTGGGATGAATATGATTCTTGTGCGGTTAATCAGACGTCTCAAACGCGAGTCATTATTAGAATAAAAGAAATCCTGATAGGTTGCGCTCTCTCCTTAATAAGGTTTTGTGAGTTAAATTTGAATTAATTAGGATCTCAAAGCGAGTACCGGACATCGAATTAGAAGCATAAAAAGAAGAGTATTTCTGCATGGTTGCTTTAGAGTGGGTCCCTTGCACACGGTTCCATAGCTCTTATAAAGACCCTGACACCTCCATTCCTTGCAATTGCAAATCAAAACACAATATACATCTTATTTCAATACCATACTCAAAACAACTATCATATTCATCATCCAATTCCCCCTCTCTTAGCTTTCAACTATCATCCCTCATTTGGATGTTGTTGTTTGCTTAAGGTAATAACTATCACTTCATTAATTTGTTATACCATATCTTTGGAAGTTGAAAATTTTGTTAATTTATCTTGTTTTCTTATTGCTCTTTGTCCTAATTTGCCTCTTTTAACTTTTCATTTGCAGAAGGAAAACAAACAACTCCTATTTGTTTTTAATCCCTCTCCTCTTCTCTAGTCTGTTTCTTGGACTGTGAAGATGTCAGCAGCTAATTCAATGAGCATCAAGAACTTCAACTCAACATTGAAGATGGAAAAGGAGGCAACAACACAAAGTATCCCACTACCCCCCACTAAGATGGGGATAGTGAAACAAGGCATAGTGTCCATTCTTGGATCAGACTCTGACAAAAGAAGCAAGGCTGCTGCAGCTGTTTCAATTAGGAGAACCCTTTCAGCTGATATGTCATCCAAGAAATGGCTATCACAAAATGGTTTCACCCCTATCAAGAAGATTGCTTCCTCAAAAGAACTTGATGTTCTTGGACAAGATGATGTTTGGAAATCAATCCAAAATGGTACTAACAAAGCTGAGCCAACATCACTTGATGTTTGGAGCTCAATTTTAACACAAAAGAAACAAGAGGAGTCTTCCACACTTCCACCTCCTTATGTCCACCCTCTCTTGAAAAAATCATCTAGCTCTTTAACTGAAAAAAGTCTTGAAATTTGTACCGAAAGTCTTGGATCAGAAACTGGTTCTGAGATTAGCCTCTCTTCTTACCCTCCTTCTGACACTGAGGAAGACAAAGATGATCATCCTCAAAAACAACAACAAGAAGAAAAACAAGAGTTGTCCTTTCAATCGTTTGAGGAATTTCCAGTTATTAAGTTTAACCACAACAAAAAAATGTCATCTCCTCCCAAGTCTTTCCCTCCACCAATTTCTTCCTTGTCTGCAGAAGACAACAAGCCCTCTGTTCATATGCAATCTCGCAGACAGAATGGTAGGTTGATTGTTGAAGCTGTATCTGTTCCTCCTCAGAACCATTTTCGCTCTCGGCGCGTTGAAGGTCGCCTTGTTCTCACCTTAATCACCACTTCATCAGAGGGCATTCATCAACAAGTGGCAGAGTTCGAGCAGGCCTTCGACGATTTTCAAGAAGTTGATCACAAGTATGATGATGAAGTGGAGGATAAAGGAAATGGGACAAAAGGGATGCAAATTGTGCTTGAGCAAAAACCAAGATTGTCAAATGGGAGGATAAATGTGAACACAACAACATTGATGATGAAGCAGCTCATGGGAGGTCTAGAGAAAAAGAATCATCATATAACATGGCCTAAAAAGTTCAACAAATCAATCAAATTGATTGAAGAGGAGAATGAAATCACCCCAATTCCTCAATCACTTCCACAAATCTCTCAACTCATCACATCACCAAATCCACCTGAAGCATCTTCTTTCAATGCCTGTGACTATTTCTGGAAGAAAAATCCAACTGTGACGACCATTGTCAATAGCTACAATGACAAAAGTACAACAAAGAAAGCATCATATGAACAGCAAGATTTGGTCCTAATGAGGGGAAACAAAGGGGACATCAATTATTTGGTGCCTTTGTTGAAAGGATGCAAGGAACAAAGGAGGTCTCTACTCATTTGGGAGCCATATTGCATTGCCACCTCCTAATAATCCAGTGTTGATTTTAATTAACTAGAAGATCATAACATATAATCACATTAAGTATAGTATAGTATAGTATATCACAATAAAAATGGGGGTAATATCATATGAAATGTAATTTTTCCTCTCTTTGTTAGTTTTAAGTCTAGTTTTTACTCTTTTGTTGAAAAAGAGTTTCCAGTAGCCAAATAAACAAAGAGAGAGGGGGATCAAGTATCAATGCCTTTGATTATTAGTGATTTGAACAAGGAAAACATAGTGAAGTTCATTTTATTTAAGCCTAAATGTGTGTGTTGTAGTTTATGATGATATTATAATAGAGCTACTAGTTAAGATAGACAAAACTACTAATTATGAGCCAAGTTTGACTTGGTGGTGTGTCATGCCTATGTTTATTTGTCTGTCTTAGTATCAAATGGGAATTCTCCTTTGCTTTTCTTCTTCCTTTTGTCCTTAGCTTTTTGTCATTCCAATGAAAGGTGAAGGAATTGGGTGGCCATACTTTAATTTAATCTATAGGTGGACAATAAGTGAAAAGCTTACTTCAGAATTTATATGTAATGAGAACTATTAGAATATTGTTGAAACAATGTTTAATGTTTAAAGTGTTCTATTTTGTCAAAACACACTTATTTAAGACATTCTACATCTATAATACGTAGAACTTAACGACAAAGGATAAACTGATAACTTGAAAAGCAAGACAAATTACATATCAGAATTAGTTACACAATACTAATATAAACTTTTAACAATTGTCCGTGTAGATAACTTAATTAGCTCTCTATAGCTATGTGTCTCTCTCTCTCGAGATGTGAATTGCATCATTTTCCACCTTGTCGTACTTAAATTTTGTAAGTAATAGATTTCGAAATCAAGTAAATCAAATAGAATACGATAGTATTTCAAAATTCGAAATACTGCATTAAATTCTAGATAGGTCTTAGTCACCATCACACTCAAGTGGTAAATATGCATGTTCTACTTGGTAGTCCTTCAACTCTGTTTCTCAACTTGGTATGGGTAACAGCATCAAAAAAATTATTATATAATATAGCTGCGGAGTCGGTATTTCACTGAGGGATTCAAAGAGGTAAAACACACAAAGAAATTCAATATCTATTATATATATACATAAAAATAGTGGGTAAAATCCCGAAAGGAGCTTCGAATGAACCGTCTTCTGAGAGCCCCTTAGAATTATTTGTACTGGAGCTCTACGGTTGTCCTTTAATATACATCACACAATTCACAAACATACAAAAAAGAATCTCGAAGAGAGAAAAATGAAGGATCCACAGAAGTGATTTCTTGTATTCTTTTCACATAAATTATTCCCTTCAAGTATATATATATATGAGAATTATAAGATCCCAAATTATACTATACTTATGGTAGAGTTACAATGTAATATGTGGATTCACCTACTTAGTATAGTATCAATAGTCCAAACAATATGATGCTCGCGGGTCACAAAGAAGGACTTATAGGCTTTTCGGCTGACAAGCTTCTAAAGAAGTGATGCATGTGACATCTTAGGCCAATTTCACATCACAGCTGAAAAGGAAAAAGTAAAAAAATTTTACGACATATTACAAGTTCACATGCTATGTGTATTTTTGACTCAATGATAGTGTAGCCTAAAGGACTAATTTGTGAGGCATGTAGAATTAAAGCCGTTGTGATAGAAACTCCTTGATATCTATAAATATTCAATTATGAATCAGTTATTCTTGAATATTATTCTAGTAATCCTCAATCCATATAATGTCACTATACATAGAAATTCATATTCAAATTTACATTCACAAATACACACATATTCTAATGTATAGATTGTTGTCCATTTCTATTCTTGATCATAGTGGGGACTATACTTAGAGGGATTCTCATGTTAAACTACTCTTTAAATTTATTCCATCTTTAATGAATGGTATTTTCTTAGATTCTGTCACCCTCATCTTTTTCTAGAAAATACATTTCAAAAATGCATGTTAAAATTTTCATATATAATTTTTTCAAAATCTAAAAGGAACAAATTATTTTATAAACTTATTCCATCCAAGAATTATTCCAAGTGAGGCCAAGAGGTGATGTGGAGAGTTGTGTTATAAAGCTGTAATGGATAGTGGACAGAACCATATGCTCTCTATCCATAACCTCTGGTCTCATTTATTTCACTAATAATTCTTTTTTAAAGAGTCATTTTCTTCCCCCTTGTTCAAGTGCCTTATCCCATTTTTCCTTATATAGCATCATTTAAAAAATTTTAAAAAACTAATTCTAAGTAATTCAGCATCTTCACCCTCAACTTATGGTTGAATGTTCAGTTACGCTGGACGATAAGTGAGAACACTATTGAACATCCTGTTTAAAAGGAGAAAAAAGAAAAGCACGAGCAATAAGTGTTTGACAATAATTGGTCGGAATTGAGAAAGAAAAAAGATGAAATTTAAAATTGAAGATTTAATTTGCGAATGAAAATAGTTATCTTACTTAAAATACTCTAGCTTCAAATAAGTTTTAAGATATTTCACAACTAATTCAATTCGTGAAGTTAAATATTTACAAATATTGACAGTCAAATCAGTATTTTGAATTGTTGAACAATACTAAAATATTATCCATGTCCAAACTACAACCCGCAATGCAACTTATTAGTGTAGTGGAGGCCGGGATAAAAATGAATTTGCTTTGTTGAAAAAATACGTTATGTAAATAGTATAAAACTGATCAACTGTTTATATGTAAATATTTTATTTCGACACTTCCTCAGAGAAAGACAATCAAACTATTTTCAATCATGATCCTTGCGTATTGAATCATCCAATTCACGATAAATCAAATGAAATCTGAAAAAAAGAAAAGGTAAACACTTTATAGTACTAAAGAATGAAGATTCGTGTTTGTTTTCTTCGAAACTCTATTGACTTCACTTGTGACATTTTAGTGAATGAAACTTTCACTTGTAGTACTAACGGGAGAGCAAAAGTTATAATAAGTAATATATTCAAATATCACTTGTAACATTTTAGTTTTTTCTTTTAGAATTCCTGGGTGTAATTCTGATTTTGCCACTGATTGTATGGAACCTTAGTTTGTTGTAGGTGATTTTAAATTTTTTGTTTTATTGCGTCTACTAAAAAAGATTAGAAAGGAAAAGGGTCCTTTAATTAATGGAGCGATATATACAATAATCTTTATAAACCTTTATTTTTAGGTCATGATAATACCATATAGACAATATATTCTGATTTTGTCACTGCCTACATGAAACCTTGTTGTAGGTGATTTTAAATTTTTATTTTTTTGCGTCTACTAAGAAAAATCAGAAAGAAAAAGAGGCCTTTAATTAATGGAGTGATATATATAATAATCTTTATAAACCTTTATTTTTAGGTCATGATGATATCATATAGACAATATATTCTGATTTTGCCACTGCCTATATGAAACCTTGTTATAGGTGATTTTAAATTTTTATTTATTTACGTCTACTAAGAAAAAATCAAAAAAAAAAAAAAAAGATCTTTAATTAATGGAGTGGTATATACAATAATCTTTATAAACCTTTATTTTTAGGTAATGATGCTACTATATAGACAATATCTTATGAGCTAATTATTTTTGTCTTGGTGGAGTGTCATATCTGTCTCTCACTGCATCAAAATTATAATGTGAATGCTTCTTTTTCTTCATTTTTTTCTTTTTGTCATTTCAACCAATGGAATTTAACCAAGAGTCTTGTCTGTCTGTTTGATCTTGTTTTTTGAAACATCATAATCCATTGTTTAAGGTTTTGTCAAGGAATTAAAGTAATTTGGTATATTTGTCTTATTTCAGGATATAATAAAATACATTCTCTTAGCTACTAATTAAACACATTATTTACCTTTGTTAATTTGCATAGTATTTGAAAGGTACGTGCATTATATTAATTAAACTATCGAAATCATGCATTAGGCCCAAGTCATATTCATATAAATAGTAAGATTCAGGATTTAGCTATTAATTCAAAATCTATTACGGTTAGAATCTATCCCTCCATCTCGTATTAGTTGTAACATTCTTCGTTACGTGTTCATAAATGAAAAATAGTTTTTACTACTATTTTACTTTATTCCTCTTCATTAAATTGTGCTTTATTTAAAATTAAAACTATACTACTTTTATTTCAATAACATTTAATCTAAGGATAAAATATGACAAAATGGTAGAAAACCTTAAAATTTTCGTAAGAAATTAAACAAAAATAATCATAAACCACCCTTCCAGTCCAATTCTCAATTTAAACTATCTAAATTATTTTATATGCTTTATTAATCGTCAGTTTATTATTTAGATATAGTAATATTTTCTAAAGATTTTGCATGATACGATGAATACGAGATAACACAACGGATCGACTTAAGGTGTGACAGATGGTTTAGGACTTTTTCACCCTTGATTAGAGGTATTAGGTTCAAGTCTTTAGAAATGAAAAAAATTATGTTAAGATTTGGTAATACTGCATCTAGAAATGAGCTTTGCAATGCGTGATATTGAATATCGGGTAGAAATCAAAAATAGAAGGGAAAACAACATAAATTCCGACAATTTGAAGTTTAATTACAGAAAATCTCGATATTTTTCATAATTACTGAAAATCTCGATTTCGGGTATGTTGAGATACATAATTAGTTCCTGATACATTCAAGGAAGATACGTGTTTTCCTTAGTAGAGATATATAATTAACTACCGATATATGTTTTTAGATTTTGAGTCTGTCGAGATACATAATACACTCAACGAAAATATATTTTTCCTTTGTAAAGATACATAATTAACTTCCGATATGTTTTTTTTTTTTGGCTTTTGGATCTGTCGAGATACATAATTATCTCCCGATATATCCAACGAAGATATATAATTAGTTGAGATTTTTATAATTACTTTATATAGGTGAGAATTTGTGTAAATATGATATGTTTAACAGTTTAAGTGTATGCTTATGTTATTTTTCCAAAATAAAAAGCTAGAGATAACACAAAATGAGATAGATATCAGAATGGCTGTGTGGGCCAGCCCATGTTTGCGCATTAAAAGCTTAAAAGAAGCCCAGCTAATAGTCCAGTAGAAGCAGTGGGCTCATTACATTAAATGGGCCTGATTTTGACCTTAAATGCTCTGGGCCCAATTTCGATCTGTTTTTTTGTTGTATAAACCACATAAATTTCTTCCCTAGTGAAGTAATTACTTAAAATCCCGGTTGCCTTTCTCTCTCCCAAAATTGAGAAATGTACTTATACATTAGGTAGTCCCTCATACATTGTTTGAATGTATCAGAAAACTGATTAGCCTATATTTATGGAAAGAGAAATAAGATACTATATTTCTCTTCCTTAATTAACGTCATTAATTACCTATCATTATGTGGTGTATGGTTAAATATAGTAATTGAAATTCAATTAAAAAAAATCTAAAACATCACAGTAAATTTTCTTCTTTGTTGAATTATGTTCTAAAAAAAAAAAGGGTCATCAACTGCTTTCTTCAATTCTCAAAAATATCAATATGAATATCCTCATATTGTTGCGTCATTCGGGTACTTGAGAGTCAAAAATTATTTATTAATCCTACAAAAGTGAAGCAATTATTATTTCAAAAAGTATAACTTTCTTGAAATTGATTGCTTCGATCACAATGGAATTGATATTGACGAAGTTCGTTAAAAAATTGAAGTAAAATACATTATTGAAGGTAATTCTTCTCCAATTATCATAAGGAATGAAAAACAAGTGAGGGTTTACATGGAGTTGAAGAAATAATTTTCGGAATTTGTCAATACGGTATTTTATGCCTGAAAAATAAAAGCAGGCTAAAATTAAGAGAGAAAAAGATAGCAGCAAACTGATACGTATTAAAGATAACATTATACAACAGTTGTACATGTATGTGGGTACATTATACATTTAAAAAATAATATGTAGTAATGTATACATTTAAGTATTAACATTAAACATGTATACTTTTGTATCCTTATTAGAAGGTATAAGGTAACCTTATACAATAGTAATGCTTTCTTATTGTACAATACCAAATAAGACATAAAATGTCGCTTAATGTAACAAGATTTTCTTAATGTATAACATAATGAAATATATAGCAAAAGAATTTTACTATACATTAGTCTTCCAAAATAACTAATGTATAATGTCTGATATATTATAGCCTATACATTAAAATATAATCTTCCACAATGTATAATATCGCACTATACATATAAAATATTCACCTTATACGTTAATTATCTACAAGATTATAATAATTTTAAGGAAAAATTAGTGTTATTGTAACATTACATTGGTTACGCGATAATAATAAAAAATGATTCAATTTTCTTTATTACGTGAATTGAAAGTGTACATCAATCTACATTAGCTTGATTGTGGGCATAAATAAAGGAGAACATATATGAAGCAAAAATCGGTGCACTAAAATAGAAGCAACATATGATATTTTGATATGTATGAGAGGGACGAGAGAGAAAGAGCGAATTTAAGGGATTTAAGTAATTATTTTGAGATTTTTGTAATTTTTGTTTCAATATGGAATTTTATGTAATAAGGTAAAGTTATCTTGTGTATATATGTAATTTTTCTTTTTTTGTTTGGATCTTGTTGGCAATGTACCAAGACATGTAATTAGAAAAGGGAAAGTTACACATTTAATCGTTCCTTAAAAATTATATATATAGAGAGAAGAGAAGGTTTCGACATACCTGTTTCAGCAGATTGCTTGCTCCGTGATTTTACTATATCATCTCTAATTAATTATTATAAATTATTTATATACTAAAAAATTAATAATATTTAATTAAAAAAGTAAAATAGATATTTACGACATGTCTGCTTCATCTACTTTAACCGTGATTTTACTATATCACTCTTAATTAATTATTACAAGTCATTTAAATATTAAAAAATTAATAATATTTAATAAAAAGGGTAGAATATATAAAATGATAACTAACTCTTGATGTTTTAAACTAACTTGACGTGTTATATGAGATCCACTTAAAAAAAAATCATAAGTATTTTGTTTATAGTAATTTTGCTATATCACTTTTAGTTAGTTGTTGTAAGTTATTCGAGACATGTTTGTTTCACTGCTTCAATCATGTTTTTACTAAATCACCCCTACTTAATTATTATGGCCATCAAAACATTACACCGCTTAAATTGAAATAGAAAAAGTATTATAAACACAATAACTAAAAATTTAAATTATTTAAAAAATATAATTGACTATCGATGACACAAAAATTTGGATAAGGAGAGTAACATATATTATTTAAAAATTACATTAAAAGTATTATAAATTACAATAGTTAACAACTTAAAATATTTAAAAATAATTTAATCTGTTAAATATTTCAAAAAATACTATAAATCACAATAATTAATAACTTAAAAAATTTAAAAGATATAAAATATTTAATTGACTCTCAAAATTATATTAGTGTCGTTTAAATTAGAATAGAAGAAAAGTATTATAAATTACAATTATTAAAAACTTCAGTTATTTTTTAAATACAATTGAATATCAATGCCACAAAAGATTGGACGAAGAGAGTAACGTATATTATTTGAAAATTACATTAAAAATATTGTAAATTACAATAGCTAACAACTTACAATATCTAAAAACATATTAAATATATGATTGATTATCTAAATTTTATTTGTGTCAAATAAATTAAGACAAATATATATATATATATATATATATATATATATATTGAGCCCGTGCTAAATTTCGGATGAATCTCAGAATATATATGCAATTTTTGTTTAAATATATCAGGATTGAAAAGGCAAGTTTCAATACATCACACCAAGTAGTGTATAAGAAATAATGTTAAATAATATCAATATTACTAATACAACCATTATTAATGCAGACATTACTAATACATTCTATTCGAAATAATTTTTATACACCCTAACAAACGACTCCTATATTTCAATGGAAGGAACATATATAAAAGCACAATTCAATAAAACATCTACATAAATATGTTTTATCGTGTTCTCAAAGTCAAATAACTTAAATTATTATGAAAAATGGTAACGTATAGTTTTATTTTTTATACAATTTTTGAAACAATTAAAATTTAAATTTAAAATATTAATTTAACTTAACTTCAAAGAATAAATTGACAAATAAAAGAGAAGGAGAAAACGAAAGCAAAAAATATTTATATCGACTTAGTAGGGGAGTAAAATGCAATTTTGAGTTATTAATTACAAACCACATGTGATGTAATATGCATGACTAGATAACCCTTTATCATATGATTAAAGATCTAAACTTAAAAATGCACCGAATTTTGTCATTTATATGAATAAAATATACATAATTATCTTGTGAGACTTGGTTCCTTGAAAAATACTATCAAATACTAGTTAATATGTTAATTTTGTGTATTCATGTTTTATAATTCATAATTCGAATTGACATCAATTTAACTTATGTACATAATTAAAATATCTTAATGTTGAGCCCGTGTCATTTTCTAGTGTGTGTGTGTCTCTCTCTCTCTCTATATGAGCTGATTTACACGCTATCCCCTAGACAGTTGGGACACGTGGTTAGAAGATCCATTCCTCCCTAGCAGAGGCATTTCCCCATTTTTTCCGCCCTTGGCGTTAACCGTTTGCTCCGCCGGATCCATAGCAATGAAATTGGCAAATTTTTCACGCAATAAGGTGTTTGAAGTCCTATTAAGCTAAAGAAGCAGATGAAGCATCGGGTCTTGAAGAAGAATAAGATCACAGAGTACAACAAACCGCTAAATCATGTGCGCGTGATTGCTCGCCTATCATGAGTTTGACTTGCACTGTAAAGTTGTCTTTTTTAGGAAAACCAGAGAGAACCTTTATGACATTCTCGTGGATAAAGCAGTCGGTGAAACTTTTTCTTATGTTGTTTAAGACCCCTTATGGAGAAACTCTAGCGAGGTATATTATTCTTTTTTCCCAGTGGGTGTAGGCTTTATCGAAAGGCTCTCCGCCTCGTGGCATTACTCAGTTCGCTTGAAAACAACACTTCTCTTTTCGCCTATTCCTTTTCGTTAACTATTGAGACATATCACAATTTGCATTACCTTTCTTCCTTATTCTGACCGCAACACCATATCTTAACCCTTTTCTCGAATTGCTGGTCCATTTCGAGTTGGCCCATTCCCCTTCGACCGATCGTAAAATGAGAAGAACTGAGAGAGTATGCTATGTGTAGACTGATTTGCTGCTTGCTTTCTTGAGGAATTTAGGAGTGAAGGCGATTGAGACTCTGATTCCTATATACCAAACTTTGATCAATCATACATGATAGGAGAGAAATCGTCTGATTAAGAAAGAAGGATTCCGCCTCTCGCTAATACAACACAGGAATAGTCCTGATATATATATAGGGATAATCCTGATTAAATATATGTCGTCGATTTTTTATATCTGAATGTCTATCATCAAATGTTAAGTGTAAAGTCAAAATTCCCATCATCAAATTCAAAAATACGATTTTGCCTTCTCAAAATTCAATTTGGGAAGTCTAAATTAAAGTTCATTAAATGTATATTCTCTAATCATGATCTCTACAATTTCAAACAAAAAAAACTACAGTATATGCATTTTATGTACCTAAATAGCAACTTGAATTAAATAATTTTATTGTAATTTTTAAAATGTATTTTTCTACAAAGTTGGTGTTTCTTTTAAGACTGAAATTTCAAAGATAAAATGCCATGTGGAGAAGTTGAACAAAAGGCCGAAGTGATCTTGCATTGCATGCATTTTGTATTCAAGTCATTAATTGTACTTACGTGTCATTAGTTAAAATTACGTGTCACTAATTATACTTACGTGCCAATAATTTCAGTTGGAAGTTTGACTAGGATTTATTTGGAAATTTGTTTGTTTTTAGATGTATAGTTCAGAATTTTTATTTTATTTTTATAAATTTAGTTGAGGTAATTATGATAAAAGATAATTATTTATTATTTATTTCCATTTAAATTGCTTGAATCAATTTTAGATAGAACTTAGGATTTTATGATTTTCTGTTTAGGGCCTCTATAACGCATTTATGTTGTAAGGTGATTAATCAAATCATGATATGTTTAAAATTAGAATTATTTTATTTAATATTTTTGTAAAAGCACATGGTTGTTACTTTAGGAGCAAATCAAAGATTAATGAAATCTTGACTACAATTAATAATATTTCACTATAAGATTAAATGAATTAGTTTTACTGTCAAATAGTCTTACAAATTAGTAAAAGTTAAAAGAATAAATTTAAAATAAAAATAATTTTTTATTAAATTTAAACTTGACTAAAACCATCAATATTCTATTGAATGTTCATATTTTTACACTATTTTGTAAGATCTTATAAACATATAGTAAGTAATATTTATTAAGACACTGAGTAAAATGTAATTGCCACACATTGTTTTAAAAAATTGACGATATTATTTGGTGATATCTGTAAGATATAAAATCTGCCACAAAATAATACTTTAGACTTAAAAAGACTAGATTTCAATTGTATGACATTTGACCTATCAAGTCAAATGAAATTGAACAAACTTTTTGTTAATTATATTATTAATAAGAAGTACCTCAAAAGTACCTTTAAATCATTTTTAAAAAGCAAAAATATTATTAAACCTTCACAAATAAAACACATATTTTTTTTTATTCAATTTCAATTCCCAACTTGATTTGCATCAAAATACAAAAAATCCCTTCAACTTTGTACATATTGTCTATTATAAATATTACTCCCTCGTCCTAAAATAAGTAGTATTTAAAAATTTTCAAGTTCATTTAGAAAACTAATTAATATAAAATGTCAGTTACTAAGTTATAATAAATATTTTTAATATTTTATTTTAGTATAGTTAATTCATATAAGAGTACACTTGAAAATAGTTACTATTTTTATCATGAGCTTTAAAGTGACATTTATTTTGAAATAATTTCGTATGCTAAAATGATACTTATTTATAGATAGTGAAAGAATTGTAAAAATTATTAAAAAAAAAAAAGAAGAAGATATAGTATAGAATTAGCTGTATTTAAGATAAGATGGACAGTCAAGATCCATCTGATCTGTCTTTAAATTGCTTTTTTCTTATTTCTCTTAAATTCCAAAAAAAAAAGAAAAAAAAAACTACAGAAAACAATATTTAATTAAGTAAATTATTTAAGTGTAAATAAAAAACACTAGAAAAATATATAAGCATTAAGTCAGTTAGTGTATATTTATGAGTATTTCATAAATATTCTCTTTTCCCTGAATCCTCTTTGCACAGAAAAAAGCTCCATTTGTTTCTCTGCAAAAATAAAATCCGTCATATTCTCTCTTTCCCTATATATAATCTGTGCATTTTTTTCTGTTGCAAAAATCTGTTCCGCCATTTGTGAAGTTTCTCTTTCTCTCTCTAACCGAGTCTTTCTCTCTCTAGAATTCCGGTGTCTCTTCTATTCAAATGGATAATCCATCGGAGGATTCCTCGGATTCTCTTCAACAGCAGCAGACCGAATCTTCTGGAAACGATGAACAGCGAGTTTATTTTGTTCCTTATAGGTATAACCATTCTTCATGCAAGTGTCTTTTTTTTTTTTTTTTTTTGTATAGCTAATATGAAAGGAAACAGCATTAAAAAAATTAAAAATCGGAATTGAGTTTTTTGGTTTTGATTTTTTTTTTTGAGTTGATTTTTTTTGCGATGCTGGTTTTGATTTGATCCAATTCAGCTGAAATTGAATCTGATTCCATAAGATAACGAGAAAGTTGAAACAAGTGCTATTTTTTTTTGTGTGTGTGTGTTTTACTTGTTGGTTTAGATTGGTAACTGAATTGGCTTTAGTACATTGATATGTTGTAGGTTTTTTTATCACTTCTGTATCTGCTGCTGGATTAAATTGTGTTGTTTTTTTTGCTTGTAAATTTGTTTTATGAGCTTCATTTGGATTGGTAATTGAGCTTTGTACATTGAATGCTGTTGATTTTTAATCAATGTTGTTAGTTTTTGTCACCTCTCAGCGCTTGGATCGAATCGTGTTGTGTGAGTGTGTGTGTGTGTGTGTGTGTGAACTTTAGCATAAGAAAATTATGACATTGAAATACTGTTGGTTTTTAATCAATGTTGTTGGTTTTGGTCATCTCTTAGCGTTTGGATCGAATCTTGTTGTGGGTGTATGTGTGTGTGTTTGTATGTGAACTTTAGCATAAGAAGGTAATGGCATTGGATTTTGGGTTTTGTTGTATTTAATTTAAGTTGTTAATAATTGAGAAGTAGTATCGGGAAGTGCCAATGAGATTTTAACAATGTTGGTTATTGCAGACTGTTTAATGACGTAATCAACCTCAAAAGAATTTGATAAATTGTTCTATCTACATAAGATATAGGTTTATCATGTCGTATGTTGTCGGTTGAAAATGTTCAAGTTCAAAAAAAAAGTTTCCAGTTGAAATGTTGCGTCTTTTTATTATAAATAGCTCTTATCAGTTGACAAACTGCTCTGTGGTAACTGGTAAGTGGGTGTAGAGGAAAGTGTGAAAGAGAAGCAGAAACTTGATGCTTGAGAGTGGTTTGTAAGAAGAAAGATAATGTTTTAGTGCGTAGGATGGGGTAAATATCCTGGAGGCAGTAATTTCCAGAAGTTATCGTCTGCTGTGTCTTCTCTAGCTAAGATGTTTTGGTCTCCGTGAATTTCCATGGAGTGGGTCAACGTGTTAGTTGTTACACTCATATATCACAAGCCCCAAAAGGCACATATATTTATAACACTGCATGAGAAAGTCTGTTTACTATTATAGGTGGTGGAAGGAGGCACAGGATTCAGCACCATCGGATAGGAAGTCGGTGATCTTGTATGCAGTAGCACCAGTTCCATCTTATGGAGGGCCAATGAAGCTCATTAACAACATATTTTGCCCAGATGTTGCATTTAACTTGAGGAGAGAGGAGGAATCTTTATCACAGAGTCAGGAGAGTGGTGAAGTTGGGGTATCAGGCCGGGACTATGCATTGGTCCCTGGCGACATATGGCTACTTGCACTCAAATGGTTAGTACTTAGAATTCCGTTTTCTTTTTATTCTTGAAATGCATATAACCAAAACCTCTTCTAATGGAGATTAAAACTGAAGCTGTTGAGCATTCCAAGGACACCATTTGCACTGTGATCTTTCTTAACTCCCAATAAAAGATTTTTTTTTTGAGAAGGTAACTTTTTTTGTATAACTATTTGCTGCGAAAAACTGTTCATTCATACTTACAAGGGAATATAGGAAGATGTACTAAGCTATAACCTACTTACAGAGATCCTAGAACATCAACAAAAGATTCTGTATCTTCTATATCTTCATGTTTACACCGAAAATAGAAAAGGGCCAGACACTTCATCTTCAGTTTCTAGGTAGAGCTATAATTGTCTTCAAAACCCCTTTGGTTTCTCTCTTTCCGAACTGTCCAGCAAATGCAAGCAGGGACAATCTTCCATCTTTCTTTACGTTCTGAGTGAGTACTATATTTGTTCCAGCACACCATCACTTTAAGTGTATCTCTTGGAATGACCTACACGATCCCTTTTAAATTAAGGAAAATCCTCCAAAGCTTTGTTGGTTTCTGCTTCTAATAAAAGATTTAACTTTTTTACTTCTGCTTGCAAGTACCACTTGCAGTTAGTTTGTTGGTTTCTTCTGTTTTCGAGACCACTCGCTTTTTCATTTCACATTAAAGAGGCCTCAAGATTTCCGAGACCGTTGTGGCTTCTATTTGGACGACGATCCACATTTGTAAATATATACTGTTAATCCCTTGTTAGTTTATATGGAAACTCATTGTATAAAGCATTTTAGAATTTTTTCTGAAAGAATCACCGTTTGTTCTTTCATCTTTAGAATGCTAAATTCGCTCAATTGATCCTCGTCCTTATACCCTTTGTTTCTTTTTGTCTTTTCTATTTGGGGTCGGGATTGTTTAACTTATTATTTCACTTTCCTTTTTGGTATTTCTTCACATCTAAGAAAGGGAATCTGTCTTTGGATCTAGTAACAATGATATTTAGCACATTTATGATTTCATGCATTTCGAACCACGTAAAAGTCGATCTCTTCATTATAGAGTCTGATTTAGTTTGATTGGAATTGCTCCCTCCTATTTCAGGCACAGTAACTCTAAAGTTGCTGCTAAGAATGGAAAAATCTTTTCAGCTACAGATGAGGATATTGCGGATGTCTATCCTTTACAGCTGAGGCTTTCTGTTTCACGGGAAACCAGTTCCTTAGGAGTCAGGATAAGCAAAAAGGTTAATAATAACTTGTTGAATTTCGAATTCCATTATTTGTACTATCATAATAGCAATGGAGTGCATAATCATATGATCTTTTCAGTATAGTGTCGTCCCACCCCAAAGAAGCGGGCTTTCGTTTTCATCAGCTGCTTCACCATCTTTCATCCATCTCTTTTATTGTTACTGTCGATTGTTAGAACTTTCAAAATTAACTAAGATGGAAATGCCCAATATATCTACTTCAAGAATAAGGGTTATGCATGAATCCCTCTATCATCATCCTCATATGAAATGCTAGGAAGGGAAATAGCTGTTAAAGTTCTTCTACTTCTGTTTTATAGTTAAATATTAATCAATACATACTCTGTGTGTGTTGGGTTATTCAAATAGATGACAAGTACGTTAGTTTGATATGTATCTATTTGCTGATATAGTGGGCTATAAATTTTGCATGGTAATTTTCAGTTTTATATGCATGCGTTAACAATAACATCAATCCTATTGCTATTTATATAGTTCACTTGAAGCATTTGATGCCTGTAGTTCCCATCCAAAATCGCTCATCAGGAAATTCCACCGACAAGAAGAGTTCGAGAGAGTGAGTCTTTGTGAAAATGATATAAGAAAGGACACTTTTCCATCATTATGTTGTCTTTTTAGTGAAGTGAATTACTCTAGAGTTAAATTGTATGGACAGGAACTAACAATGTAAGGCAGTGGGATATTCAGCATGATGTGCTAATATATCCTTTTGAATGTCTGTAGCTATGACATGAAATTGGTACACTGATCCATACACCCCTACCCTTTTCCATGTTTGGAGCAGAAGAAACTATGTAATTGGGAATCAATCAGTTTCAGATGACATAGTAGACTTAGTTAACAGTTTCATCCTCTTAATATAAATCTAAGAAGTCATACCATGACTCAAGGATGCCCTGACATCCTCCACCTTTATCTATATTGACAGGTTCTTTACTTGATCACTAAAGGCTAAGAGGAAATGGTACCAAGCAAGTTGCATTCCAACCCTGGTTTGAATAAACTAGGCTAGTTGATACAACTGAGAATTTGGCATTGAAACAACATCGGAGTGTGAAGAAGTAAAATAGCTAGAGAATTTCAGCTTTTAACAAACTAATAGGAATAATTAGAGAAAAAGGTCACATGTGAAGATAGACCAAACGAATATGTCCGTTTGAACAAAATCTCTTACAGTTGAGACATACTATTTCTTTGCCTATGGGTGATCTTTCCATGCTACTTCATATTTATCATTCACCCAAAAGTTGATGCTAATTTGAACTCGTTTTCTCTTAACATGTTATTGTCGTCTTGTCCTTTACTGCCTCAGCTTGTGTTTATAAAAATGTAGCTTCCAAAAGTACCTCATTTTTCTAAGTAATTGGAATAACTTGTTTACATTTTGTAACTGTTGCATATTAGATGTTTGCAGTTTTTTCACTGGACGATGTTTCTTGTTTTATCTTGCAATATATCCTCACCTATGCTTTGGAGTTCAGTTGCACTACTTTATATCCTTTAGATTCTAGTTTTCACATTTGTTTTCTCACATTTGATTCAGGACAATTCAGTTGAATGCTTTAGAAGAGCCTGCAGAATTTTTAGTGTGGATACAGAACCCGTAAGTTCCAATATTTTTGTTTATCAATTGCAAGGGTCGGTTTGAGAAGATCAACGGCATTTTGGTTCTTTGCAGTCAAGGATTTGGGATTTATTTGGGCAGACGGCGTTGTTTTTTTCAAATGAAAATAATAAGATGATCAAAGACTCTCAGAAGCAGTCAGAGCAAGATGTATGTAGTTTCAACTCTGTCATAATTCATGACTAACCCATTACAAGCCAATCAATGCTTCTGTGCCATCTGTCATTACTTTTTCTGTCTTGCATTAGGAAACAAATTTGGTTAGATTTTTTTCTGGTGTTTTCTAATTAAGTTCTTTTACTCTTCTACTTCTTTATCAAGTGTTTGCTTCATAAAAAGGGTTACAGTGATTAAGGTGATGAATTTGCTCACTTAAAACTCCATCTAGGATTGAAGTGATGAAAGGAATTTTCTCCAGCGTACTGGGAAATCATTTGGTTTTCTATATTGTGTTTGCTCTTTCTTGAGTATGGATCAATGCTTAGCCCATTAAATTCAGTTATATGCGAATCTCCTTCATTTTAGGGGTCGTAAGGGAGGTGTTCATCCAATAGCAGTAGATGAGCCCTTTCCTTGCATGTTGAATGACGTACACTTTAAGAAGATTTAGCTCTTTTAGTTTACTGTGGGACAAGAGAAACACACTATAAATGAGACTATTTGGGTAACAACCCGCTTCTACACCCATTTGGTTTGCCGAATCAATGAGTAATTAGGTTATGCGGCTTTTAGCTGGAAATAAGATAACGAAAATGTCGACTATTTGGTAGTTGTTTCTTCCATTTGTGGCAGTTATTTACCAGTTTGGTTCATCACCATTAATTAGTATGGTGTTTCTTTGATTAACATATGAGAAGGATGCCAAAGATTTTGCTGTTTCATTCTATTTTCCTTGTATGTTACCAGTTAACTAAGATTTTGTAGTAATCCGTTATCATTAAAGGCATTTAGTTGGTTATCGGTCATCTTACAGTTATTAGTCTCTCTAGAATTATGTATTTAATGGTTCATACTGTCAATAAGCAAGAAATGATTTAAACAGACTTCTTATTTTGTCTTATTTTTTTTGCTTTGCAGCTGCTCTTGGAGTTGCAGGTTTATGGGTTATCAGATTCTGTTAAAAATAAAGGGAAAAAGGACGAGATGTCAATGCCATACCTTAATGGTTCTTCTTTTCTGATGAATGGTACTGGCAGTGGTATAACCTCTAATCTCACTAGGAGCACTTCGTCATCCTTTTCTGGAGGTTTATGTGAAGCTGGTACCTTGGGTTTGACCGGATTGCAGAACCTAGGAAACACCTGCTTCATGAACAGTGCTCTTCAGTGCCTTGCACATACGCCAAAGCTCGTTGATTACTTTCTTGGGGACTACAAGAAAGAAATAAATCATGACAACCCATTGGGAATGCATGTAAGCAATCTTGAATATTTCAAGACCATTGCAGGTTGCTTTAGAAGTTTTCTCTGAAAATTCAATGTTAACATCCCTTATCATACTTTATGTTTGGTTAGAGAAGTAAAGAGAGGAATTCAATTGATTACCCCCAAGGTGAAGAATTCATTATTTTCCTCCAATTGTGTTTGGTTATCTTGGACAAAAGTAAAAAAGATATACATATCCATTCCATTCAATTTCGTAGATGCTTAAGAAAATTGGCTCAGAGGGTATTCAATCTCTCCATTTTTTGTTTCTTTCCAAGCACAGGAAAATAAACTTGCCTTTTTTACTTTTCCTCCTCCTTCCCACCTCAATTCACCCCAACCAAACATTGTGTTCTATTCTGTCTCCTTGCACTTTTCTTTTTGCCCTTAGTTTCTCTCTTTAAATTGTTTCAGGGAGAAATTGCCTCTGCTTTTGGTGACCTTCTGAAGAAATTATGGGCTCCTGGAGCGACTCCTGTGGCACCTAGAATATTCAAATCAAAGCTTGCTCATTTTGCTCCTCAGTTCAGCGGCTTCAATCAGCATGATTCTCAGGTTCAATTTCAGTCCTTCCTGTTGGATTTATTTTACCAGTGCAGATCATTTATTCGTACTCTCTTTTCGTGTCTCTCATTTTGTGGGCATCTTTTGACTTCTAATTCTTCTTACACATATCTGCAGGAGGTCTTAGCTTTTCTATTGGATGGACTCCACGAAGATTTGAACCGCGTCAAGAATAAACCTTATGTTGAGGCTAAGGATGGAGATGATCGTCCAGATGAAGAGATCGCTGATGAATACTGGAACTATCATCTGGCTCGTAATGATTCCATCATAGTGGACGTGTGCCAAGTGAGTAACACACTTGTTTCTCGTATCTCACTAGAAGTAAGGAGACGTTTTATCTCACTAGCAACTAAAGGTTTCTTCTATCTCACTGGCAAAATTTGGAAATCATTGATCTCATTTCAACATTGACTTGAAAAACAATCAGAGTGAAGTGGTATAATTTTCTATATCAGGAACTACGCTGAATGATATCGCAACTGTTTGAGGAAGTTTAACCAGTTTTCATGAAGCTTGCTTCAAATGCCTCAGATATTTTTGTCTAGATTCTCTGCTTTATTTAACAATAAAAACTCTCATTTTATCCAAAAGAAACTGACACAATTTGTTTTGAGATTCAAACGTATTATATTTTTAGTGAATCTTATACTATTTGTTGATGCAAAAATTTGGTTCAGATCTTATTAAAAGAAAAATTTCTATAATGTAATCCTGAACAAAGAGCTGATTTTTGAGTTTAGGTTTATATTAAAACAAATTAGTTTTATGTGTATTGCGTAGTGGTACAGACTGCATAAACTTACCCTACCCTGACCCCCCTTTGTGGGAATATGCTGGGTATGATGTGGCTGTAGTTTTAAGTGTACTGCTCCCTTTTCTCTAAATGGTCTATGCATTTTCTTTTAAATGTCTTTGCGAGTATTACTTAAATGTCCTAAAAAGAATTAAGAATATCCAGCCTTCAACCTCGGTAAAAAGGTAAAACATATGTTCTTTTACAAGCATCAAGTTTAATTATATGAAAACTTGGAGCCTACCTTATCCGGAAAACCCATGAAAATTTGAACCTTGTGAATTGTATTAATTATGTGGTCTCTGTCAGTAAATAATCTCTAAACTCATCTTTGACCAATCAGTTGTGAGATAAAGCTTTGCACTTCTAAGATAAATTGTCAACTACAACGCATGGAGAGCACTTGTCTTTTTATTATTTAAGGTTTTTATTTTATATTAATAAAGTTGACTCTAGCACCCAATGGTGTGGCCTAGTGGTCAATGAAGTGGGTGGAAGAACCATGAGGTATTACGTTCTAATCCTCTCAGAGGCAAAAACACTAGGTGATTTCCTCCCATCTGTCCAAGACCTTGCTGGACAATGTTACTCAGTACCTGCGGGTACCTTTTGGCATTAGTCGAGGTGTGTGCAAGCTAGCCTAGAGTTAATGTTTTCCAGCAGGTCAGCCCTTGGGAGCATTTAGAAGTCTACTTCATCTGAATCTTTTTCCTGCGTATTTATGCCATTTTCTTGTCTAGTCTTATTGCTCAGAGCTTATTTAATTGTTGCAGGGTCAATATCGTTCAACCTTGGTCTGTCCTGTTTGCAAAAAGGTTTCCATCACGTTTGATCCATTCATGTATTTGTCACTGCCTCTGCCATCTACATCTATGAGGTCGATGACGCTCACAGTTATAAAAAGTGGCAGTGATATTCAAATATCTGCATTTACAATCACTGTTCCCAAGGATGGTAAGCTTGAAGATCTGATTCGTGCTTTGAGCACTGCATGCTCTTTGGAGGCTGATGAGACCCTTTTGGTGGCTGAGGTTTGTGCAAAGTTTCCAGTAAGATGAGAAATGGTTTCTATGTATTTCAAGTTGTTGCTTGGTTCCTGTGTTCTAAATAAAACTTATTTCTAGTTCTTATGTACAGTGTGGTGGATAGTCAAGTAGTTCCTTTATTTTTTTTTTTTATTTCAAAATAAAATTCTATTTCTTGTTCTTACACCATTTACTGGTCACAGACATACAGCAACCGCATTATACGTTATCTTGAGGAGCCAGCCGATTCATTATCCTTAATAAGAGATGGTGACCGACTTGTTGCTTATCGGTTGCACAAGGGTCCTGAAGAAGCCCCCTTGGTTATGTTTACACATCAGCAGATCGATGAGTATGTCCTGATTTTACTCATAATTTGGGCATTATCTTTTTCTCGTTTGGAGTTCATCAAACATTTACTAGTCATTTTAAGGACGTGTCTTGCATGCACAAACATGTTTCATAAGTCGGGGAAAGAAAGCACTCCGACGGTAGTGGCAGGGTTGGGTTAGGACCAACCACAACCCTCGAACTCGGGATAATGGGCCCCTCTTCCTAACATTCCCACTTAAATACCAAGCTTAGTTCTGTATAGAAAAGGGTTCAAACTTGTGACATAAGCCACAAGTCTCTCAATCTTTGCCACTTGAACTAAGCCCTGGGCTTTGAGGATTAGGATATTATGAATCTCCTTTCCCCAGAAAAGTTTTCTCAATCCATTAGTTTACTACGGAGAGTGTGTGATTGGTCATGGTTGCTAGAACTCAAGATAATTGAAAGAGTAGGTTGTTAGTTGCCATATACTTGTATAACAACATAGCCAGTGTGGTCTGAGACGGTGGGGTGTACACAGGCCTTACTCTTATGTTTATGTGGTAGAGAGAATGTTTCTGATATTTTCCATATACTCGTATCTTGTGTGAAGTAAAAGTGAGGTGGTTTACCTAGTAGTATTGAACATGCTCAGCCTCAACTCACTTCACCAGAATGCATCACAAATCATCGTTATACATGGTTTGTGGAGCAACATGTACTTTAAATGACGTGTGTTATCCTTCTAGATTATGTGGAGAATCATGAAGAGATGCAAAAGGGAAACTATTGCTTTTCTCATGCTTCTTAACTGCTGAAGTTGTTCATGTTGTGGAATTTCCTGCTTTTTTGTTTTTTGCTATTTGAAATTTTGATCTGTTAAGCTGGAAAGATTATCATAGTGGTCTGAGACTCAATTAAATTAGATGGCTGATATTTCTTGTGGCAAAAATCTTTTCCTTGCTTCCTTTTCTCATTATAGCAATCTAATAAAGACTGCATGTGCAGGCATTATTCATACGGGAGGCTGACTTCAAATTGGAAGCCTTTTGGTATTCCACTTGCCGCACATTGTAGAGTTCTTAAAGGATCTGATATCCGCAGTCTTTATCTGCAGTTACTTACACCATTCTTAGTCCAAAATGGAGCCCAAGCGGACGCGCTTAACTTTGATAGATGTTGTATTGAAGTATGTACAGACATGGAACCTGACAACAAAAGAGTAAATGTTTTTCCAGAAAGCATTGCTGAAGAAAATGCTGCCGAACATTTAGATATGGAATTTCATTTTTACCTGTCAGATGATAAGGCAACTACTAGAGGTCCCGAAATTGTAATGAATGAGCAATTACAGTCCACAGATATCCCTGGACGGTTAAATGTACTTGTAAGTTGGTCACCTAAAATGCTTGAAAAATACAATACAAGCCTTTTCAGCTCACTGCCAGAAGTTTTCAAATCTGGGTTTTTTGGCAAAAGACCACAGGAATCTGTCTCACTGTATAAATGTCTTGAGGCATTTCTGAAGGAAGAGCCTCTAGGGCCGGAAGATATGTGGTAAGTAGGCAGCTCCTTTACTCGGTGATTGTACGCCATTTACACACATATGTATTTATAAATTATAACGTACGAATGCTCAGAGATTTCTTGAAGGTTCTCTTTTTGCTTCTTTTTTGGTTTATGCTAACAATTATAAACCCTCAACATTTGTAATTGCATAACTGTATTCTCTCAGTGATACAAATTTTATCTCAATTAGGTCCACATTCTCCATCACATCTTGATTACTTATGTTGCTTAAACCATCCTTATTAACCTCAGCCAAATCAGACCTTGTCTTTGTAACGTGGCATGAGCTGGATCCTTCGAACCTCTAGTTCAGTTATGTTAAAGAAATGACGACATCGGCTGATGCTGTCATGTAACACCTCTATTAACTTTTTGCACATTGTGCTTCTGCTGTGCTTCCAGTGTGGCTCTTTGTTTCTTGTATATTCAGAGCAACTACAGGCAGTTTTTTAGATAATAACATTGAGTTATTTACCAGGGGCCACTTTTTGCAATGGCAGCCTTATTCGTGGAGTGAAAAGACTTCTTTCATGCAATATTTCTAATATGCTATCTTATCATCTAATCATTTGTTTGTGCCATTCATGAATATGATCTGCGTAACATTTTTTTTTTCGTATCCAACGTTAGGTTCTGCCCTGGATGTAACGAGCATCGCCAAGCCACTAAGAAGTTGGATCTTTGGAGACTGCCGGAAATTCTGGTCATCCACCTGAAGAGGTTCTCATACAGCCGGTTTATGAAGAACAAGTTGGAGACTTATGTTGACTTCCCCACTCATGATCTCGATTTATCCTCATATATGGCCTACAAGGACGGAAAATCTTCCTATCGGTATATGCTTTATGCAATTAGCAACCATTATGGAAGCATGGGAGGGGGTCACTATACTGCGTTTGTTCATGTAAGTGGTGCCGCTACTTTGATTACCTCGTTTCTTTTGCTTTTTTTCGATTCTTTTCCAAGGTAAAATGGGATTTTTTAAACCTGATAAATTGGAATACTAATGATCAATATAGATGTGTGCAAAAGTTGTACTTCAGGATGAAAGGGAAGTTAGTTTTGGATTTGCATGATATGCTGAACTTGTTAGAATCCCTGAAATATGTAACGTAAAACCAGTCCTGCCTTTTGTATTAATTTTAACTCACACTATCGGTAAACATTGAAAAAAGCCTTCTTATCCCCCCAAAAAATATTAGTACTTGGGGAGAGGGGAGGGTGGGGGGTCACTGTACCTCCATCTAAGAGCATTAAAAATGTCATGTTTCGTAGGAGTGTTTGGTTTGTGTATTTTTACATTCCAAGGTATCATCTGGATTTACATTAATTGCTTATTGCATGTGTATCTATTGTATAATGAACTTTAGTCAGGCATCTTCATTCTGTTGTCATCATCTGCATCATGTAGAATATACAAGAAAGGACATTTCCATTTTTCCCAGTTTACTTCAAATATTCTAACTTGTGTTTTTTTCTTGTTCGAATAATCTAGCAAGGTGCTGATCGGTGGTATGACTTCGATGACAGCCATGTGTCTTCCATCAGCCCGGACAAGATCAAAACCTCGGCGGCCTATGTTCTGTTTTATAGACGAGTAGAAGAAGTCCAACGATAGATGATGGTTACTAAACATCAAGGCTTGATTTATCTTTTTGCAAAGCCTTATAGGAATGGGGTTGGTTACAGCATTCTTTGACCTTTGGCATCATCCATCCAGTTTAGTTGTAATTTTGGGTAAAAAGGAATCTAGTGGAGTGGTGATAACGATTATGTAGCTTTGTAGCAAATAGGGAAAGAATTTAAAGTTCTTACTTTGCATAGCCGTTTTTAATAGAAGATACTTTTCTTTTATTATCCAAGCAGATCAGAAAGTAGTTTGGAACAGATTGCTTATGCACAGGCACAGGAGAGGAAACAAAAAAGGTAAGGTCTTTTATGACATGAAGTTATTGAATGTCATTAGATAGGAAATTATATTAATTTCATTTGCAATTTTAGTGATAATTTTCACAGTGCATTATGCTTTGGGGGTTCTGGCTTCCATTTTTCACATTTAATATAGGCACATCACGAACCTATATCATAAAGTTTCTCAAGTACGAGTTAGTATGAAGGTTAGGCCTGTTTGTCTAATCCTTGTCTGTAGTTTGACATTGCTCTTGTTACAACTCTCTGTGCTTCTTTTGTAACATTAAATATATGGTATAGCGGTCATCCAAGTAAAAAATAAAGGAATGTGTAAGTATAGCCGGGGTGCATCAGAAATAACTGAGGTAGAGGTACGGTCTACATACGTTCAACAATTTCTAGACCCCACTTTGCGGGATTACACCGGGTATGCTATTGCTGTTGTTGTTTCGTAGCTAAAGTGGAGTTGTACTTTACCTTTTTCAAATTAAAAATGTCACATTACTATAGGATGAAGTGAAATTTAGGTATACATACTACTTGGAAAAAGAGAGAGTAGTTGTGGTGGGATGAATATGATCATTTTACTCATTACAGATATCGGATTGGAGGTACATCACATGTAGACATGCATGTATACCATATATACGTCTATATTATTGTATACGTACGTGAAAGAGATTGAACATCAGCTAGACTGGTGGTTCTTGTTGAATCTCATTAAACCATTATCTTCAATATCTGGTGGGTCTATACTATAATAGGAAACCCCAAAAGGCACTACATTCTTTATTTTTCTTGACTGTCCTTTAAATATTTTAGACTGGACCACACCCTTCTTGATATTGGGTAACATGCATATGGGACCCCCCACCCCCTCCCTCACGATTTCAGGGTATGGCTTGGGCCTGGGGATGAGTAGTTACTTCTAACACAAATAACAAGCCGTCAAGATTTCTTTTTTCCAACTTAACCATCTGGTGTTTGGATTCATTGATCCTACTAATGTGATCCACGTAGAGTAAATTCCCTAATGGGATCAAAATGCCATTTAGTTTAGTGAAAGGTTTTCCATTGTCAGCCAGGTGAATCCAATCCGAGATATTTGGTTAAGGGTGGATGGACCAATGGAGGATAGATGAAGATAGGAAGGTGAATGAGAGCACTTAAAAACATATCAACATCCCTACCTTATTTTACTATCCTACTTTTATTTTGAACCCCAGTCCTACATATGATTTTCCAATGTGTCCTCCAAGAGGCTATTTTCTCATTGATATAAGAAATGTGAAATCATATCTTGAACATCATGGGGCGAATACACACACACACACACACAATAGCATCTTAAAATGGTCTGTTGAAAAGTAAAAATACCAACCACACAGTATATACTACTGTTTACAAGCAGAAAAGGCAAAGGATCTTTTGAAAAGGTTACAGGTGACAAGACTAGGGCTCAATTTAACTAGTCTAAAAGTCGAGATATACAGTATAAATTGATTCATAGGATTTTGTTAAAGTACTTTTTTTTCCCGTTAGATATGCTATATAAAGTCATAATGAAGAAAAAAAAAGGTTTTATTAAGCAATTAAACAAATTATAAAAGAAGAAACAAAGAAATTAAAATTTGGTAAGAGTTTGATGAGTTGGGTATCAACCAAATAAGCTTTAGATCCATCAATTTGTTAATTCAATCTATTTTGACGTGTTTAGTCATCTAATTTTCCTCTTTTCTTTTATGATTGCTCTCAGCCTATATGGACAACTTGGATGCTCTAAGCAGCATCAATGCATCTAATTACGAAGTGATCCTAAGTGTTAATAATATCATCGCACTATATACTAAGTTACTAACTACTACAAAAATGGAAATGATAACAAAGTAAAGTAGGCAAGCAATTAAATTCCGATGATTTTATCTTTGTACAAATGCTGAACTAATTAAATAGTGGAGTATTTGGGTGAGTTCCTTTACACAATTATGATCACAGACAACTCTATTAGTCATCCACATATGTTGCCGCCGCTGTATCTTTTCTGACTAATTCAAATTTACACCGAAAAGTTTTTCACTTTGTGGGGTAACGCACTAGGTCTCTATCAAAGGTGATTCTATACGCGGAGCTCGTAATCAACATTTTTTTATTAAAAATAAAAAAAGTAGTATTTACTATTCCATCACAAATTTTGGTGGTAGCTGCTCTATTACTCTATAGTCTTGAGGCAATTTTGTTAGAATTAGGCTTAGGCATGGTACCTACACTCCTGTTGGGGTTCATCTTTTAGGATAATATTGAAAAAATTATAAATTGGAATCAGTTTCTTATCTCTTTATTACATTATTAATTTCTGTAACGTACTATAATACCTACATAACTTGTTTCTTAATCAATCAATCCCTAAGGGGTTGAATTTTATGCATGTATAACTGTATTAGTTATACTCTCTATTCAATATTATAAGATGTATTAGCAATACAAACACTATTAATATATATGGATAAGTATGGCTAATAATAGAACCACGCCGGCTTAATGCACCAAAACAAACAGCATAAGAAATTTCCAGGATAGTGAATCCCAGTATCCTAGTATACTTCCTTCAGTATTTATTCTTATACACCTTATCAAAGGTTTGTAATGCTAGAAAAGAATGAACTTGCATAAAGAATCTAATCCAAGCTAGAGTGGAAGGAAAAGAACCCCTCACTCACCTCATGCTTAAATACTGTAAAGTAGTAAAGAGAAACTGAGGAATCATTGAACAAGTCAGATTTAAAAAGAGCATAGAAATGAAGTGGGCAAATGGTAAAAGACTTGGATAAAAGCTGGCTACCTATACTCCTTTGGGCTACTGTCTTGACATGACAGACTATTGCTGACTCTCTAAATGTTTAGTCATTTGACACATTGAATGAGATAAATAAAGATATTTCATAAAATTATTTTACCCCTATCATATAGTAATTTCATTATTTTAATACAAATGATGAGCTAGTTTTTATTTCGACGCACTTTATCACAAAAGTATTATATTCTTATCTCACGTACCAAATCACGTTAGCTAAATGAGTAGAGAGTAGATGAATGGCACAGCAAGTATACATCAGAAACCCACCTATCTTTTTACAAACTCAGACTCAGTAATCAGTACTATATCTTCCCCACTTCCCCTCATTAACTTCCAAAATGCCAACTACATGATTTGACGTTACAGATTCTGCACCCTAGCTACCCCATACCCTTTTTTAAAAAAAAAATTAAAAAAGAATTAAGAAACTTGATTTTTTATGCGTTTCTATTTGGTTTTGAACCCGACTACTCGCATCTAAGATCTCTAGTTAAGGATTGAAGACCTTATCCATCCTATATCAAGACAATACACAACAACAAACCCAGTGTGTTCCCACAAAGTGGGGTCTGGGAAGGGTAAGATGTACGCAGTCCATACCGCTACCTCCAAAGAAGTAGAGAGGTTGTTTCCGATAGACCCCCGCCTCAAAATAAAGAATAGGCGACAAGGAGATGGATTATATAACAGAAAAGGCGTAAGGAATAATAAAAAGTAAATCAGAGCAATACGAAAATACGAGAGATACGGCAACACGAAATAAGCAGATAGCAACTGAGAAAATATGAAAGGGACACCCATGTATAAGTAGCACATACTCGCCGCCATAGACACCTATAGACACAGACCTAAGGTTACTAACCCAGCTACACAAGATCTTTCCTGGTGGCTTGCTACAACCCACACCCTCCCGCTAGCCTTCTACCCTTATTCGCGACCTCCACATCTTCCTATATCAAAACAAATTTGCTAATTAAGAATTGAAGGTTCTTATCCATTATATACCATAATTCTTGGTGATTTTCTTTTTATTATTTGATATTTGAAGCGTATTGACTCGATCAATTTAAATTTGTTGACGGATAGACCAACTAAAGAGGTAAAATACTACATGCTAAGAATTGTAGTATGATTCATTTAAGACTTAGAATTTGAAATTTCTAAATTAATGACAAAGATATCTGAATGATCCCACGGCACCCCCTTTATGATTAATGTCACACCTATAAAAACATGCCCTTCACAGGGGACTTAATTCATCTCTAAATATAAAGTCAATAAAATAACAACCAAGAGTATGCTTGGATAATCATATTCCTTCTCTTTTAATAACAGCTTTCAAGTTTAAAGTTTGAAATTAACTCTTTTTGGAGAAAGTATACTTTCATACTCCTTTAATAAATTCATACATTCGATGCAAATTTAAGTTGATCGCGCCAATGAGTTTTGAGTGACAATAACAACAACAGAAGTTCTGAAGAAAAATGAATCAGTTAGGGTGTGTTCGGTGTATGGAGGATTTTTCGATATTCAATTGGTTAAATTTTTTTTTAGAAAATACGTTCCACAAATGACATTCCATATTAATTGTGTCCTACTTACCCTCCAACATACCTGGATCATATTCACCTCTACCCCCTTAATTATCCCAACACCCCCATGCCCCTACACCCCCTATCAACCTCCATCATAATATTTGTCTAAATTATATATAAATGATTTTAGAATAATATATTTTAGTTTAGTACTTACCAAACATAAGAAAATAAGTAAGGAAACCTCTTATTTTTCTTAAAAACATTTTTCAAAAAATATTTTCATTCGTACCGAACATACCCCTAGAGGAGATTTTCGCTAATTGATGATTAAGACAAAATTCCACACTTGCAATTGTTGTAAACATTAAATGTAACAACAGGTCTACAACAACATAACCAATATAGTTCTACAAAGTGAGATTTGAGGAGGGTAATTGTAAGTGATTCATATTAGTTAACTCACTATGAACACAAATGACAGACCATATATAATTTTAAATTTGCAATTATAAAAGTTCTTCAAATAATTGAGTTTCATACATGATGAGGGTTCCATGATTGTGTCCACCCTCGTCAGAAGTCATTGACACTTTATAGTACGTGGTCTTTTCATTTGTTGAATAATGCTTATACTTATAAATCTTGGTAACTAGCTAGGGTTATAATAATAATAATAATAATAATAGTAATAATAATAATAATAGTAATAATAATAATAGTAGTAATAATAATAATAATAATAATAATAATAATTAAAAAAATATCTAGGGTTATAATTTGGTGACCACATAACTTTTGTCCATGCATATCACATTCTAATGTTCCAATTTTCTCTTCAAATACTTTTTATTTGGTCTACCCTTCTTTGGCTCAGAATTATTATTACTTTAAAGTGTTAGGAAAACTATAAAAACAATTTTCCTTCGTATCGCACTAATAATTAAAATTGAAGTCAGTAAATCATTAATTAGTTTTCAAAATACTGCAATTCCACCTGAATCTATCTATTTTGGAGACATCCAATGTGGGGTAGGGGGATAACGCTAAGAAATATAATTGTGTAATCATCTGGCTTACACAGTTAATTTATTAGGTGCGCGTTTGATCACGAAAAACGAAAACTAAAATATTTATGATAATAACATTAATGTCATGCATATAGTTAATTAAGTAAATATATCTATAAGAAAAAAATTGTATACTATTAATTATGGTCATAACTTCATGACGAAAGATTACTTGTGTTTATGCCCTTTTGACAATCCTACTCTTTGTATTTTCTGGGTTCAATTGCTTAACAAGTACGTCGTTCGTTCGTTTTTACTTGTCACATTTTGACTTGACACATCTATTGAGAAAAACAATTAATAACATAGCTATTTTACCATATCATCCCTATTAAATAATATTTACATTGTATCTTGAAATCGATTTGGAGAAAAAATAATTAATGCTATGGATAAAATAGGAAAAAAGAAGTTGTCTCCTCTTGATAGGTCAAAAATGACAAGTAAAAGTAGAAATTTAGTTAGGAAATTACCGACAAGTAAAAACAAACGAAGAAAGTACTTTCTTTATCTTGGTACATATATAATACCCACTCAGTATTTACGATCATAAAATTTTCAAACAAACGCTGTCCGCCCACGGAACTAGGTTGACTGTAGCACATGGCACGTAGAGAAACACATAAAGACGGAATGACCTGTACCCAAAAAGGTGTAATTGTTTTTGGAGACGCAATGGACTCATATCCCCAAATATAATGTTTATAACTGAATTTTCACTATCATTCATCCCATATATGGAAGTAATGGCGTGCATGACTTTTGCTGCCACAAAACCAAACAATAATAAATATACATACATACATACATACTCGTTTAAAGCTGCTCTGGATTTATTTTTTTGTGGGAGATAAATTAATAAAGGTTTGCATTAGTTTACCAGAGCCATCAAATTTGATGATTTACTGGTCCCCTTTTCTTCATTTGTCAATATTTTTTTTTTCATCATCTGATCTGACTGTGACTCATGAAAACATGAACTGTTACTATCAACTGCTCCACCCCCCACCCCCACCTCACCTCATTAGAGGCGGAGCTAGGATTTTTGTCGAGGGGGTTCAAAAACTCATCACAGGGAGTTTAACATCTACAACATAAACATAAAAAATATTTTTTAATCATGTATTGATGGTATAATTTTCTGTCGAAGGGGGTTCAGACGAACCACCTATGACTAGTCTGGCTCCGCCTCTGCCCCCACCACCCCTAAGCATTCTCTTTTTGTGTGTGAGTGAGTGCATCTATATTCATGAGTGTACTATAGTCGGTGTTTGATCGGATGATTGAGATTTCTTTACTCTTAGTAAAAAATCTCGGGTTAATTAACATATTTAGTAGAGTATAGTTTTACAAAGTGAGGTCCACTCATCGTGATCTGAATTAGTCGGACCTTTAGCGTTTGATAATACCATATGTCTAAAATATCACCCAAAAAATTAAAGCCACCCTTGCTTTGCTCTATTTGTATGTTTGTTTTTTGTATAACCATTTTAATTTTAGTGTTTGAAATTCACTTCCACGAGTCATATTTTTCCAACAACGTAATTTTATTTGATACCCTCGAAATATTTTATTTCTTAGTTTGTGGGCAGTGAGGGAATATTGGGAATATGAGGGCACTGCACACCAATGATATGACATGTCATGCGATCTATATTTCATATCACCTTTTATGATTATAACCGTATTTGGGTTTTGATACCATTACAGTTTATGGGTCGTCTCGTAGAATGTATTAGAAAAAATAATATTCATTTTATTTTAATTTGTTAAATGGGTTTGACTTGTTATATAGAGCTTAAGAAAGTAAAATGCACTTTTAAATCTTTATAATAATCTTGTATTAAAGGTATATAACGTACCAAAATATCTTTTAATCGTATGATCTGAAACATGTTATGTGAAAAGTTGAGATTAAAGAGCTGCCAAAAAAGAAATGGGACAACCTTTCAAGACGGTCGGGCTAAAAATGAAAGAAAAACAAATTGTAATGGAGGGAGTATATATGTATTAGTCATGGTATTATTTAATTCTTTGTTTAGTAGGATTTTCAACCTTTGTGTATTAGTTATAAATCCTATTCCTTCTTATTATTTATAGATATAAGTATATAACTAAGACATTAATTAGCATAATTTAAGACAAAATTGCTCTTAATACACCAAATCAAATAGTAGTTGATAAGAAATAATTCCAACATTACTAATATATCTCATTCAATACTATTCTTAAACACTATATCAAACAGCCCCTAACAGTTTTAGTTCTATGTACTAACCATATTAAGAATTAAGTTATTATTTATAAGATAATTGATGAATCTCTATGATAATAAACTGAGTTATCTGATAATTACTAACATAAATTAGATCACCCCACACTTCAAGTGCTAACATTCCTAGTTTAGGTTAGGGGTGGAGACAGATGGTATATGGGGGTTCAAAAACTCTCTTAAAAAATTATACTATACATAAATAGGGTAAAAATGATTTTTTTTTGTATATAAAAGTTGTTGAATCTCTTTGATGTTAGAATTATTCTGCATGCACCCTTATCTTGACCCACCCCTCACAACATTTGTCGATCTGGATTATATATAAATATTTTTTAAATAATATTTTTTGTTTATCTGTCGACACAAAAATTCATACCGAACACACCTTAGTGTGCTCACACCAACAAATTAAACGAAAATAATAGTATTACTAATAATAAACAAGCGTATATTATTGGAGTAAACACAGAAAATAGTTACTTACAACTTATAACACGAATTAAAAATAAAAAGGAATCCAAGGCCCTAATAAAAGGGATGATATATGCTGAAAAGAGCTAAACAATTTATTAGTTTGGAGAGATTTATATATATAGTATCTCACCTATATAATATTATATTATGCGTATATATAGTATTTGTTGGTCATATTATTTCAATTAATAGAGACCAATAGATTTCTGAGGAGCCTCTCCTGCAACAGCATGATCCAATTTATTGGTTTGCTTGTTGCCATCCAGCTTTAGTCCAAAGTGGATATGAGGGAAATGTGCCCACTGCCAAAACATACAGTAAAATACACAAAAGGTTAGTTATTAAATTTTTCAGATACATTAAAGCTTTTACTCACACTATTCTATTACAGTAAAATACACAAAAGGTTATTAAATTCTTCAGATACATAGTAAAAGCTTTATTTAGTCACATTATTCTATTTAGTGCCTCTTTTGTTTGACCCTACCATAAATTTCTTGTGGAAAGTCTCAAAATATCCACATATATAGTAGGCCTAAAATTACTGAGTTGGAGTAAATACCAGTAAGCTAAAACTCAAGGAAGTATGGAAAACAAATTCTACAAGTGGCATTTTACGTTATTTTTATCCTTCAACACACTTCGTCTTCACCCCATCGACCTTCCATAGTATTTGTTTAGATTATATACAAATTAGTTTCAGGATAATATTTTCTTGATTACGTATAAACACAAAAAAGGGTAAGAAACATGCTTATTTTCCTAGACAATATTTATCATTATATATCAAATACACCCTACATCCAGTCTTCACGTATTTACTTTAATTTTTGAATATTAGTAATACAGTTTTGGTCTAGTTTAATTTTCATTTTCATTTTCTTCATATGGCAGCCTATAAATCCACACAGCAAAGGTTATTTTGAGCTGAAATAATTATTTTCAATTCTCATGTATGAAAATATCAGTGTACGTATTTTTATTTTTAAATCTAGGTACATATAGATCGATAGGTAGCTTACATTTTTGGCAGCAGTGCTAAAAGCTTCTCTGTGGCTAATATCAGGATTGCTTGCCTTTATCCTTTGGATCTCCTCCCTATACACATTGAATTAATTCACAACATCATAGAGGATATATTTATGCATAAGTAAATACACACATTAATTTCTTACTTGACAATATGCTAGTTACAATATTTTGTACTTACTTGATAAATCTGTTGTAGGCAGAAGGAACACGTTGTCTTTTCTCCGGTGCTGCAAAGTTTTCAACAAACATTTGAACACATGATTTCACTAGTGCAATGCTGAGTTTTCCCAGGTAAGACTTTGAAGGTCGAACCCTTTCTTAAGTGGGGGGTGGGGTCGCAGTGCCAGAGCCAGGATTTTCTCTAAGGGGTTCATAAGTACTGAACATACGAACTAATTGAAGAGGGTTCAAAGTCTACTATATATACATAAAAAAAAAAAATTTAACAATGTATATATAGCATTGTTTTCCCGAACCCCCTAGCCCAAGGGTAGCTCCGCTCATGGGTGGGGGGTAAGGGTCAGGAGCATGTAAGAATAATATATACCGACTGCTACGTAAGCCACTAGCTAATGGCTGAGAGGAAGCGAGCAACATCTTGTATTGGTTGGATGGAACTTAAAGAAACAAGCCCCTATTAGAGAAAGTCATTGCGAGCTAGTCTAGCTATCTAACGTTTTTCGGCTGGCTGTTATGCAATTATATTCAAATTATGAATCTAGCTTTAGGGAAAAAAAAAAGAATCTAATTTTAGAGTTCGATCAGATGATATGCTTTTAAGACGACTTGTGATAACATTAGTTTGTTATATAGTGACATAATTTTATTGTCTTAAACCATGAAATTTTATGCACAATAAGGCATATGTTAGTTTAAAGAATTATAATGTCACTGTCTCAAGATTTTGGATTGGTAGATTGGATGGTCAGATTTTTTCTTTTAAACTAAGTGTTGGTAAATTACATAGATTTCATGTCTCCAAAAATCTAAAGATGTTTTAACCAACATAAGTACTCATCTTCTTACCAGCATGAATTATGGTGGATGTTTGAGATCTATCAACCCTTAGCCAGATACCTCGGGTTAATTCAAAAAACCTAATTTAAGCCATGTGTTGGAATAAATTTTTTTCTTGGTTCAGACACCTATAGGCATTTCAGTAGAAATTGAACTCATAACCTAAAACATTTTTTGAAACCCCCATGTCACTAGAGTAGATAGAAGCTATTCTTGTGTTAAATGAGACTCAACATTCAATACAAATGCATTAAAGATAATAATTCACGTTTTGTAATTTTCAAGTGAGACAAATCTAATTATAAACCACTTCAATTTAGGGCTATTATGGCTCTACGTACCACTGTTAGTTCTTGGCAAAAGGACTCCCTTTAGGGCCATTATGGCTCCACCATTATTCTTATGTTATTAGTTCTAAATATTTTTATTTTTTTGGTGGTGGTGGTGGGGGGGTTAACCATCTGGCACCCAAAATTAGGGGCTGTTACTTTTATATTATATATAGTTTATTAAATTCCCTTGACACAAACCAAAGATGATCTAGTGTAGTCTGTAGTGGCATGTGGGAGGTTCAAAAGTTGTGAATCCTATGTTGACATACACACTTAATTCTTGTGTATGAATTTCTGGTTCTGTCATTGGGATTGGGGTGAGTAATTTAAACTAACGTCTAAACCTTTTTGTTCTAAGAAAGGACCAAATTAAGAGCAAAAAAAAGGTGCAACATGCCAAGAAGGCATACAGAAGTACTTGACCTATGTTTCAAGATACTGGGATTACAGATGAGTTGGGTAGAAGTGTAGTGTCACAATCAAACTCAGATCATGTAAGTAGAAAACTTCATTGTATTACAAAGGGGCCCAGCTCATTAGATGATACACAATTTTACATATGGCTAAATTGCTCTTGTTTTGTTAAAGATGTTCAAAATCCACAAATAACTTCAATTACATAGCTGTTACCTATTATTTCTATTTCATCTTTGCTGCTCCTTTTTTTTATGCTTGAATAATCTTATAGGAAACAGTTTCTCTACCTCACACAATGTAGACACTGGTATGTCGCTGTTGTAATTTTATAGGACGAAGAAAGGTTTGAAGTTCTAAATTAAATTGTTATAGTAGTTCTTGGAATTACAAATTGTAAAGTTGAGAAGGGATAGGACTTTTTATCCAGTAGATAGTTCTATTTGAATCCAAATTCAATCTCTTAATTATGTAATTTGTGGTGTACAGATGGACATGAATTTCAAGTTATCAGATCATTCAAGTACTACCAATGGACAATAATATATATTGGGGCCAACATTGGTGAATAAAGATTTGGGATGAACCTGACTCTGATACCATGCAAAGAATGGATCTTGGGTCTAACTCAACCTCAAAAGCTAGTGGGAGGATTGCCCAAATTCATATAGGGAGACTAATTACCCATTCCTTTTTCGATGTGGGATACTTAACAAAAAAATCAGATTGGTCCTCACATACGTGAAGATCTTCACAAGTCCTCTTCTTATTGAGAGACAAAGAGAGAGATAGAAGTGCTTACGGCGAATAGGAGGGGATCTAGGTAGATCAGGATCAGTAGGAATGGGAGAAAATCTGTGATATGAATTGGTAGAAGAGGATGATGATCCATAGCCTCTACTCCCATCTTCAATACTTGATTGATCCTGTCTCTGCTAATTTAACACAATTATAACACATTACGCTAGCTATATATATATATATATATATATGACAAGTGATAATCATACAAATACAATTACAGTACTAGTTTATTAAGTCTTTGTTGAGTTGTACAACCATTTCATCTAAAAGTTTAAGAGGCTATTAGAATGCACACTATTAAAATTATATCATGTCTCAACAATGTAATTTGTCTCTCTAACTTATAAATGAAGGATTCAAAAGTACTACAAATTAGTACTTATTATTTACACATATTCTTGTTTGACCATCAAATGAAAGACTTAACCAAATAAGGGGAAGGCAATAAACGTACTAAAAAGATGGTGGAATAACTAGTATATAGTAATTATACTACCTGTAAATCTTGGAGGGGGAGAGACTGAATGGAAGGTCCAATATTAACAGAAAGCAAATTTCCGCAGTGTCCACATCTTACTGTCACAATTGTCATCATACTGTTGCATGGAACACTAACCTGACAACAACAACAAAATTGAGTTTTGCTATTTTCTTGACAAACATAACATCCTGCAAGTTCTCACTTTTGTCTAGAAAGTAAGTAAAAAATATACTTATATGATCCTTAAAGAATCAACAGATTTTACTATTTGCAGTAAAAGAGCCAGTCACATTTGGCAAATTTAATTAAAGACAAATTCTGTGTAATTTTGACTAGGAGTTAGTAAGTCCGCGCATTCTTATTAGGGGATTCTTTGTTGGAATATAACTTACGATACCTGATGGTAGTTTAACCAAAAAATATGTATATATATATATATATATATATTAGGGGATTCAAAGAGGATCAAGCTAGAATGTATGTGAAATATAATGAGATTCAAATTTGCGATCTACTTCAAATATAAACACAACAATTTATTTATATCATATTTGACACAGTATAATTTTCTGATAAAAGAGATCGATCCTGTTAAACATCCTTCATTATTGTAGATCCGCCCCCATTTCCAATTGAGAAAGAGGGAACAAGCAAATGGGGGTGGATTTTACTAAATAATTTAAGCCATGTACTCCATCTCAATTGTGGAAGTATTCCACAAACGAACTTTTCTTGAGTTGATCTCTCAGATAGTCAGTATTTCTAATAGTCGATATTTCAGAAAATCACTTGTTTTGTTGAACAAAAAATTTGACTTAGAAAAAATGACTTTAGAGATAATAACTAAATCAAACCCTAAATTTTTCTCTAAGGACCCCAAATTACCTATGACATTGTGATTTGTGATGGAAACGTTGGTGCGGAATTCTTGGATTCCTAGTATTTTGTTTTGTTAGGGTAACATTACAACAATAACAACATATTCAGTGTATGGTAAAGTGTACGCAGTCCATCCCGACCACTACCTCAGATGAAGTAGAGAGGTTGTTTCCGATAGACCCCTCGGCTCATGTTAGTGTAACATTGACAATAGAAATTCCTCTTTCCCTTCATGGTATTTTCTCCTCCTTTTCTTCTCTACTAGCATTATCACTAGTAATAAAAAGGCTATGAAGAGAGACTAGAATTCCTTTTCATGGGTAATAACTAACATAAGGAGTAAAGTAGCCTCTTGGACTCATCTCTTTTATTTTATTTTCTTTTGCCTTTCGGTGCTCTATCTTCGACTTTTTCTGACCATTGTTCAGTCACACAGAAAAGTCAGTAAACTAAGAAAATGACATGACCACAACTAAAATCATGAAGTACATAATATGAGAGTAAGCAAATTCAAATATCTTTAAAAAAAAAAAAAAAATCAAGAGAAAAAACAAATTCAACGTGTGATATCCAAAGTAAATTTTCTGATGTAATCACTCTAGCATCATCATTTTATTTTGTCTCTTCAAATCAAATAACGTAACTACATACATTATATTATATAAATGGAGGAAAAAGATTGATAAAAGAAAAATAATTTATTAGTACACACTAATAACAATGAAGAGGAAAAAATTAAAGCAAAATATATATGTTGTGACTTGTGAGAGGATTATGTCAATTATCCAGTGGACAAATGCATACTCCTATAACCTACTTATTTTATTTTCAGAAAAAAGAATGTGATGGTTTCAAGATTAGTACAATTATTTATGATCAGTGCAGTGCAGTAGTAGAACCTGATGAGGATCGACCAATAAATTGGAAGAGGAAATAAAAGGAAAATGATAACCAAATTATGAGGAATAATTAACGAACTTGTTAAATGGTGGACTAATAATTATTGGAATCCTTAAAAAAATATTATATTCACAAGAAACCCTAGTCCTATCCTATGTATAGAGATCTAGTTCTATAAATATTAAATTAAATATTTAATTTAAAGCGTGAGTATTATTTAATTTCTGCCTAGGTACTTGTTGGATAGGGTTTGAACAAAATTAACTGGATCTGAACTAAAATCATATTTACTTCCATTAACCTTCAAAAATCAATCAAGGAAAAAAGAGAAAACAGTGAAACACTTTGTTTTAAATTATTTGAAAATTAGCATAAAATATGACAATTTTCTAACACTTTGAAGCAAAATTTCTAGAAACATCACATCTTTACGGTTGATTTATCAAATGGTCACTCAAGTAATATATAGTTATTATCTCAATTTGTTATCTTTCTTTTTTATTACAATCTTTTCCAACAAAGAAAACAATTTTCCGAGAAAATAACTACTATTAATTGAATGACCATCTGAAAAATCATCTCGGCATCTTTCTAACCCTATCTTATGGCTTGTACTAAAAAGAAAAAGAAGACTTCGGTTTAATTTCACAAGATTTGCTTTCAAAAAATCTAGAAAAAAGTGGAACAAAATTAAACTTTGAACTTGTATTCATCATCATAGACAAAATGAGAGCTCAGAAAAATGGCTCTTAATTTCTTCAAACGATTCGATCATGCATTTGAAAACCAGCTTAGCATATATAAAGGGTTTTAAAATTTTTGAAGGAGATGGATGAAAAAATTAAAATAAAAGAAGTGTACCGCAAGAATTGTGTTGCAGAAGTTGCAATGAACATAGCAAACACGTTCCAAGGAAGATGAATATGTCATGTCTAGTGACATTTTTCTTAAAGGTGTTTTTCTTTTCTTTTTCTTTTTTTAGCCCTGGAATCACGGATCGAAGAAGAGACGGATCAACAAGGAGCTGTGAACTGAAAAAAAAAAAAAAAAAAAAAAAAGAAGAAGAAGAATCGAGCTAAAAATAAGATGTCCAAATCAAGAAATATATGCAATGTTCATCATGCTATGAAAAATTCTAGCTTAGCTAGAAAGAGTTGAAAAGACCTAAAAAAGATAAGGGAAAGGGGAAGAAAAAGGCTAGAAAAGGGGAGATGATAAATAAGGGTATGAGTTTGGACTTTGGAGAGATGAATGAAAGAAAAGAGTACAAAACAACACATATTAGAGATGAAGAGATGGATGGGATTGGACTGGTCTGGTCGGTATTGGGGCAAAGGGGTGGGGTGGGGTGGTGGGGTTGGGATAGGGGTGGGGTTGGGGTTGGGGTTGGGGTTGGGGTGGTAGGGTAGGGTTGAAGGATGAGAAGTGAGTGAAGGAAGTAGTGGGAGTACGGGATCATCTTCATCATATATAGTGGTATTATTGTTGTCATGCATATCTATACCTAGAGTAATTAATGGAGTATCAAAAATTAATTACTTGCACAAAGTGCCTAATTATCCAGCCACAAAAAGATTACAAGATGTGTTTTTTTTTATTAACTAGGTTATAGTAGAGTCATAAATACAACTTCATTTTAATTAGAGATTTTAAGTTTGAGTGGTTCGAAGTTGTCATTATCATATAGTGTTTTATCCTCAATATGGGATTTAGCAATGCGAATTTCAAATTTAATTTAATCTCAATACATATATCAAATTAATCATCGGATGAGAAACCAAACAAATTTGTATCATACACAAGTTTATTACTCTCTCCGCCTTATTTTTATTCTTATTTTAACTCATTTCATTCCTATTAACAAAAATAAGAAATTAAGATATAATTTATTAAATTACCCCTATTTAGTAGTAATAGATATGTCTTTTTAGAATTGAGTTGTATTAAAAAGAACTGCTGCTTCAATATTAAAGATTCAATTCAAAAAAAATTATCAACATTAATATTCTGTAGATGCATTAAGATATCAATTAAATATTTATAAATACGTGACTGTACATTGAACAATTATTGTCATACATTAATTTGAGATTAAAAACTCATGCATACATTTCAAATTCTAAATTTTTTTTGGCTCTGATAATGAGTATAATTATTAGTACTAATTAATTTACAACTTTAACCGCACAATGTATATGATTTTAATCTCTCTAATACGCGATACTCTTATACACTATTTTAAAAGAAAAGTTTAATTTCTGCGCTAAAAGTACAAAAACTAAACGAGCAGGTTAATTTACAAGACAATTGCAACTAATTAAAGGTTTATGATAATTGCATTAATTTCAACTTGGTTAAAACAGTAAATACTCTTGTCATCACAAATTAAATTATATCGGACATATTAAAAATCTTTACCTAATCAACTTATATATAACTTAAATTCTTCAATTTTTTATTTTTATTTTTGTGGGGGTGGGTGGGGAGTGGGGGGGTTTGAGAGTGGGGGTGGGGGTGTTATGATTGAAGGAATGCGTGGGTGGAGGGCATCTGGTTAAGTGACCACTCTGCTTTATGTGAAGCGGACTAGGGGGGCGATATAATATATTAACGTTTTCGGAATGTTTAGCTACCTTTACTAGGCGTTTGCCCATAGGTTTTCACTTTATTTGAATAGTCCGGAGTCGAAATTGAAGATAGAGTTATATTTAGTTATAATTTTTTGCAAAAATCTTAAATATATTTTTTAAAATTTGAAATAAATTTTAGAGAAAATGCTCAGTTTCTATCAAAATTGTTGAGACACATCCGAACTTTAGGAGGGTCCTATTAAACCCCTGGACTAATTAAAATCGTATTTTTTGCAACCTTAGTGCATACGTGGCACATACGTGACACATCAATGAATCAACACACTGAAGATCCACGTAGGCGCTAACGTTGTAAAAATACGGTTTTAATTAGTCTAGGGGATTGGGTGTGTCTCAGCAATTTCGTGTATAGTTAAGGATGAAAACAGAACATTTTTTCTAAATTTTAAATTAAATTTCATAATCAAACACTAATTTTCAAATAAAATGAAATGAAAAAAAATTAACTACGAGAAAGAGAGTGATGGTGGCCTTATACAGTATTATCCACAATTTTGGCTTAAGCTGATGTCATTTTGCTGTGAGGTTCATTTCATGGGAGCAATTTGACAAGTTGATGTACAATGTATGGTCAAACTCTAAGGTATCAATACATATTAATTGTATTTTATTTTTTTATTTTTTTTAGAAAGGTTTTCTAAAATTAGAATTATAAAATCAAATGGTATGAGGAAAGAAAGATGGAATCAAATGGAAAAAATGACTACTTTTTTGTTCCCACGAACGCACCTTAATCTTAATAATTTGAAATTGGCTATATAGTTGATCCTCATTGTTCAAATAAATTATTCTACCATGAACTAGGAATTTAGAGTGACATTTCTAAGTATAACAACAACAAACTCAATGTATTTCCACAAAATAGGGTCTGAGGAGGGTAAAATGTATGCAGTCCATACCGCTACCTCCGAAGAAGTAGGGAGGTTGTTTCCGATAGACCCCCAACTCAAGATAAAGGATAGTAAATAAGAGCGTACTGAAACATGAAGCAGGATGGATGACATAACATAAATAAGGAATAAGACATAATAAAATAAAAATCAGAGCAATACGACATAAGATAAATAATCACAATATGGAATAAGAGATAAGAAATAGGACATCCACCTAGTAGCAACATACACTCATAGACCAAAGACACCCACCACACCCAAACCCTCCTTACTAGAGGCTCCTACCTATGTATAAATAAGTATATTACATACACATGTCATTGCAACGAGAATTAATCGTTTCAAAAACTATGCATTTGCTTATAATAATGATATTTCAATCATATTGTGTATATCTCGACTATTTCAGCATTTTATTGAATGATAAAGATCTTACCTTTTTGTTGGTTGATCACAAGATGTAAAAGACATTTTGATATATTAGGTATATTATCTTTAATTAAAATTATAATTTTGAACACTACCAGAAATTCAGTATTTTTTGACAGCACATGTAGTCGGAATATAGTCGGAAAATAAGGTATTTCCGACCACATTCCGACTGTATAGTGGTAGTCGGAAAATACCTTGTCGGAAAAATACTTCCAACCATATTTGTTGGAAATTTTCGACTACTACAATCGAAAACATTAAATTAATAATTAAAAATAATTATTTAATAAATAAAAACTTTCCGACCAATATAGTCGGAATATTAATTTATTTAAATAATTATTTAATTTTTGTATAAGGGTCTGATTATATATTTAATAATATATTTATTTAATTATTTACTTTTTCAACTACAGTGATGGAAAAAAATAATTTATAATTTATTTAAATAATTATTTAATATCTGTATAAGGGTCAGATTATATATTTAGTAATATATTTATTTAATTATTTTTAGTTCCAACTATAGTAGTCGGAAATACATATTTGATAATTTAATTAAATAATTATTTAATTTTTGTATAAGGGTCTGATTAATAATATATTTATTTAATTATTTACCTTTCCGACTATAGTAGTCGGAAATAAATATTTAATAATTTATTTAAATAATTATTTAATATCCGTATAAGGATCAGATTATATATTTAGTAATATATTTATTTAATCATTTTTAGCTCCGACTATAGTAGTCAGAATATACATTTTCCGTAATTTTTCGCCAAATATTCTGACGGTTGTAGTCACAAATAGTATCGAAATAATATTTTGTAAAAAATAAATTAAAAAAAGTAAAGTTTCCTACTGAAGTAGTTGGAAATTTACGACTACTTTTTTCTATCGGAAAATAGCGAATTTCTGATAGTGCGAAAGTCTTCTTTGATTTTTTAAAACTTTGTGTTAAATTAAATTAAGACAGACAAATTGAAATAATATAACACCTTTCATCAGCACAAATATGAAATAATGATAAAAATACGAGTGAAGTATGAAAAAAGACCTAAACTATTCCCCAGTTTTTTAATGTATTACACACACCATCACATATTAGTTGAGAACTTGAGATGTGTTTCTCAAACTTATGTGTAATAATTTAGGTATGAAATTCACACTCTAAATAGTTTAGTTATAAAACTAAAAAAACAGAAATAATTTAGGTATTTTTTTTTATACTTCACTCTAAAAAGAAATACAATTTCACCATTAACCAAATTTCAACATATTTCTCACAAGGGATACTTTGATAATGTCAAGTTGTTCAAGCCGATCTCAATAGATTTAGAATGTAAAAAGAACCAATTAATTTAAAACACTGTTACAATAAGAGAGAGAATAGCTATGTATAGAATTTTAATATAATTTATTTTTTTTAACTATAGTACCTTTTAAATTGAAACCTTTTAATTGTTGTATAATTGTACCAAACATAGGACAGTATTTTCAGTATACATGCAAATAGCAAATTAATTTATTTTGTTTTTTTTTTATTTGACTTTGACAGCACACACATATGTTACACGTTACTTAATTACAAGGACGTTTGATTAGAAAATCCTTTGGTTTTAACTTTAGTTGTGACTTGTGATTTAGTTTTATGGTTCCCGTTATTCAGTTCATATTATTATTACATTACTTTAATTTACTTGTCAAATTTGCAGCTTGATAGCCAACTTTAAACATATAGAGTGGACCCTCCCTAACTTAAAGATTAAAGGGGTCATATTTTTCTGTGAGCTAATTTTTTCAACCTTACGGCTAACATATACTATATCTTAGTGAAGTCCTTCAAACTCTGTTTACGACCATCGTATAAACCAAAGTGATTGAAAGAACCTAATTAATCCTAAAATTAAGATTAAATATTACAGTTCAATATCTTTAGGTGATCTAATATTCATTAAATATATAGATTTTATATATTAAAATATAAAACTGTACATATAGTAACTAAATTTCATCCATATTAATAACGATTTGGCCAAACTGTGCATATGGCAAGTTTCTCTGGGCCAGCCCCCCTTAGCTTAGCTTCTTCTCATCATATTAAAGGAGCGGGACTCTGTATGAGGCTCGTACTGCAGAGCAAGTAGAAGAAAACGTAGATTGTGCGTTAGCACTCCTGGAAGAAAAGGGATGCGCTAATATAAGGTGCAACGGCGTGACTTGAACCCACAATCTCAAAGCTGAAGCTGAAAAATATTTACAATCCGAACAACTTCCTCGATCTTGGACTGCTGATAAGAGTTATTGAAGTATATAGAAACTCATGAACAAAAAGACATGCAAAAAATATATATATATATTTATAGATAAGTCTGAAATGAATAAGAAGATATTTGCAAATTATATATATTCTTCAATCTAATCGATCTCCCGCAACATTCTCGGAATTGTTCCTACGATAGCAAACAAATTACTGTTTAAAAAGGGACCATGCATAGAAACAGTGAGGTAGTGCATTGTTTTTCGAAGTGTCCACTATTATTTGGACCACTTTAACAAGTCTTTTGGTACTCCTTTATATTCTACCTTAACCCCAAAATGCAACTAACCCTAGTTTATATATATCTTCATTCGAACCGACGTGATTTGTGGTGGGGTGGTTGGAATTTCTCCTTTCTTAATCAGGGAATTCGGTTCTTGAAAATGAAGAGAATTATGTTGAAAGTACCGCTTACAGAAATAAGCCTTCCAGTGCTTGAATTTAAATTTAATCGAATCCAATGTGAGTGTCGAACACCGAATGATGAGGATCAGAAGAAATCTTAATCCGTACAATCTCCTACCTACTAGTATAGTCTATTTTCTTCTTATCCGTTGATCAACTTGAGAAGGGTTATCGTTTTCTTCTTTTTTTTTTTAACCAAATAAAATTTATTACATCAGAATAAATAGAGAAAGTATTTGGAGATCGAAGAGTAACAATAAATATAAAGTTTAATCTCTTTCTTTTATGTGCTTATAAGCAGCGTACAAACTCAAATTAATCGACAGTTCATGGCTTCAATACAAATATAAAACACTAAGTGAGAGCTTTAAAAAATAAAGAAAATATTTTATTCGGAGATAAAGATTTTCATCTAACAAGACTTTGAGTTTAATTTCTATATAGTATATATGCATTGATAGCGTAAAGGACGTACGCTACACTACTAGGTCACCTTGAAGGTTATTGGAGTTTAGTTTCCAAAATAAATGAAAACTAAAAAATGTAATCTTGTTACTTATAGGTGTACTAATTCTAATTTTGATTGGTTAAATGCAACGAAAGTTGTTTGACATTGTAATTCCTCTTCTTGTAGAATAGTGAATTCAATTTGGAAGGGTGGGGGAGGGTGGCTCTCATTTTTATTTTTTTTTATTTGAAAAATGAAAAATAAAAAATGTAATATTCTTTATTACACATGTGTTGCATGTTTGATTTTTAAAATGGCCAAATAAGCCAAAAAATTAGGAAAACAACCACCTATAATAAATTTGAAATGCTTTCTAATTGGAGTCCTGTTAATTAAACATAATTACAAAAACCTATTTAATAATAGTTTTAAAATGATTAGAAAATTGAATTTTATCAATTTGAGTTCCCTTACTTTTGACTTGTTTCCATATTTGGAAATTACGATGGTGACGCTTTCCAAGAATCAACATGCTTGTCCCAAAAATTACCTTTCTTAATTTTTCATTTTTCATCTTTAGTTTTATTTTATTTTATTTATTTATTTATCATGTGATGGAACCAAGTCATATAGATTTTGTCTTAATTATATAAATTAACATATATAGATGGCCATGCTCACGTATAAGTAAGATGGTTCGATGAGAAATGAATGGGCAAAGTATGTTTACAACACAAATTTCTCATTGATATGCGGTGGAAAAAAATAATTTATTTCTAGTAGCTAGTAATGTCGTCCCACCGCACCTGCATTATGACTAAATTTACCGTACCCCGCATCATTGTCATCCTTAGCTTCGATATAAAATAAAAGAATAGAAAAGAAGGTGTCAATTTAATTTACCATAAATAAGGTGACAAAGATCAATGATTATATAGTCTTCAATTGTTTGTAAGTTGTATTTGGGTATGAAAAGTCTAAGTGTTCAAATCATATAGGTAAGAAGAAGACACTACTGTGTACTGCATTTGGTAAAATGAATGCATCATTTTGCTACTCATCATAATCAATTAAATTCTTTTGCACACACAAAAATTAAACACTAACACACACTTAGATATTACTATTACTAATATTTATTACTATAAGGATGATTGGCAAATGGTACTTAAGATAGGAAGAATCATGTTCCAAATGATTCTCTGTACTCTAATAATGACAAAAAAAAAAAAAAAACACTGGAAAATTAAATAGTTAATGATGTGAAGACAATTAATTAAAGTGAGCTAAAATCTAGCTTAGTACTTCAATTGAAGTAGGGTATATAGGACCCTTTTAGTTCATGTAAGGAAAACTGTTCAAATAATTACATTAGACATTTAACTCCCTCTTATTCATTTTAATATGTAATAATTAGCATGCTTAATAAAAATAGTTGATCCCAACCAAGTAGTGGCTATTTTAAAAAATCAAAATATAATTAGCTTACTTAATAAATATGGTGAAAAAGAAAATAGTATCAAACTGAGATTAAAGGATAAATAGAATGATTTATTATATATTAGTACTATTTTTTAGTTAATATTTTCTTTAAGGACCACCGTATAATAAAAGAAAAACACGAAAATCAAAATGGAGCGGGGGAGTAATGCATAGTGACATACAATGCTAATAATTGATTATATGAAAATGACTTCAGATTATTTCCACTAATTTCACATCATTAAAGAGAAAAAAAAGTTTTTAACTTTTATCTACTGGAATTGAAAAGGATCTTTTTTTTTTTTTTTTTTTTTATAAAGAATTTATACACAATTAGTTTTTCAAAAGTCAACTATTACAGTCAATGTGGATGTGTCACCTGAAAAGTGAGAAGAATTTGTATGTAATGGTTCAATTGATTAGACTAGGGGTTGGTTATATTCTTTACATTATTTTGAGAGTGATGTAAATCAATTTTAGAAGGAAAATTTCAGCTTCCAATTTTGAGAAATTATTGTGACACCTTATAGGAATCAGAAATTAAAGAGAACATTCTGATTGTGAATTAGTCCATCAACTAAAACAAATGCGCATAGTAAATTAAGATGTCTAATTTATTATAGTCTATTTCGCCAAACTTTGCTTATTTCAAAAAGTGTATCTGGAGGCATTTTTTCTACCGCGGCGTGTACATTTTCGTTTGTCAAATTCTGTGAGACATGTTCAATTTTCTGTATCAAAACACATTAACAAGAGTTGGAAAAAATGACATATCAAAGAATTGAGGCTCCACTAGAGAAGACTTCCTATATGCATTCTTGTCATCAACAGGAACATCAAAACTATTAGGGAACTAGAAAGAGAGTTATCAACAGAATAATTCTAACCATACAATACGATACATTGCGAAACCGTAAGTAACAACCATCCAAGCAGAGTGTTAGAGAGAGAGAGTATCCAAAGGAGAAAGTGATCAATAATGTAAGAAAGAAAGAAAGAAAAAGGATAACTCTTTTAGCTCATTCTAGTTGGTAAACAGCAATGATAGGCATGAAGACACTTCCCATCCAAAGCTTCCCATTTATCTCCTCAACATCACTAACAGCACTAACAACTTTCCCTTCTCCATCTTCCAATATCTGTAGCAACTTACCTTCAGGGCTATACTTCACAACAATAGCCGGCGCTTTGCCTTCTTGCAGGAGGGAGCGGAGCTTTACTGGGATAGGAAGCTTCAGCAAGAACAGACGAAGTTGAGGGTATTTGGAATTTATAATGCTGTAAGTGGTACGGCGACTGTGGATTGCTACCCAAAATTCACCTCTCTCATTTGTACTGATATTATCGGGATATCCTGGGAGGACTGCCATCACTTCTAAGGTCCCCGCTTTCTCGCCTTTCAACCAGTACTTCTGTAACCTATAAGAGAAACACATCATTTCATTACACGTTAATACCATAACTTTTAAGGTGAAGTCAGCAACAGGATTCTTTAAGAAAGGCAATAAAGACGGGATGAATGTACTTGGCATGTCTATGCCTAAACGTTCAGCGCGCACAAAACTTTTTCTAGAATGGAGAACACTGATGTTGGAGCGGAAACTAGGACAAAAAGTTGATTGAAAAAGAGAAATTTGAACTCAGAAGCTTCTACTGTTTAAATCCACAAGAATGTCCTTAATTTTTCATGACATCACATGTGTGTGTATGAAAATGAATGCAGTGTTGCTTCAGTTATTGTCTTCATGTGTTTGTGCATGTATCTTACTGTTTGGCAAACATGTCTGGGAGATCATTTTTGAAAAGACAACAGAAGTTGCAACCGCGGACAGAACAGGAAAGAGAATCCTAGGTAACTTTTCCTATAGATCTTGAAGATACACCAACTCGTTTACAAATTCAGAAAAATAACAATGTATTGGGTCCTTATATATGTCTATTTAATACTGTATACATACCTCCACCACAGGTCAAGAAACATACCTGCCCTTGGCACCTTCACAGAATACAAAGAAGGAACGGTCCTTGCTTAGTGACAGACCATTTGGGAATTGGAGATTCCGAACAAGAACAGTGGTTTGTTTAGTACTAGGATTGTACTTCAGAACCCTCCCACTATCTTCTGCTGAGTAAACCAGCAGCATGAAATTCCTGAGAATGATGGGGTGGACATTAAAATTTTATTCAAAGCAGGAACACTATGAGACTTGTACTGTGTTATATTAACTCCTGAAGTAAATGCTAGTAAATTGCAACACAAAGTCTTAATGAAACTAGACATAAAACATATTCTATATGTTAGTAGAGATGGTTATTCACCAAAAAGAAGAACTGTTAGCAAAGTTAGGTGCAACCATGTTGAAATCTAAGCTTCTTGATGATTATCAACTTTCATTTTCTGTACTAAATGCATTGTTTCTAAAGGAAACCATTTTTCTCCCTCTAAGATATGACGCCCTCTGTCTAGTTCCCCTTTGGCATTAATCAAAACTAATAGTGAAATGGCATTCTTCATTCTCAAATCATGTAGACAACTTCAAGTTTCACCATGCCAAACATTAGCCGTTTAAATCTATGAATAGCCCAATGCATTTAGGACAAAGTTTCATTCTTGAGTTGGGATCAAAGGTTAATTATATCAAGAGATCTACATAAAAACAAAGAAACAATAAATTCACAATTTACCTTCTTTGGTACTTGGTGCTGCTATCCGTAAAATAGACATTTCCTTCATCATCAACATCCAGGTCATTTGTGAATACCAGAGGCACTCCTTCAGCCTCAGTTGTCAATGTTTCTGCTAGTCCACCTTCAGGCCCTACTTTCATCAACCCAAAATATGCATCAGCAATATACAAGTCACCTGTTCTTTTATCAAACTGTAACCCCAAAGGCCTGCCACAGATGTGCTCATTTTTTAAATAGCTCAGGGGTGATGGTTTTGGGTCACAGAAGCCAGACCTGAAAATTTACATTACCAGAAGGCATTAGAAAGTCAGAGAAAGTTGAGACTTTATACAATGACTAAGCAGCACAATTATAGAAGATAATTTCATCAAGAGCAGGAGAAGTTATGGCATGTTAAAATTTGATTTAACTAGATTGGCTTAACGGTCTTACAAAATTTTAGAATGGAAGATCGACCATCATTAACATATCACAATTATAATTTCAGTTACATAATAGTTCAGAATTAACAAGGATCATAGAACTTAAGTCAGATGAAACGATAAGATAAAGAAACAATAGCCATTTCCCTCTATTGTCAAATTAAGAATGAAACTTTCATGCTAGGTCCAGGACTAAATATTAATTCTCTCTGTCGAGCAGGAACTTATGGTCCTTTCAGCTTCCCTGACAATTTCAAGTCAGATAGCTTAGAAAACTGAGACATTTTGTAGCTTTTTGTTAGAAATTCAATTCCTGTTATCAGAATCTGAAGATCATTTCCAGATGTGCTCAGTGCTCTCATACTATCCCGAATTGACCAAAGCAAGAAGCTTTGTGAAGATGGGATTTACTACCATCTGATTCCAGTGCTTAAATACGCTAACATCATATAAAAAAGACCATGCTTTATGTAGAGGTTTGGGTTCCTGAAGCTTGTGGAACAGGCATATTAATCGAGCCAAATCATAATAGTTGGGATGGAAATGTCGCCGAGGTTAGCATATACTATGTTCCCTTGTTATAATGTTGATAGACTCTGGAACGATAAGTGTAAACGGTGGGTTGACACAACTTCTACTTCTCCTTAGTCATAGTTTGTGAATGTTCCATCTAGTCCCTTAAACAAGAACAATCTCAGTGCTGGATATATGTGGATATGCCCCTTGAACTTTAGGTACTTAATTTTGCACGCTAGTTAGTATGCTCAAGTGGCCTAATATTTTGCTCTAAGCACGTACCTCTGAACCTACATTACTGAGCAAACAATGCATTAAATGTTGTAAATTAGAAGTTAGAATTTAAGAGAAATGATAAGAATTAAGAGGGAAATGCAGCATATCTCAGCGCTCAGTCTGCTTTCATCAAAAGGGCATAGCAACAAGGACTATCATTGTAATAAGGTGAGTAATCATTCTTTAGAAGTTGTTAAACCAATTCTTAAGCTGCCTTAACAAAGTGAGAAGTAGGAATCAAAAGGATAATCGAATCATAACTACCTGAAGCTTGAGTCGAAAAGCTGAAGTTTTGACTAAGAAATTCATTAAAATCAACATTCCATAATAAAATTTATGTTGGAGATCAGTCAATAATAGGTAAACAAGCTTATAACCTATTGAGAGATGGAATTCATCTTTCTGCAACTTCCTCAATGCGACTCAAGGTTATCAAGTTAACTTACATTATAAGCTTGTTCTACTATGAAGATAAATAAGGTGGAGAAAGCTCAAGTGAATGTACAAATACATCATATGCTCAACACTAAGGTCCACTTCTTTAAAGGCTTTAATATCTTCTTTCATTCATTTTGTTTTAGAAAGTAGTGAAGATCTAATACCTACTGTTTATGGTACTTGTGGTTGTTATATATTCAAGCATTTGCCCGAAAGGATACTTATGTAGCTGGTTCTCAATAAGAGCCTTGGGTGCAGCCACCTTAGGCAAAGGGTGGTCTAGCGATCACCCTTCGCCGAAAATTATGTGGTGTACATAGGTTAAATGTTAGATATTGTGAGAGTATATTTAATTTCTCTCACTTTAACACAACTGGGAAGAAAACTTGCACACCCTTAAACCAAATTCTTTTCTCCGCCACTGAATTTATTAAAAACCTGAAATAGTTTGTAAACAGTGATACACTAGCTTTAATGTGGATGAACTTAATGAATCTATTCGACATGAAATTTGTAATATAATTGAACTTGAAATCTTTGGTGAAACTCTGTGTCTTACGTACATTAATTTTTCCATAGACAAGTACATCCTGTAGGCCTTAAAATCAAAATAAACTTTAATGTATGTAAAAAAAATACCGCATCTGCATGTTGAATTAAGTATCATATATTTCCAGAGAAATTAGCATATTTCTACAGGATCAATAAAATGGATATGAGAAATATTCCCTCATTTCAATTTGTTTATCTTACTTCCCTTTTTAGTTCATTTTAAAAAAATGCCTCTTTTGCAACTCCTAAGTCCTAATTTTCTACACGACATGTTTAATACACAAGTTTGAAGCGCATTCGCTACAAGATTTCCCCCACTTTGTGGGACTACATTGCATATGTTGTTGTTGTTGATACGAGATACAAAAGTATTTCTTCGCTTCTTAAACTCCATGTCAAGTCAGAATCAGATAAACAAATTGAAACTGAGCGAGTAAAAAAACACAACTCACCTATTATTAGCAGAGGTATAAGCGAAATCAATCCATTTGTCACCATCCCACAACACAATTCTCCCATCAGCTATACCTGTGTAAGGTCCCCTCCCTTTGGGGTCAAATGCAATACTTTCCGGGCCCTGAATCTCATTCAAGAACTTGATTTCCGATTTCTGTAGCAAATTCTGAGTATCCTTTTCCACTGGAATTTCAGACCAGTGAGGGACATCAACTCTGTAAGCCTTAAAATCTTTGACATCATAAATTGCACTATGCTTAAAAGGGTCAACCCCACAATACACTGCCAACAAAAAGAATACTCCAGCAAATACTCCCCCCGGACTCATTGCAGACAAAACAGTTTGAGTCTTTGAATTTTTGGTACTGGAAATTTGTGGCTATAAGGGTGATTTTTGATTTGCTACACATAAAGTTTGCCAGCAAACGACTTTCTTGATTCTTGAATGCTGTGGGGTTTTTTCTTTATTTCATGAGAGTGAAGTGATGATATTAGTAGTAAAGTTAGTAACTGCTCCCCCCATACTGACGGACCCCTCCGTGCATGTGAGTTTTGGCGAATATTTCGTAAGCCATAAACTATTTTTATTCATCATGTTAAAATGATAAAAGAGTAGTGAAAAATTATCATGTACTCCATAATGAGTCTATTTTTGGTAAGATGGGAAATTGCCAAAAGACACGCCGGATCTTTTTGAGTGAGCTATAAGGGTTAAATAGTTTTGGAATAAAATGATTGACTATTTTATTTTATGTTTGATGTGAGGTATTAGTTAGTATTGAAAATATTTATCCCACTAGTGATGAGATGAGTTAGCTCATATACATGGGAATAACTAATTCTGGGATTAATTATCGTTATTATTGTAAGATAGAAAATAATTTAGGGAAAAGGACAGAAATGACATTTCAAATTAAACTATTTCCTTGAAAATGGTCATGAAATTTAAAGTTCACTTTCTAGCTATTTTAATTTACTGGCGTGTTCTATATCATTTCTACACACCTTCTATACAGTTTCTATACAAAAATTATACAATTTTAATACACAATTTACACAATAACTGTATATTTTTTTACACGTTTTATACAACAATTGTATAATTTTTGTGCACGTTCTATATATTTTTTATATATATTTTATACATATGCATGTTTGATAGAACTATACAATTTTTATACATATATCTTATATAGATACATATTCTATTTAACAATTATATCGTTTTTATATAATTTAATTATTATTTCTAAACAATAAAAAAAACAGAATATTTGATCAGTTAAAAAATTTATAACAAAAAAAAAATTGAAATATTTTTAAAAGGGTCGAATTGCTCAAGTTGAATACTGTATTAGTATTATATATAGACTGTATCAGTATAATATATGGACTATATATGGACTACGTAGGTCAAAATGATCCAAATTGAAAAATGACTATAAAGCGAAAATAGTATATTCGACTGACCACTTTTTGAAAAGTTTTCAAACTTGGGCTATTTATTTTAAAAAGTGCTATAAAAATGTCTTTGAAGAAAATAATTTTTTTTTCAGATTTCTTACATGATGCTTTTTTCGTTTCATTTTAGTTGTTTTTTACTTTTTTTAGTTGCTTAATTTATAAGATTAAAAAAATATTATTATGTTCATTCAATATCATTTTTATTATTAAATTATGATTAATTTAATAAAATAAATTATATTTTGTTAAGTGGACTTATATATCAGGCGGATGGTGTAGTTGAGAACATTAATTTAGTAGGCCGACCCGGGTCCAGACGAACGAATCCTTATCCACGTGTCAGGATCCGGGTCGGGTCGGATTCGGATTCGGCTCAGCTGAAATGCAAGAACAATCACTATCGCTATCATTCATCACACCAACCAACCTAGGAATAATTCTAGAAGGACCACTTTTTTGCGAAGAAGAAGAACAACTCCATTGAATCAACAATGGCTGAGGACTCATCATCATCACCACAGTCCTTTTTGAGGAAACATTGGGAAGGATACAAGGAATTTTGGGGCGAAAGATTTTCCTTTTTGGAAAACTATACAAGATTCATCAAGCGCGATAAGCCACTTCCTTCTTGGTCTGAATCTGATGTCGAAGAGTTCATTGCTTCTGACCCACTTCACGGACCCACTGTATTTCTTTCCCCCCCTTTTTTTTTAACTCTTTCAAATCTATCTCATATGCTTACATTTCATTATAGTTAGGCGTTTACCCATCTGGGTCTTCTTTGATTCGTCTCTTTTGATCCATACTTTTGGTTAATTTGTTTGGTTTATGGTGTAAGATTTTCGATTTGAGACAATTGCTGTGCAGGTTTTTGTTTGCTGGGGTTGTATCGCGATTTGGATTGGTTGGGTGATTTTGTGATTGTTATTAGTTCGGGCGGAGGGGTGATTACTGGTTAGACAAGACAAGACGCAGCTCCAGCTTACCGATGATATGATATTAGATAGGAGGGGTGTGGAGGTCGTGGAATAGGATAGAAGGTTAGTAGGTAGTCGAGGTTTGTCTTGCTTTTCGATGGGATAGGGATTGGTGATAGTCTAGAGGATTGTGTCTGTCCTAATATTAACCTTACTCATGTAGTTTATCATTGGCATAATACATAAATATGCCCTTTTAACTCGGCTTCAACTTGCATTTATGCCCTCCAACTCTGGGTGTGCACAAGTAGACACTTAAACTTGCATACAATTGAACAAGTAGACACATGTGTCATATGTGGTATCCTACACGGCTAATTCTTGTCCTACATGGCGTCCTATGTGTGTAATGTCACATAGGACATGTGTGTCTACTTGTTCAATTTTATACAAGTTTAAGTGTCTACTTGTGCACATCCAAAGTTGGAGGTCATAGATGTGAATTGAGGCCAAGTTAAAGGCATGTTTATGTATTATGCCTTTATCATTTGTTGTGTACTATGTTTAGGTGGTCATACTATGTTGCTGATGTCACTATTCTTTGCATGTATGCTCTGCACTGCATTCCGGCGAGCTGTCATGTTTTCTTCGCTATCTTTTTCCTTTCTCTAGTACTTTGATTTGCTCCACTTGAGCAGAGGATCTTTCGGAAACAGCCTCTCTATCTCCATGTGGTAGGTAAGGTCTGCGTACAGTCTACCCTCCCCAGAATCCACTTTGTGGGTTTCACTGAGTATGTTGTTGTTGTTGTCGTAGTCTGTCTCGGTGCTTAATTCTTTCTTTATATTCTTTATGCTTTCTCTAGAATTTGGTGTATAAGATGATTCACCACTCGCATGCACCTGTGATAAATTTGAAATGCATTTCTTCATTGTGCTTGCTGAAATTGAGCAATGTTAAGGAGAATCTCATGGCTTCCTTTCTTTTTCTTGCTGCCACCTACCTGCTTAGCTTTGTCTTAATAGTTGGTGAATTTATAATTGGGAGTAGATTTTGCAGGGTCCAAGTACATTGACAACCCCTTTATACTTAACACTATTTTTCATTTAGACATATGGAAGGATACTGAAATATAATTCCACATACCTGCACCACAGAGCACTCAAACATCAGGCTCCTTCCATGTTTCCTTATAACTCTTCTGAGCATTCACAGTTAATAACTAATCAGGGAATAAGTTAACTATGACACTTGTTTTACTTATTGTTTGAGAAATATAAACTCTTACCCATTTCTATCTTTTTCAAATATAGTGTAGGTTGTTGAGGTATCTTCCTTTGTTTCATTTTCTTTTTCTCTTCTTCAATGCATGTAAAACAAAAAAGAAGAGTTTTGAAATTTGAAACTGTTCATTGTTTGTCTCGTTTTCCCTTATTCCAAATAGTTTGAGAGGAGTTAGGGAGCGGGTGAATGAGAAAGAGAAGTAGGCATACAAATGGAAACCAGCTTCTTAATATTTCTGCCAGTTTGCTTCTTGGGGGTTATCCCCAATTTCTGTTGATTCTCCTCTCCCCTGACACACCAGCAACTCCCGAGGAAAAAGAAGAGAAGTTGTTCCCAACCTCAGCTTATCTGTTTTAATTCTCGTTCCTCTCTATGTCTTGATTTGAGCTACTGGGCACAGTTTTCAAACTAGTATTGATGTAGTACCACTTCTTCTTGGAATGAAACTAACATTTGTTCTCTCTCTCTCTCTCTTTCTCTCTCTCTTTTGTGCATGTTAACTGCTTATTGGACACTCTGTCACTGTGTACAGGAGGGTGTGGATATATTGACAATGTCACATGATAAGAAGTTGCATATCTTTTCTATTTTTCCCCTCTGCTAATCGTAATATTGCTGCTTCCATTCTGTTTGTCAGAGCAATTCAAGCTTATGTTCTATTTTTCTTTCCAGCTGAAGACTGCTAGGGAAGCAGCAAAGATTAGTGCTGTAGGAGGCATTATTGGAGCTGTTTCAACTGCAGGTGTTGCTTGGAAGTATTCCAGGAGTTTGCATGGTATGTTGAACTTAATTCCCCACTCCACCCACCCACATTGCTGTCGTAATATTATTGATTCATTGCCCAGTGTTTGAGCATTAGAGGCTCCAGGAGTTAGTTTGTATTGTTTTTTTTTTAAAAATTGGTAACTTTACTCTATATATCCACAGGTATACTACAGCCAAAAGTGTAGTTCCCCTCCAAAAACTGTTACATATTTTCGAGCTAACTAGTGCCTATAAACAATTTAGCACATCAAAAATTTCTTCTGTCTAGCTAATACATCAAGTTTACACCAAAAATAAAAAACGCCTAGACAATTCATTTTGATCTTCTGCAAGCTGTTTTGCACATTCTCAAAACATCTGTTGTTTCTTTCTCTCCAAATTGTCCACCATATACATGCTGGGACAATCTTCCATCTCTCCTCGTCCTTTGAAGCATTACCGTCCCAGTTAGTTTGTATTGTAACTTTATTCATAAATGTTTTGGTAATCTGTTTTTACGAGAAGCTTTTGCCACCCGATGTCCTTGAAAATAGGTTATGTATTTTCTAGGTACTGATATGTTAAGAGTGCTGAGTGTTCCTATCGAAATGTTTCAGTTAAAGAATATTTGACGTGTTAAGTTCTATGTTAGATTCCACCAATCACAAATAAAGAAAGTTCTAGATTAGATTCCATTTCATCGTCTTCCCAAAGTGTGTCCCCCATAAGAAAACCTTTACACGTGATGATTCTCGTGCTCTACCCTTTACTATCTCTGACTGCATACTTGTGGGCTATAATTGACTGTTTCCATCTTCGAATCTATCTGCGTTCCTTTTACAGTGGAAGCTTAACTATGTTCCACCGATGTGCCACTTCCGATCTTAGTTTCTGGTTTCTTCGCTCATATTTGCCCATATTCAGTTGAAAAACAGTAAGTATTTTCCTTGTGAACAAAGTTCAAACATGATCAGCCTAAAGAAAGTAAGAAAGCTTGCATAGACCAACTGTCTCACAATTTCAATATTTAGGACATATATTCAGTATTTTGACTATTTTAATCATTATGATCCTTTTTTATCTAAGTTGATATTTAGGACATACTTTCAGTGCCTTGTAAAGAAATTGATTTGATGTCTCTGCTACTTATTTGTACTTAAACATACATCAGATTTCATGGAAAGTTTTGTGGAGAAAAAAGTAGATTTGTTTTAATGTATTAAATTTTTGTCTGGGAGAGTCTTGGACTGATTAAGATGATCGACTTTGTTGTTTATTGATGTTCCATCCCGGTAGGTACTGCACTGTCTCTTGGAGCCGGAGCTGTCTTTGGATGGACCTTTGGACAGGAAGTTGCCAACCACTGGCTGCAGCTATATAGGCTGGACACCATGGCTGCTCAGGTTAAATTCATGGAATGGTGGCAGAACAAGGTTGAAGGACAGTAATTCCTCGTATCATATCCCGGGTTAAAGGACAGTTTCAGGCTCGGCTTTGGTGTTAAATGTCAGTGAACTTTGAGGAATAAGAGTGTTCAAATTGTAACCGGTCACTGTGGAATCGACTGTTTTGTCTTTCCGTACTGAATTATTATAGTAGAAATGCAGCTTTTGGCAGTTCTCTTTCTAAAATTGATCATCGTGTACAAAGTAGGAGTTTCGTTTCTCTCCTACTTGAAATCCAAGCACTGGAATGCCGTTATTTAACTATTTGCAAGTGGTGTTGTGTTTGCTTGTCTGAGACAAAAAAGAGCATGATTACGCGACACGACGACTGAGGGAGCACCGCTAGTTTCATCTTGCTTTTATAGTGTAACCGCACTGCAAGTGATACACAGATCTCTCAACAAAAAATTAGCAAGACAAAGGAATGAATCCATTAGATTTGATAGGATAAGTTCTAGCGTCTATAATGCAATCATACATTTTAACGTTACAGAAGTAAATGCACCTACATAATGATAAACCAATGTACATATTCAACGTAACTCGAGATCGAGGTTTGTGTTAAAAGTGAACGTACAATGCTAGTGTCTACTAGATCTCCACAAAGCAAATTGATCAACAACTTCTAACGAAGATTATAAAGAGGGTTGCATGTTAAATTAAAAGAAAACAGTTGTATTCTTGATAACCAAAAGGAAACAGTCAGCATTCATCAGTACTATCCCGAATGGACCAATTTACATCTAGATTATCATTACATATGTACTTGGACCAAATGATGACATCCATCACTCCTATTTTATTGAAGCAGGCTACACTCAGTGATGAACTTCAACGTACTAGCATTCACCACAGATCCAATAAGATGCAAATCATGTTTCATTGATGTTGGCAGGGGTATCCACCTGCAGCAGGAACAAATTCATTGTAATAAACAGATAACTAAGCTGACAAAAGCAACATAACCAGAAACTACAATAGAATGTAAGGCAAAGAAGTGCAGCATATTCGGCGAAGTATATTTTATCGATCTGTTTGGCACCAAGAAGGTACTAACATGTTACAAAAATGATCAGGGAATTATAGGACTTAATACATGAAAGAAGTCCTCGAATACTAGTTCAGTCGGGCATTTGAACTTCTCAAAGATAAAAAATTTCGTCAATCCTCAACCCCAAAATAACTATGGTATATAAGATCTCAAAAAGCTATGGTTTCTTTCTATTCACACCGACAAAAATATACAACTCATAACAGAGATACGTTCTAGTCATGTGGATATTCCAAAAAGTGGCAGAAGTTGCGTAACAACTAAGGTCTGTGGATGTGCTCAACGGTATTCTGCTATACGAACTAGCTTTGAAACAAGGCTTTTCTCCGTCACTAATCAGTATGCACTTTAGATACAATAGGCAGCTCCTATCATCACTGGTGCAGAAGTGCCAAACTCATAGGAGAGGACAAAAGCCATCAGCATATAATATTCACGGAGAGAACCCTCACGTTTTCTCATACAGTTTGCCTCCCCTTTTGTTTTATGTTGGGTCTGTCTCTTCTTTTTCTATTTTTTGGGGGTTGGAGTAGGGTGGAGAATAAAATGAATTGGAACTCTTAGAAGAAGACAAGTTGAATTGGAACTCTTAGAAGAAGACAAGTTACCTTTAAGAGAAAGCGCTGAGTCATTCAAAACTTAGTTTGAACCAGAACTTGCAGCACAAGGGGCTTGCCTATTGTCCTCATTTAAAGAATGGGAATCATCAATCTCAGGTATATGCTGCTCAGCACGTCCGACGGTTAAAGTACCCTGTGATATATTTGATTCAGCAGAATTGGCTCTACTATCTGTTGTTTCCAAATGCTCCATTAGGGTTGTTACAGTGGCGACAGCTGCACTGACTTCATTCCTGGATTCGGGACAATGGTCTGGTGTTGAACTATTACGAGAGAAAAATTTCTCTTTCCAACCCCTTGAACTCTTCGTTAAAGATTCTTTGTATCTAAAAAATGACAATCAAAATAAATAAATAAGGCTTACAAGCAAATAATTTTCTGATGTTGAAGGAGTCGGCTGAAGAGTTAAAGAGCAGATAATAGAGTTTTCCAGGTACCTCATTGACATTGCACTAAGTCGAGACTTTATAGATTCTGAAAACGACTGAAAATCTGATGATCCGGCTCTGTCTTGATTGTTAGGAGAAGATTGAGGAGTCCTCCTACAATACCATAATTCAAGAATAAGCAAAATGTAAGAGGAATATATTGGCCATATTTGTCTTTAGTTCTTTGGCTTATACTTTACCCGTCCCCCCACTTTTCTAAGATTCAACATTTATGATATGTTTTCATCTGGTTTTCCCACTTCTCATTCTTGGTGAATGACAATTAAGGCGCATGAGATAGCCATCAAAAAGTGTAAAATCCACGAGAAGGCAATTTTTCTGTGCCCCTATCACGAAAGGGCGAGGACAGAGGTATTTTGTGGTAGTAATTGTGAACTCATTGCATTTTTGAAGGATTCATTCAGTGAATATGTAACAGTGTAATTCATGTGGAGCAAAAGAAAAGACGAAACCATCAAAACTCCGAACCAAGCTTGAGACAGAGACCTACCTATTGTTTGAGGAAGTTCCAAGTTGATTAACAGCAGCATTTGATCCTGACCCAGAGGCAGGAACCGGATCAGCTGGAAAAGAGGAAACAACTGGTTGTCCAGAAACATTTGCAGAATTTGGACCAGATACCAAGACTTCAGGAGTGGCTTCACCACCACTCCTCTGAGTAGAAGTTGAAGCACCAGCAGGAGGAGGAGCATTTGGATGAGTTGAAAACACCAGAAAATGGGGACGGCCTTGAGCTGATGACCTACCTCGCGGACCCTCCCTTCTGGCAATGTGGCGTGCCCTTCCCATGGCAGCGGCGGCAGCTAAGTGCTGAATGATCCGCTCTTCAAGTTCAGAATCAGTTGCACTTGCAGGTAACTGGGAAGGAATCGTGCCACAAGATTTTGTCACAAAATTGACCATGAACAGCTATAAGAAGAAAAAACTTTCACGGAATCCAAAAATGCTAACATGCTGCAACTCAAAATCTCCTAGAGTTGGATGGTGAAAGATTGCGGTGTTTCTAGGAGGATTCATTCTGATGTTCCGCTCGTGCTCTACTGCATCCAACAATTCCTGACTGTGAGAGAAGCACATTATCAACAGTCTTGAAGGACTAAGGAAGATAAACAAGTGGCTGATCTAAAAACAAGACAGAACCTGTTAGGGTCTTTCAAGCTGAGAGGCTGCCAACACATGGGGCACTGAGAGCTTCTCTGGCACCTACATCACATACATTCAAGAATTATTCAAGATGTTAGTGCTGTCAAATAATGCTTCATTCATGCCTTTTAGCCTCAGTATTTGCAGCATATACAACCGGAGATCTCCATCAACTGATAATCTTCAGTGACAATTACCATTTCTAAGGAATAAAACTTTGTTCAGAAATTAAAAAATTATTAAAATTCTCCAACTTGATCTTTTATTTAATTTTAGTATCAGAAATAGTGGATATAGTCATGATCAATTGATCAGAGCCACATAATTTTAACCTCCAAATGGATTTGGTTGGAATAATGGTAAATAGGAGATATTTGGTGATTCATCAAGTCACTTCTATTATTTTGCTCTTTTTTATTGTTCCTAATAGACCCAGCAAGGAACCTACAGTAACAACAGCCCCCCTCCTCCTGCTCTCTGCACCTCTTTTGTGGGAATTCCAGTACAAAAGGTAAATAGATGAGATAAAAACATAAAATCATGGAAGAAACTACGGGTGTGACACCCGTTTCTCCATCATCAATTGTGATTACGTTCCACATCATCCAATCACAAGTATGAGCAACATAAAGTACAGTTTATTTATGGACGGGCTACTTAAAAGAAAGAATCACAATGCTGAAATCAATTCACCACCACTCTCTTACATTTTCAAGCTCCAAGAGGAGCATATGATCTTCCAAGAAAACCATGCAATACAAAATCAGACAACAGAGGAATATATCACATGAAAAGACAATTCCAAAAGCCCTATGTCATTCTTCATTGCAGTATCTTGATCTTTGACGTTGTCAAAATACTCTCTGTCTATTTTATGGGTTCCCACCAGCGGCACTTTATAGGGCATTCTAATTTTCCACAAGAATGCCTACAACTCTCATCATTATAGAACTAGAGGAACAATAAAGGCCATAAGACAGCCATCAATGTCCACAAAAATTCCATCTTTTCGGCAAGTCGTAAGGCATTATGCATCATAGAGATAAGTGCAAGAACAGTTTAGACTTGAGATATCTAACTAATAGGGAATCGTTTAGATCACCATTCAAGAATACATTGAAGATGGAACTCATGCTTGCAACCAGTCACCTGCAAATTGAAACATTATGTTACTCGATGACAGAGCCAATTATGTTCATACTAACACAGGGTAATGCCAACAACACGTACAGTAGAAGGATCACTATCAGAAAATGCTTCAAGACATATGCTGCAAGCATCATCGCAGGCATCCTGAATTCCACCTTCCACAAATGCTGCAGCTGAAGTTAAAATATCCTCAGACATCTTGCCCTCCTCCATCTGTCAAAAGATCAAACCTTTAAATATAGCCAAACCTTAATTAAGGAACCAAAAAAGCAACAAGCATGCTGACTTCTAATCTCATACGCAAATTTGAAAAAAAAAAAAAAAAAAAACTAACGAAAGCCCTTAACATCAGATAATTACCTTTCTCTCACTTTCACTGATACTATGACTAATTAATTACAGGTAAGAATCTAATGCTACACAGACAACACAATGTCTCATTCTTTTGGCTTAATATGGTATCCAGAATAACAGCTGTTTTCCCAGTTTGATTAATAAACTTCCAGCAGCAGCTCGAAGAATAACATATAGGAGACTAAACCCCATGATTTCCATGTTTGTTAAGCAAAGTTACTACAACAACAACAACATACCCAGTGTAGTCCCACTAAGTGAGGATTGGGGAGCACAGAGTGTAGGCAGACCTTCAATTCAAGAAAAAAACAGTCCATAGCAATTTCGAACAAGAACATAAGCACAAGAAACAACTAATAATAACAAAAAATAAAAAGCAGACATTAAACAGAGTTGTGAATAACAATTCAATCCCAGCACTGAAACCCCACCGTAATGAAACACCCCAGCTCAATTTCACCCAATAACTAAAATTGATCAAACAAATTAAATTGCAATCCACATCAGAGTCCCGCAGATACGAAAAAGTCTGACAAAAAGGAAAAAGAAAACAACTTGTTTTAAACAACCACCCAGTACTCCAATTAGTAGTAACAGAAGCTCAATTTCCGACACCCAATAACTTAAATTGCAACCCACCCACATCAGAGCTTCACAGATACTCAAAGTCTGAACAGAAAAATGGAAAAAGAAAACAATTTGTAGTTATTAAAATAAATAAATAAAAAACATTGCTTTAATTAGCAAAAGAAGCTGAATTCGCGACACCCAATAAGTAAAATTGATCAAATTCACAAAATTGTAATACTACTGACAAGTTACCTTAAAGAAAGTTGAATGAAAATTTTGGATTTGGAAAGGTAACCACACAAATGAAAGGACTGCAAGGACGAGGAAGAACAAGACGACTTTTAACTTTCCCTTTCATTACTATTTGCTTCTTTATTTATTTTTAGTAGTATTTGTTTCTGTTTTTTCTTTCTTTACTTTTTTTTTTTTTTTGGCGTAATAAGTGAGTTTTCATTACCTTTCCTATCATTTATTTAAGGTCAAACCTACCGGTGCCTCCAAACTTGCACCATCTTTAATTTAGAAACATCATATTCATTTTAAAAGTGTCTTACTTTGATATTTTTTACATTTATTAAAATTAAGGTGAGGTGCATGTGTGTCAAATGCATTATGTAGATTTTATAAGCAATTTAAAATTTATCACGGTAGAAATTACTTTACACATCAGCATATCAAAATTTAAGAGGTAAAATTCCACAAAATTTTCATTTCCATATCATTTCTCAAACCTAATTGAAGAGCTCCGGTAATTTTTTGTTTTTTATATTTACTTTTGATTCGATTTTCGTTAATTCGTAGAGAAATCTAGCTAATAATGGTATTTTTTGTAGGTACAATGCATGCAATGAAGTATTGATTAATGTTCATCGACGAAATTGAAGATTTTTTTTAAAAATTGACGAAATTTGAGCTACAACTAAAGTTGTTCTTTACTTTTTTTTTTTCTATTTTTCTTACTGTGTGGATATTCTATCCCAATAATTTGTAGTTTTTTTCTGAATTTTCGTTATTAGTTTTTTTTAGGGATTTCAGTGACAAAGTTAGAATTTTGTGTGGATTTTTTGGGAATTTGACTAATTTCTGTGTTATTTTTTAGATTCACTAATAAATACAAGGTTATTTCGGTATTTTTCTGGTTCAAGGATATTTTGGGTATTTTTTTTTGTTGAGAATCTTCTGGAGGCTGTTAAGGAAATATAATGGACAACTATATTTTGACATGTTTTCATCACAGGAAAAATGTTGTAGTCAGCCCTAAGCTTAGTTATAAAGGTGAGGTTGATGTCTTTGTTGTTGCTATTGATAAAGACCACTATAATCTTTTTGAGTTTTTTTCCTACGCCAAAGATCTTGGGTATTTAAATATTGAGGGGTTCTACTGTCAACATACATATGGTGAAGAGTTAGTTTCAATTAATTCTGATAGGGAGTTATTAGACTTTGTGAAGGACTTGAAAGATGGTGATGAGCTTGATGTGTTTCTTCTTCATGACATTGATGAAGTTATTGAGGTTGTATCAAAGTCTTTCCTTCTTTTAGAAGGGTCTCCCGTGTGTATTGAGGAAGATGATACAGGCAATGATGATAATGAAGGTAGGGGTCTTGATGAAGATCTGAATGGCCCAGTACTGATTCAGATGTTGAAATCCCTGATGATGATGGTTCAAACATAGATGAAGAGTTGAGAGCCTTTAGGGCTGAAAAGCAAAAAAAATTCTCCCTCCCCTCTAAAAAAAGTAAAAGCTAGAGAAGAAATACCTGTAGGTGAAACTGATATTAACAAAGGTTTTCAGGACATTTTCAGAAAAAAGAAAGACATATATGTGGGTAGATTAGGAGGTGATGAAGAGTTCATTGATAGTTCAGACTGTAATAGTATTGATAGGACTGATTTGGTAGATGAGGATGTTGTTGTGGGTGCTGACTTACCAAGGAGAAAAAGAAGTAGTAAAATCAGATTTGATGTGATTGTGGTGTTGTTGTTTTTGAACTTGGGATGATTTTTAATGGTCCTAAGGAATTTAGAAAAGCATTGAGGAGGTATGCAGTAGAAAACAGAGTTCAAATTATTTTAAGACCTAATGAGACTCGTAGAGTGGGGGCTAAGTGCAAATATAAGCCAAAATGCAGTTGGTTGTGTTATGGTGCAATTGACAGAAATTCTGATAATTTCATGATTAAAAACTATAATCCAGTGCATAAGTGCACAACATCAAACAAGAACAAGATGTGCACAACTAAATTTGTTGCTGATAGATTTAAAGATGACATAATTAAACAACCATCTCTGAGGATTTGGGAAATACAAAAACTGTTCAGAGAAAAATTAAAATTATATGTAGGTAGAATAATCTGTTATAAGGCTAGATTACAGGTCCTAAGAGAGTCCATGGGGGACTGGAACTTGGAGTTTACAAGATTATGTGATTATGCTGAGATGATAAAACAAATCAATCTCGATAGTTCTGTTTGGCTGAGAATGGATACAGAAATTGTCCCTGATAAAAATTTATTTGTGTATTTCTATATGTGTCTTGATACATTGAAGAAATGGTGGATGGAAGGACGTAGAAGAATTATAGGGTTTGATGAATATTTCTTAAAGGGTGCTTGTAAGAGTGAACTTCTAGTAGCAGTTGGGAAGAATAGTAACAATCAGATGTTTCCTATAGCCTGGGTTGTTATGGACAAGAAAACTAAGCATAGTTGGGATTTTTTTTATCAAGTATTTGAAAGAGGATTTGCAATTGGGTACTGGAGCAGGTCTTACTGTGATGGTTGATATGCGAAAGGTAATATTTTTATTTTTTTAACTGCCAATAATTGAAATACTTGATTTCTTTGTCTAGTACTTTAACTGTTTTTTGTATGTAGGGTTTTCTTGCTGTTGTTTTTTACTTGCTACCAAATGCTGAAGTAAGAAGATATGCTAGACATATTTGGTCCAATTAGAGTCAATAGTGAAAGGGAGAAAAGAGAAGAAAATAGTTCTGAAAGGAGAAAACAGTTCTGGAAATGCTCAAAGGCAAGCTTTGAAGTGAAGTTCAAAGAGGAACTTGATTACATGAGACAACTTGGTATGCAAGGTAAGGATATTGTTGGTGATTTATTGCATTATCCTAGGTAGTCATGGGTTAGGGCATTCTTTAAAGAAAATTGTAAGTGTGATGCTGTTGGAAATAACATGTGCGAGACCTTTAACTCATGAATCTTAATTCCTAGAGACAAATCTATCATTATCATGTTGGAGGACATTAGGAGAAAAATCATGACTAGAATTGTGGATATGATTAAGTTTGTCAATACTTGGATTTGTGATATTGCACCTATGGCTATACTTATATTGGAGGAGAATAAGGAAAGGGCTAGGGCTTGCAAGGTCCTTTGGAATACTGATGTTGGATTTGAAATTGGAGAAGGAGAGTGTAGGCATACAATGGACTTGAGTAGTAGGATTTGTAGTTATAGAACTTGGCAGTTAAGAGGCATTCCCTGTCAACATACTATTTGTGCTTTGTATCATGTTGAACAAGAGCCTGAACCTTATGTGGAGCATTGGTATAAAAAGAAAACCTTCATGAAGGCTTACAGTCACTTTATACAACTAATCTCCAATATGAAGATGTGGCCTGAGACAAACAATCCAAAGATTGAGCCTCCTGGGCCTAAGAAAATGCCTGGCAGACCTGCAAGAAATAGAAGAAGAGGTAAAGGTGAACCAAAGAAGAAATATAAAAAGCTGTCAAAACAAATGGTGAAAATAACATGTTCCAAGTGTCATCAACATGGCCATAACAGAAGATATTGTAAGGTAAAACAATGACTTTTAATTTAATTTTAAAAGTTGATTGAATATTGATTTAACTGTTGTGTATGTGTTTATAGATTCCTGATCCAAATGAACAAGTTCTTAGCCAAGGGTTCCAGCCTAGTGGTCATAGTTCAACCTCAAAAAAATTAGCAAAATGTAGCTCAAGTAAGTCTGCACCAAGTCAAGCTGCAACTTCAACAACCGTTTGTGCTGATACAAGCAGAGTTAGGAGTTTGAAGGTAGCTGCAACATCTACCTCTTGTGGAGATACTAGGATCCCTGTTACAGGAGGAATAAAAAACAAACTACCTCCTAGAAATAGAAAAACTGTTGGGCACAAGAGAGGTAGAGTTAAAACAACAATAAATGTTGATTATGGTGGATCTAAAAGGTCAAAGAATGCTGAATTTAGAATCTACACACGTCCAAGGGGAACCCAAATATTGAATGTAAGTTAACTCAACCATTGATTTTTAACAAGAAAGTACATAAATTAATTATTGTTCCTTCTTTAAAAAAAAAAAAAAAAAAACCGGGGACATCAAACCAAAGGATCCTACAAAGTGGTACGACTTACAAGGATACAAGTTCTAAAGGTGTTGATCTTGGTTATAAGCCAAGAGGCTTGAAATGAAAAAGTAAAGATGTTATCACCACCAATCAATTGCAGCAAATGGCAAACAAAAAGAAGAGGAAGTAGTATATTTTGATGGTATTTTTTGTTTTTGTTATGTAACATATTGTATTAGACAATTTGGTAGTTTAAATCTGGCAGTGTATAACAGTTAACAAGGCCTTTACTTCTTTAGTTTAAATCTGGCCTTAAATATGCCAGTGTATGCAGTAAACAATCGAGCCGTTTGAAGCATGTTTTATATGTATATTACTGTGACTTTGAGCTCAAAATAGAGCATAGTTATGAAGTTATTGTTGGTGTTGCTTTGTAAAGTTGTTGTTGGTATTGCTTTGAGCTGTAATAAGTTGTTGTAGCTTGTCTTCTTTGACACTTGTTTTACTATAAATGCGTGATCAAAAGTTTAAACGATAAATATTTTATTTCAGCAAATGTAAGAAATATTACAAGGCCAACATTACATCAACAAAACTACACCTGTAAGAAATATTACAAGGCCAACATTGCATCAACAAACTACACCTTGCAAGTCCTAATGCACATCACAGCTATACACCTGAACGGCCAATTTGCAACATCAAAACCAATAGAATGAGTTCAATGCAAAACCTCAGCAATTAGCATCAATATCAGTAAAATGAGTTCAACGCAAAACTTCAGCAATTAGGTTTCAACATTCATATTCTCGACAACACCAAAGCAGTGCCAATAACACCAATAATATATAATCTTCTTCCTCGATTTTGTTTTTCTTCAAACGCCTTCACTTTTTTCAACAAACCCCAAATCACCCTATTTGCTTGTGAAGGGTGTCGTTCTTCATACCAATGAAAATAATCAAAGCCGCCCAATTTCTACAAAATTAATTACAAAATCGATGACGAAATCATAATTAATCAACTAATTTAATTAAGAAGTCACAAACATTACCTTTAAAATTTTACAAGTAAAAAATCACCTGGATTTTGTTGAGTCTAAGAAGTCTTCAGTAATGCTTCATGACCACATTTACAATAGCGGTAATCATTTTCAGAATAGGTTATGAACGACGAGTTTGACATTGTCCAATATAATTCGAGAAAATTTAGAAAAAGATTAAACTTTTGAGAGATTGAAGAATAATTTTTTTGTTCAAAAGGAAATCTGAAATTAATTTAAGGCCTAATTTAAGGAAGTTGAAGAAGAATGAAGAAATTTGAGAAATTAGGGTTATTTTTGGATGGTGGAATGAAGAAGAAAGTAATATAAATAGTGGAAAAAGAGATATAACCATTGTGGAGCTGATTTTTATGCCAAATCAGCAAAAATGAGGCTTGGACGCGCCTCTGCAGCGTGTTAAACACGCATTTTGCCAACAGGGCAAAAAGTGTCAAAGTAAGACACTTTTATCTACTTGAGATGTTTAAAATGAACATGATCCAGTTGAGGTATCTAAGTGAAAGATGGTGCCAAGTTTAGGGGGCCACCGATGGATTTGGCCTTTATTTAAGGCATAATACTTGCCATTTAATTTAGCCTCAATTTATATTTATGTCTTTTAATTTATGGCGTGTATAAATAGATATTTAAATTTGTATAAAGTTAAATATGTTATAGACATCATACGTGGCATAATACAAATCAAGTCACTTATGTATTTGTAGGACACATGTATTTACTTATTTGAATTTTTAGAATCTTAAATGTTTATTTGTGCACATACAAAATTAGAGTGTATGATTGTTAGCTGAGGTCAATTGAACGGTTTATTGATGTATTATGCTCTTACATAAAAATAGGTAGTTATGTTTATTACTTTCTTAGTCTATTTTTATTTGTTCAATTTAAAAAATTAAAAAATAATTTATTATTATTAGTTATTTTTTAACGTGTGAGATAACTTATTGCTTTTATTAGAATTGATATAATAAAATTATTATTTTGTGAGAACGTGTCAAGTCAAATCTGAACAAGCAAACGCTGAGCAGAAGAGTACAAATCAGCCACCTGGACAGTAAAATTTTAGTTGAGCATAAAGTAGGCACTAGGTATAAGGGATAAGTAATCTCGGGATAAAATGAAGTATCATTTTATCCCATATTTGGTTGGAAGTAATAGTTAATACCGGGATAACTTATCCCACCATTTACACCATAGTAATGGAATAACTTAGCCCATATGCATGGTGGGATAAGTTATGCTGGGTAATTCCGAGATAACTAATCCCGGGATAACTATTTTCCAACCAAACGACCCCAGACAATACTATTTTAGTTGGAGCTGGGGCCAAAAGAGAATTAGTAAGGAATACAGGGGGTGGTTCATACAAGGAGGATTTCTTCTGGGGAACAAACATAATTACATTAAATTTGGAGGACATAAACCTAAATTCCAAAACTATCGAATTTTGCCTATTTATATGTTGTAGGGAGGGAGGTTTATTGAATTAGTCAGTTTGGGTAGTACAAAGGTATCAAAGGATGTCGGGGGAAGAAGAAGAAAACGCCGCTGAACTCAAAATTGGTGATGGTATAAACATTAATCTCTCTTTATTTCCTTGAATTTTGTACTTATTATCTTCTTTCCTCTGTTCTTTTTAATTATTTTTTTAATAATCTTAGAATTGCACTTTATTCTTTTTCCTGTTTCGAAAATTTCTTTCTTATTTAATAATTTTTTGTATATTATGCAACACCCACTTCTTGTTTTAGGTAGCTTAACGTTGATTGCTTGATGCATCCACAAAAAGATTGTTCTTTTTAGTTCTAATTATTGAAAAAGATTGTTGTTGTTTTTCAACTGTTGTCAATTAAACAGTTTTGTTTTCAGTTTCAATCACAATGGGGGGGGGGGGGGGGGTTCAAGTTTTACTTGTAGAAAAAGAGTAGTATATATTTTGGTTCATACATGGTGATCATATCCCGATGAACCTCTTAAAAGAATATCTTGTTTGGTTAGTTACTCCAGAAATTTTGTCTGTCATCCATATAAGTTTGTCGATGGGTTGTTCAGTGGAGGGGGATTTGATTAGTGGTGGTGCATTTATCATCCTCCTTGAGATATGAAGTTTAGGACGATTTTGCTATTTAGGAGAGCACTCTATAGGTAGATTGGCCGTTTTTCGTCAAGTCTTTCTATAATAAGATTCCATTTAGGGAAGCAAACAGTTTCCTACCCAGTATTGGGCAACTGGGCTCTAAAGGAGGTCAATTTTTCTAATGGGACGGCTGTTTCAAGTGCCGTATTTGCAGATGTGAGAATTGCAGGAAACAAAGAGGAATGATTTGGCCTTTGTGATCAGTCCCTGAGAGCAGAAGAGGGCTGAGGAGGAGGTTTTGGGAAGTCACTCCTTAACAGTTATGTTGGACCATGTGGACAGAGAGAAATAGGGTTGACGTGAAGATAGTCTGCTAACTGTTGCCTATATGTGAAGTTCATTTTCTAAAGCCTAAAGTTATAAACTAAAAGATAATTCCTCCCGTCATATATTCAGTAACTTCGATTACCAATCATTGAGAAGAACATTGGATTCCCCTCCCTTGTCATCCCTCTAGCTTATCTCTGTTACTCATGGTGGAAGTTTGTGCAAAGTCTCTAATCTTTTTCCTGTTCATATGGCATACAAACGGCATGTTCTCTTGGATGAAGTTCAGTAACTTCTTTTGTTACGTCTCAGAGTTTTTGAAGGCCAAATGTCTAATGAATTGTGAAGTCGCTTTGATTCTTGAGCACAAGTATGAGCAGCTCCAGCAGATGTCTGATGATCCAACTACTCAGATTTCGCAGTATGTATATAAATCTAGATGTACCTGTTATGTCATTAAATGCTCAGATATTGCCATTCTTCAGGGGATTCTTTTAAATACAAGCTGGATTACCTGTACAAAATAATTGGTATTCTGTTATGGGGTGGGATTTATAGAAGAATCATTTTCTGGTGTGGGTTCTTGTATATTGGATTCTCCCCATGCATCACTAAAAGTATTACTATTTCATAAAGAAAATCGGTAAGATGCTCCTTTCACCATGTGTCTGTGATTAGCTGTAGTTGTCCTACTCCATATCAACTTTTAACTTATGCCAACCACTTTGTAAAATTTGCATGTTCATGTATAAATGAAATATTCTTATTTTTATGCTAAACTGATGTTGAAGTATGCTCCCCCCCCCCCCCCCCTCACACACACACACTCTCACTCACTCCTTTAGAAAGGGAGCGGGGTTTAATGAAGTGGTTTTACTCTTCCAACATCTAGATATGTTAGTTTGAAGAGATAACATGTGCGTAGCCTCACGTTTTCAAGTTTGGTTAATTGGTTACCTTTGTCTTCGCACACGTTTTCTAGTTTGGTTAATTGGTTAACTTTGTCTTCTAGGGTATTTGAAAAGTCACTGCAATATGTGAAGCGTTTCAGCCGGTACAAGAACCCTGATGCTGTTAGACAAGCTCGAGAGTATCCTCCTACCTGTGGCTTATATTGAAAAACTTCTCTTTCTCTTTTGAAATTTTATGCATTTACAATGGCCAGTCCTTTCATAAAATGTAGACCTTAACCTCAATTCAGGATCCTTAGTAGGTATCCACTTGCTGAATTCGAGGTAAGTATCTGTCCTTTCAACTTTTTTTCTTACTTCATACTTGTACCACCGTTAATATCTTCATGGGAACTGCAGCTCTGTGTTCTTGGGAATCTTTGCCCCGAAACCGTTGAAGAAGCTATTGCCATGGTCCCATCCATCAAGGTACTCATGTCTGATATTCAGCCTTAATGACCTCCACAGCCATTTGCTTGCTTATTTTGTTCCCCAATCTATTTCTGATCTAGGGAAGCCCCGGATCATTGTTTATAACTCAGTCAACATGGATGATTAGTTGAAAACATTGATCAGCTGATTCAAATTTGTCTTCATGTTTATTTAAGCTGATGTGTCATTTTGAGGTAGCAACTTGTTAAAATTATATCAATCAGCATTTGAAATGAGATAGGTGAACTTGTTTAAGGGAAAAGATCACGACAAGGATTTTTAAGTATTATGAAGCCATGAGTTTGCATGTACTCAAATCACTCATGCTTCAAGCAGTTTTGCATATGGTTGCGTTGGTGTATTTCTTCCTCTAGCTTTCAGGTTCAGCTGAAATGATGCCTGGTAATATTTGATGCTTCTCTAGAGTATTTCATCGGACCGAGAACAGAGGAAACCTAACATAAGAACATATTGTATTGCAAATATCTAAAGTTTTAGTACTTTCAGAACTTTATAATTTGAAACAACGCATCCAAAGTGCTTTAAATGGGCTTCTTAAACAATTTCTGCACTTCTAAGGAAGCTTTTTATTATCTTGCTTGGTCCTTCAAGGGATTTAATGTTCAGAGTCTAATATCGTGGTTGGTTTTGAAGTTCTGATTGATAATTCTGCCAAAAAATAGCATACTTTGGAGGTGTATAAAATTGATCCTCAGTCCTCACTGTGTGATCATAATATTTCCACCACAAGGCTAGAGGAAGTCTTTAAAAAATGTGCTGAGAATTGTAATACAATTTCTTTTCCCAATTGTGCAGTTGATCATCCAGCAATAAATCCACCTTTTACTCTTTGATCAACTCAGGCTAACATACATCCTTTTTGTGCGTGCAGAATAGAGGACGTGCACTTGACGAGGAAGCAATTGAGAAAATGCTAAACGACCTTTCTCTGATAAAGAAGTTCGAGTAGTGTCATCATTGTGCTCGTCTTGCTATGCTGCAGCCGTCTGTTTCCGAGCCTGTACCTCGATGTAGTTTCCATGTATTTTGGTAGTAGGTTGTAATGCAAATTGAGCTCTGGCATTATGTTGAAAACTTTAGTTGTTGATTTGAGGAAGAAAAAAAAGGCTCTGTAGTCACAATCCTATGGGGTACTGACCAAAACTATTGTTATAAGATGTACAAGGTTTGTTGCTTTTGCTTTTGTGAGATAATTAAGAGCATGCCTTGATTGAACATTAACTATGGGTCCTGACTCCTGAAGGTTTTTTTTCTTTTTCAAGAGGTGATCTCGAGAATCAACCAACAGAAAAATTCGTAGCACCGGTGACTCACAACCTTCCTAAGGTCCAAATAAATGAGCCGGCATCACTCAAATCAATAAGCTTTTTGAGTGTCATAACACAACACAGCTACATTTAATCACTACTCCATGCACTACAAGCACTGCCAACATTAAAACACTGCGTCCTAAAATAGAGACTGGAAGGTGTCGATAGTGAGTTGCAGAAGTCAAACTCAATGAACTGTGTATTAGAAAACATGCGAGCACATATAGGTCTTGCACTTGCAAGCCAATACACACAACTCTGAATAAAAACATAGCAAGAGAAAAGCATGAAGCATTGATGAGATAGAGTTCTAGTGCCTGTAACTCTAGGAAGACTCCTTATATAATCATAAATCATACAACTAAACATTATTGATGGCACCTTGAAAATTTAATCAATATATACATTCACAGTTTACTCAAAATTGAGGTCTGCAAAAAGGAACACGGTGCTACTGGATCCCAAGAAAACCTTGGTGATCGGATTAAAGAGAACACCTGTATTCACCAGTACTACTACCCAGAATGGGTCAATTTACACCGATCTTGGACAAAATGATGACATCCATCCCTCCTATCTTATTGAAGCATGCTACATTCAGTCTTGCACTTTGACAGATAAGTGTTTCACCACATATCCAATAAGATGCACACCATATAACATTGATGCTGGCAAGAGTATGCACCTGCAGAAGGGACAAAATCATTGTAGTAGACGGATAATGTCATTTATCAAAAAAAGAAGCATAACCAAAAATGAAATATAACCAGAAATTATCCTAGAATGAACACCATTGCAAGTAATTTGCGGGTAATTTTGGTACTCGATGCCATCCTCCCAAACACGAGAGAAAAAGAGACACTCCCCTTCAAGAAAAAATGCACCTTCATTCTGCTGGTGGATTGGAGGAATTTGGTTTGTATCATATAGTACTAAAAGGAGATCAATAGGAAGACATCTAAAACTTTTATATCTGTGGTATTAGTAAGACCGCTTCAAGTAGGGCTTGATATTGGTCAGAACAAAATATCCCGTCTAGATAGAAATGTTTGATAAGTTCTTCATGAGAGAAAACTATATCCAACCTTTGAGTGAATGTTAACTTGGCATTTAGCAGTGCCTTATCACTATGGAAATATGAACTTCCAAGCAAATCCATCTAGGAGCAGTTTGGCACACTATTATTATTCCTAGCAAATAAGCAAAGTAGTTTAACCAAAGCTTAGAAGTATAAAATATTCCAGGATATCATAATGTTATCTTCCACGAGGTTGACTTCACCACTATTAGGCCGCACGTAATTTTATTTGTGAAAGTAGATATTAGGCGCTGCGCATTGCTGAAACTACAGAGAAGAAGAGCAGTAACTGAAATTCTGAAAGGATGTTAAGTTGTACACACGTCAGAATGTAGTCATAAAGGCAGAGAGCAATAGGGTTGTTTAAGAGAAGCACAAAGCAAGAGCAAGATTCAGCCATCACACAGAAGATTATAACAAAATATTAGGTTGAAAAGCATAGATATGCATTCTCAAAAAAAAGGTGTAGATATGATAAACTGAAGTTCTAGAGGAAGCAATCATGCGTATCAAATATGCAAATTTGCTACGGAACAACTCATTAAGAAACCTGCCCTGCCTTTTTGTTTGTTCTTGAGTTACTGTGCTCATAATATATAAGCTCAAATTTCTAACCATCCTTGCTTTTTTAATTAAAAAAACAGAAAGAGAACCCAATGCTGTTGGGTGATAAGCCCCTACTTGATTATCACCCAGCAGCTTTTAACCGCAAAGCTCAAAAACGAAAAATATATTAAAAGAAAAACGTATGGGATGTAAAATACAGCACCTTGAAAACAAAAAGCGTTTAGCTAAACCAACTGACTACATAAACAAACTTCTTCCTTTTCCTTTTTCAAAACATTTTGGGGGTGGGATGACTAGCCTGTAACTCAGATCCCCATAAAAATCAACTTAATCGTAAGGTTTCACCCTCACACTAGATTAATTATTAATATCATTATCATCCTCTTCAGTCGCCATACATCAAATCCTTGTCCATTGAAGTTCTCTCTCCGTTTATTTTATAAGCTAAATAAGTTTATTACTCTATCTAGCACCAAGAAGGTACTAAAATGTTACAAAAGATAATGGGGGAAATTCTAGGACTTCACATGAAATAAGTCCAAGAACTCAAGAATGTGTTCCAAGCCTCCCACCGTTCTTCTAATATACCAAAAGTATAAGTTCTGCTGGTGCATCTGAAATTTACAAAGATAAGGACAAAAGTTGATCCTCAAGATAGCAATGGTTTCTTTCTATGGATACTGACCAAAATATAAATCTCAGAATAGAGATATGTTCTAGTCATGAGGATATGCCAGAAAGCAGGGGAAGCCACATTACAACTTAAGGCAGTCAATGTTGAGACAGTATACTGCTATAGCAACTTGCTTCGAACAACAAGGCTTTTTTGTGTTAGTATCAATTATTAGTATGCACTTGAAATACAACGAGCAGCTCCTATCATCATATCACTAGGTACTAAGTGCCAAATGCCATCAGCATGTAATATTCATGGAGAAAGACATCCATTTTTTTCATACTGTTCTCTTGTCCTTTTGGAGTGGGGTGGATAGACAAAAAGATTTGGAACCCTTAGAAGAAGACAAGTTACGGATGAGAAGGGGCACGGATGCACCGGTTCGTAGGTGTGAGAGGCTTGCTTTGGATGGTTTCAGGCGGGGCAAGGGTAGGCCGAAGAAATACTAGAGAGAGGTGATTAGGCGGGACATGGAGCAGTTTCAGTTTACCGAGGACATGACCCTAGATAGGAAGATCTAGAGGACGTGTATTAGGGTAGAAGGTTAGTGTCAGTTTGGGTCGGTAGGGTAGGGCATTACTTGGTGGGTGTATTATTCTTGTTATGATACCTTGTTGCATGTTGTGTTACGATTGCTTACTATTCTTTGTTCACTATTCCCTATACATGGCGTATTTATTGCCTTGTCATCTTGTTCCATGCCTTTTGAACGGATTTCATTACTATTCCTTATCTTGAGCCGGAGGTCTATCGGAAACAACCTTGCTACTTCTCCGGAGGTAGTGGTATGGACTGCGTACATCTTACCCTCCCCAGACCTCACGATGTGGGAATACACTGGGTTTGTTGTTGTTGTTGTAGAAGAAGACAAGTTACCTTTTAAGAGAAGATCTTTGACTCATCTAAAAGTTAGTTTGAACCGGAGCTTGCAGCACATGGGGTTTGCCTATTATCCTCATTATCCTCATTTAGAGAATGGGTATCATCAGTATCAGGTATATGCTGCTCAGCATGTCCGACAGGTAAGTTACCCTCCAATACATTTGATTCAGCAGAACTGATTCTGTTATCTGTAGCTTCCAGATGTTCCAATGTGTGTGATACAGTGGAAACCGCTGCACCTGCACTGACTTCATTCCTAGATTCAGGAATGTTGTCTGATGTTGAACTGTTGCGAGAAAAAAATTTCTCCTTCCAACCCCTTGAACTCTTGGTTAAAGATTCTTTGCATCTGAAAAACGACAACCAAAGCAAGTAAATATGGCTTACAAACAAATAAATTTTCTGATGTTTAAGAAGTTACCAGAACAATTATAAGAGATGATATTAGAGTTTCAAGGTACCTCATTGACATTGCACTAAGTCGAGACTTTATAGATTCTGAAAAGGACTGAAAATCTGATGGTCCAGCTCTGTCTTGATTGCTAGGAGAAGATTGAACAGGAATTCTCCTACAATATCATAATTCAATCATAAGCACAAATAAGATAACAGATTTGCCTTATTTTTTCTTTTTCTCTTTGGCCTTTACTTCCCCTTCTTCCCTCTTTCTTAAAATTAAACATTTATGATACATTTAAATCTTGCTCACTCACCTTTCATCCATGCTGATCAGGAACCTTTTTTTTTAATAAAGTAAATAATTTTATTTGTCCCCTCTGAGGTAGTGGCGTGGATTGTGTACGCTTACCCTCCTCAGACCTTACTTTGTGGGAATATACTGGGTATGTTGTTGTAAGGTAAATAATTTTATTACAAAGAGGGGAAAAAAACCATATACACGAGAATGCTTTTTGATGTGCCCCATCTCGAAAGGGTAAGGGGCAGCTTTCTTGTGGTAGTAATTGTGCAATCATTCCATTTTTAGAGGATCCGTTCCCAATTTCCCATGACTATAATGTGTAACTCATGTAGAGTCAAAAAAAGGGAAAATGAGGAAGCATCAAAAATCTGGACAAGCTTGACAAACAAACCTACCGATTGTTTGACGAAGTCCCAGGTTGATTAACAGGAGAACTTGATCCTGACTCAGAGGCAGAAAACTCATCAGCTTGATAAGGAGATGGTTGACTAGGTAGTTGTCCAGAACCTTCTCCAACAGCAATAATTGGAAAATCCTGACCAGAAACCGAGACTTCAGGAATGAGTTCCTCCCCACTCCTCTGAGTAGAAGATGAAGTAGCAGCAGCAGTAGCAGCAGCAGCAGCAGGAGGAGGAGGAGGAGCATTTGGATTAGTTGAAAACACCAGAAAGTGGGGACGACCGTGCGCTGATGACCTACCTCGCTGCCCTTCTCTTCTAGCAAGGTTGCGTGCCCTTCCCATGGCAGCGGCCGCAGCCAAGTGCTGAATGATACGCTCTTCAAGATCAGAATCAGTTGCACTTACAGGTAACTGTGAAAGAAACGTGCCACAAGATTTCGTCACAAAATGAACCATAAACAACTTATGAGAAGAAAAAACTTTTGCGGACTTCAAAAATGCTAACATGCTGCAATTCAAAATCCCCTAAAGTTGGATGGTGAAAAATTGCGGTGTTTCTAGGAGGATTCATCCTGATATTTCTTTCGTGCTCTACTGCATCCAACAATTCCTGGCTGAAAGAGAAACACATTTATTAGCAGCTTTGAAAGTGGACTAAGGAAGATCATAAATTGATAAACAAGTGGCTATTTTGAGAATAAAACAGAACCTGTTAGGGTCTTTCAAGCTGAGAGGCTGCCAACACATGGGGCACTGGGAGCTTCTCTGACACCTAAAGCACATACATTCATAGTTATTAGGATATTCACTCTGAAATAAAGCTCTATGCATGCCTTTCAGACACAGTGTGCAGCATGTACAGTCAATATCCAAAGCTCATAATCTTTCAAAAGATTATCTTCCATGATAATTCCTAAGGAACACAGCTTTGTTCCAAAAATAAAAAATAAGAAATCAAATGCCCCGATCTTGTCTTTATTTAATTTTAATATATTCAATCGATCAACATTTTACCTTCCAAATGGATTCGGTTTATATAATGTTGATAGGAGATATTTGGTGATTCAAGAAGCGACTTTTCATTATGTCGTTCACTCTTTTATTATTCCAAACAGACACAGCAAAGAACATCAGTAAGAACAAACCCCTCCTCCTGCTGTCTGGGCAGTCGGTAAAAAAGTTAAACAGATGAGATGAAAAACCAAATATCATGGAAAAAACTAGGGATGTCCCACCCTTTTCCGAGTGATCAATTACGACTAAGTTCCACATTAACTATAGTCGGAATCACTGAGCAACAGCAAACACTGTTTATTTATGGATGTGTTACTTATCAGAAAGAAACACAGTGCCGAAATCAAAATGACCATCTTTCTCTTACATCTTCAAGCAAACTGTTCAATAGGAGCACATAATCCTCCAAGAAAACCATGGAATCCAAAAGTTGGGTGATAGAGTAAGATATCAGATACAAAGACAAACTCCAAAACCCCTATCTAGCTTATGTGTCCACCAGAGGCACTTCATAGAGAATTCTAATTTTTATGAGAAAACCTAAAACTCATCTTAACGGCACTAGGGGAACAAGAAAGCCCCCAAGGAGGCCATCGAAGTCCGCAAAATGTCATCTTTTGGGAAGTCATAAAAAGGTGTTATGCATCACAGAGACAAGTGAAAGAACAGTTTGGACATGGGGCATCTAATTAATAGGGAATCATTTAGGTCACCATTCAAGAACACATTGAAGATGGAACTCATGCTTGCAGCCTGTCACCTGCAAAATGAAAGATTATGTTACTCTATGATGAAGCTCATTCTTTTTACAGAAACACCAGACAATGTGAAGAATACATACTGTAGAAGGATCGCTGTCAGAAAATTCTTCAAGGCATATGCTGCAAGCATCATCACATGCATCCTGAATTCCACCTTCCACAAATGCCGCAGCTGAAGTCAAAGCACCCTCAGACGTCTTTCCCTCCTCCATCTGTCAAAAGATCAAACCTTTAGGACATTACTCTACTTTAATAAAGCAACCTAAAGCAACAAGTGTTCTGACTTCTAATCCCATACGCAAAGTTAGAAAAGACCCCAAGAATACCCTTAACACCAGCTGATCAACCTTAACTGTTTTTACTTAGCTCGTAATATGACTAATCCATTGCAGGTGAAAATCAAATGCTACATAGAGACAACACAATGTCGCACTCAAGTTAAGTTCCTTTTTGGTTTAATATGATACCAGTTTCCAATTTTCTGTTCTTGGACTATAAACTCATAATTGATTAATACACTTCGAACAACCCCTCAGAGAAAAGAAAAAAAACAAGATTCCATTTTTATAGAACAAACTTTAGAGAATAACATCTAAAACTCATCACCAGTACTAAGACGAACCCCCACCCCCCACAAATATCACCACAATCTAACACTATCTTTAATATTAAAATAGTCAACACGTATCAACAACAACAACCTACCCAGTGTAACCCCACAAAATGGGGTCTGGGGTGCGTAGAATATACACAGTCCATACCACTACCTTAAAGGTAGAGAGGCTGTTCTCGTTGGATCCTCCGCTCAAGATTTTTTTTTTTTTTAAAAATCTCTTTTTACCCTTGCCTAGGAGCTCCCGCCCCGTTGCTCCCTTGGTGACTCGAATTCACAACCTTCGGATTGAAAGTGAAGGGTCCGAACAACTCCCTGTTGTTCCCTCAGCTCAAGAATATACAGTCCAACGCAATAATTAATAATCAACATATATCAAATTTTTTAAAAGAAGAAAAACAACTCACATCAGAGTAACGCAAATTCAATAATCTGAACAAGTAAAAAAAGGGAAAAGAAAACAACTACCCAGTACTCCAATTAGTAAAAAGAAGATAAATTTCCAACACCCAGTAAATAAAATTGATCCAATTAACCAAAAAAAAAAAAGATTTACCTCAAAGAAATTCAATTAATATGGAGGATCAAAGAGTAAATTGATGAGAATAATTTGGGTTTTTTGAGAGGTGAACCACAGAGAGGAAAAGCGAGGAAGACGAAAAAGACTTTGAACTTTCCCTTTGATTATGTATTACAGTATTTTATTTATTCATTGTTTATTTATTTATTTATTATTATTTATCTATTTATACTTTATTTCCCCTTTCTTTTTGCTTTTTTGGCGTGATGAAGTGATAACTGAGCTCACAAAGCTTTCTAGTTTCTTGACATTTGGCTTTAGTTCACTTACATAAATTTATTGGACATGATGCTTTTTATAAAAATTAGCAGTGCTATAATAATATTTGAGTTGAAAGTTGAAAATTCTATATTTCAATTTGATTATACGTAAGAATATTAAGAAATTTATGAAAATGATGGTTAAATTATATTTAGGTCAAATATATTGTTAAACTTGATATGAACTGTCATTTTAATGTTTAAATAGATGATATTCATTTTAACTATTTAAACTAATTTTTAACTATGTCATTTTGACACTTTTTATTTACCTAGCAGAATGTATATGTTGCACCAAGATATAATTAGCAAATGAACCAAATAATATCTTATTTTAAATTGAGATTGAAGGATTGACATATATTGAGTCGTATTGGCACGGACTGCATCAAATTCTTCATATAATTAGCAAATGGATCATATAATATCTTATTTTATATAGATAGGATGTAATACAGTTTTAGCTTATCAAGAATAGGAGCATAGAGGTTATGACGAAGGACACGTGTTAAGAGAAGAGATTAGTTATCCATTTTTGTACAGTTTAAGAAAATTAATAAATAATTTATCATTCTTTATTCATCTTATCTTTGCTATTAAACGCTATTTGTTTCCTCAAAATATTAAAACTAAAAAATAATATAATAAAATTATTTTTATTATATTTTAATAAGTGTGTCAAATTTAAAATAAATAATTAATATGTTTGTTTTTTTCAATTGGCTAGTCAACAGGGCGATGGATATTGTATCATAAATTCGTCTGAAATTCAAATCAGAGCCTCCCGTGTTTTGACTGTGTCTCTTCCCCCTATGCTGACGCGGCTTCCCTTTCCAATTTGCACCAACTATTTCTTCTATACTGTGCTAACCATCAATTATTGGTGGGAAAAATACATCTAAATTATTGGACTAGTAAAATGATCTCCATAGCTATTATCTATATTCATATTAGAGTTCTAACTAATTGGAATTCGCATCACATAGGATCTCATTAGAGAGAAAGGACTCCCTACCAAGAATTTTTTATATCCAGAGCTCGAATCCGAAACTGCTGATTAAGGGAGACGCAGCCTCATCCATTACGCCACATTTTTTGATGGTACTATTGCCTGAATTAAGCATATTCAATCATTTTTTGTTTAAAAAAAAATTTGTGTAACCAACCACAAGGGTTGGTGTGGTAGTTCAGTACCTCGGATTAGTAGTGCTACCGGCTGTGGGATACCTGGGAAATCAAAAAAACAAAAATTGCTTGTGTAACCACATTTGATTAAACTTTAGTACTTCACCAAAATGTTATAAGAATTAGTGCTCCTTCGTCCTGTTCAATGACCAGTAATATTGTTTTGTCTTTGCACAAACTGTAAGAAAAAAATTGCTTTTAAAACTTTATAAAATAAATTTTAGATGTTCGTTTAATTCTAAATTATACATTTTTAAAGTCTAAATTATTTTCAAGTAGAAATTTAATGGTATTTTTTCTTAAATAATTTTTTCTTTTAGAAAAGAGAAAAAATAAAGACCACCTCTCGCTATGTGTGGGATTAGAAAAAGCCGAACCACAAAAATTTATTGCACGTAATTATATTTTATGTTTTTATGCAAGACACTGTTTTTACATTTTTTTTTTTTTTAAATACGCTATATAAATTGAGATAGAGTAGTAATTGATTAAGATTTTCTACAATTTTTCAAGGTTTGTTTAAAGTTTAAAACCAATGCGACTAGTAATATGTTTGTTTTTTAAAATTGCTGAGCAGATGATGGTACATTTATTACTTACCATTTTTCTCAACGAAAACGCTAAAATGACACGGATAGAGACGATTATTTCAACAATTGGATTCTATTTCTCAGAAAAATATAAGTAACTATATAGTAGCCTCTCCCACTTTCTTTCATTTTCTAAGCTCATTTGACTGAGCGCACACGCTCTTCTTTTCCAGAAACTTATAAATTAATCGAGTTGTACGCAAGCTGACCCGAAAAAAAACGTTTGATCGTTGATTCGAGTTTCATGGTTATCTGTAGTTTGTAACAGTTTTGATAACTGACTGTTACTGTCTGATTTATCGTCTTTATGGTTTGCAATTATTAGTTTTTGTATAGCGCGTTATCAATTTCGATCCGAAGAAAATGAAGGAGGAGGAGGAAGAAGAGGAGAAGCGGAGTTGCAGTACTCACAGACGGATAGGAGAGGTAGCTGGAGGAACAGCGGCGGAGTGTGCGATGGTATGTTGTTGTTGTCCATGTACGTTGATGCATTTATTAGTACTAGCTGTGTACAAAGTTCCGACGGGACTTTGCCGGAAAATATGGAGGAAGAAGAAGAAACAAAGGCTTTTAATGAAGAAGAAGAAGAAGAGGAAGGAGGAGGATTCATGGAAGTCAATGAAGAATAACGGAGATGTTGACGGCGGTGATGAGGAGTTTGACGGCGGATACGACGACGGAGTACGAGAAGTTGCCGATTTTGAAACGGAAATGTGGGACCGGTTTGATGGAGCTGGATTTTGGAGGGCTCCATCTCAGAGAGAGGATTCAAATGGCATTAAGTAAACAAGTGAGGACTTAAATGCAATTTAATGGAAATGAAATTAATGATTTGTAATGGGTGCATTTTGCTCAAAAAAAAAATAAAAAAATTGGGTGGAGTGAAAAATTCATCGAACAGGATTATTCTGCTGAACACGCAATTGATTTTTTCTATTTTTATATAAAAAAATTCTTCTTAGAAAAGTAAGACACGGTCCATATGGACTTCACAATGTTTGTTACATTTGTACATATTTTCTTTTCTTCATTTGCCTATTTGTTGAATTTTCCAAGTAAGATGGATTTGAGTATGTGACAAGTTACTCCAGGGTCCACCAAAAATGGTCTCTAACTTCGAGTTCTAGATAGGGGTCGAGTACATGTGACTGTTAAAATGCTTTAATAGGTAACGAAAGGTACATTGAACTGGTTAACGAGATGTACATTGAACTGGTTATTGATTAGTATGTGTATTTTCCCGTGTCATGTTTATCACCACATCTGAACATTTTTTCCAACTTGCGTCAGTTATGAGCATGAGTTACTTTAAGTAGATCTTTTGATCATAGACAATGGTCCTACTAATGCAGTTGCCATTATAGTTCACAACATTTACAAATGTTTATATTCTTTGTTGGGAACATTTCACCAGACAATACCAATCAGAATCAGAGACCCAATAAAAGAAATTGTTATTTTAGGCAATTATTTCCCAGTCAGTGAGTTCATGATTTCTGAATTTGGAAAAATAAGTCTTATCTAGAAATGGTGCGTTCTAATGCGAAACAAACAAACTAATTAATTTGTCAGGTTGCAGATACAGCGATACATCAGAACACCCAAATCAAAAAAGTAATGTAATATAACAAAATTACTGGAGCCATCTTCAACCAACTGGTTGAACTTTCATCCACTGATGATTCCCATTTCAAGTGCCATTAAAACAAGGATTCCAAACAAAACTCCACACATTGGACATGGGTCATACCAGCAGCTCTTTCTGCTAATCTTTGGCTAGCACGTCACAACTCTAGCGCCCGATGAGGCCCAGCCAGTGAAGGACGACTGCCAAAAGAAGCACAAGTATAGCCAAGATCATGCCAGGTTTTCCTAAGAGGAAATTTTTCGTCTTCTTCGCGCTTTCCACTCCTCTTTGAATTCTATCAGCCCACTTCATCTGCGGTTTTGGGAAAACATATAGATTTAGCATGTAAAAAGTGAAATACATAACAGGACAAAGGTCAGAATAGATGGTTAAAACATGAGTTAATCGCGGACTTAAAACAAAGAGATGAGTCGAACTACCTGGAAACCAAATAATTACGAAACCAAGAAAATAATCGGGTGAGAGAAATTTCCCAAGAGCGCAAGCCCTACTGCTTAAGTGGTTCTCGTGGTTGCATATTCTATGTCTATCATAACAATATGCTAGAAGACGTGTGAACATTGAACATCATCATGGCTATAGGTAGCTATAGCAGCCAGAGTACAATTCATTATAGAATCCAACTTATAAATGACAAATTACGATAAAACCTCAAAATCAAAAGCGTGATGCTTGACACATTTCCATATAGAGAGGATAAAAATGTGCATCCAGTATATAGCTGAAAAGAAAAGAACCACTTCACTCATATGTGCTCCCCTTTTAAGTGATGCCATCTTTCTCCTACGACTATGTCAAGGTTCAATGACCATTTAGTTTGATTTAGACCAACACGAGAGATTACAGGTTTTTCATTAATCAGGGCAAGAATCGGTTCTAAGTGAAGTTGCATAACAAGTGCCAATCATGCGAATTAGAAAAGTATCATACTGATACAAAACAGCTTAGTGAGGAAAGCGCACATCTTCCTTGAGGGGAAACAGGGAAAAGAGGGATAGCATATTCCGAGTAATTACCATTTTTTCCAAGTCGTCTGGTGACAAAGATGACATTGCCTGTTGAGCTTTCTCAGCATCTGCCTGACTGAGCTTCACCCCAAATTGTTCACTCATATTAGCCATCATCTCTGGACTCATGTTTTTAATCATTGAAGAGAACATCTGTCAATTCAGGAAACCATGTCAGAGAAAATCAATGAAGACCAGATACACCAGCATAGAGCAAGTATAGGCATGTTTAATGCAGTAGCAGTTAGATGCACAGCCTGTCTAAAGGCTCATAACCGAATAAACATAAAGGACAGAGAAGTTTAACCCCCACATTTGGTAATCATATACAATGACAGTTCGCTTTCTTGTGCCAACATCTCCATACTAAACAGATTTGGAAATTTGGCCGCAAGCGGTTCCAAAAGACTTAAATTGAGCTCGCACCAAACAAAAGCGGAAGATGTTTCTAATTTCCAAAACCATTGTAGCTAAAACTATAGAATTCCGCTTCTTTTTTTTCCTTTTTTCATTTCCCTTGCAATGTATAATGCATTAAGGGGACAAAGATCAGAAATTCTCTGCAGAGTATGGCTCATAACTGGTACTGGTGCAGTGACTTATTCCAGTTGAGATTTCCGAACCTTGATGATTACCTCGCCGTATCTAAACCAGTGAGACATCAACGTTTGATGCATACATTCTTTTCTAGCCGGAGATAAGAGGACAAAGGAAATACAAGATTACTATGTGGCAGATGTCGGTCTGCATGGCCCAACGTGGTTGATTGTATTTATTACTTGAGGATGGGCATTTGTGGCTATGGTGCTTGCTGTCAGTTCAATCACCCTCGCAACCATATTTTGTTTATGGGTGCAACAAGAGATACTGGATGAGAATACCGTGAGAGAGTGGGTCTCTGACTATCTGTTTGCCAGGTAATTAAATGTGATGGGACTCAGTTTGGCATTTGGTATTCATTTAATGATCAAATTTGAGAGAGAAGACGTGTTATATCGATTTGACTCTATAGTACATAATGGCATCTCACTTAGTATGGAATCAGCATAGAAGTAAGCAGGTTTAATGTAGAGAAGCGAGGCTAAGATGGTCCGGGCATGTGGAGAGGCACAGATGCCCAGTGCGGAGGTGTGAGAAGGTGGCTTTGGTGAGTTTTAGGAGTAGAGATATACCGAAAAAGTATTGGAGAGAGGTGATTAGACAGAACACGGTGCAACGTTAGCTGACTAAGTACATGACCTTAGATAGGAGGTTATGGAGGACATGAATTAGGGTAGAAGGTTGGTAGCTGTTACTTGTCTAGCTTCTCATTTCATACCCATAGTAGTTGTATTACACTTGTAGTTTCTTGTTCTTCGATTTCTGTTACCATATGGTGTTTCTTGTATTTCGATTATCTTGCCATTTAGCTGTAGTTATGGTTCATTTTTCATGCTTTCTTTAATATTTGTCGCGGCCGCTTCAATTCCATATTTCTTTTCGATTGGCTTTGATATGCTTCTCTTTGAGTTGAGGGTCTATTGGAAACGACCTTTCTAGCTCCCAAAGGTAGAGGGGTAAGGTCCTCCCCAAACCCCTACTTGTGGGAGATCACAATGGGTATGTTGTTGCTCTCTCTAAAACAAAGAAAAGTAAGAAATTATGATTTGGTTAGAGGGACAAGGGTATTTTACAAATTTAACACAGGACTTGGTGAGTTAGCAGTGGGAACGCTGGGGAAATAAAAATATTGGATCTTTATATATGGTATGGGAAATTCTAAAAAACATACCATTACCAAGAAAACAATGTCAACGAATCCCCCAAATATGCATCAAATATGAAAATACAGAACAGAGGGCAAATACTATTTCCACAATAAAGGGCTGAAGCAAAACCTGTCTCATAGCTGGATCTTTCATTCGGTTTCTCATTTCTTCTTGTAGATCAACATTTGAACTTGATAAGTGTGATTGGGAACCATTATTGAAATCAGAAAACCCTTGTGATGAAGTGCTTGCACTTGTACTGTCATCCACTCTAAAATTTTCCCTAGTGTCTCGAGATTTTGACTGCTGACCTGACCCATTAGAATCGATAGTTGTTGCAGCTGATACTGGACTTTTCTCTTTTAACGAAGATGCCATTTCAAACATCTTCGACATTTCTTCTGGAGACATCTTGCCCATCATATCAGATGCCATTTTCATCATGTCAGGTGACACGTTTGGAGGAACTCCGCCAGGTCCAAAATTATCTGAGGAGCCTTTTTTAAGAAAGGGATTTTCTCCTTGAAAGGAGGAAGCCAATTGGACCATTCTTTGCAGTTCTTCTGGAGACATCTTGCCAATAACATTGGAGGCTGTCTTTACCATTTCAGGAGGTATGCCTTCGGTATTTCCGCCACCGAGGGCAGATAGGGTGTCTGGATCAGCGCGAGAAATAAAATTCTGGAAGGATCTACAACCATAGGACAGAAGTAAAAGTTGCATCATTATTGACAGAGTTATGTTTAAACATCAAAAACTGCCAAACATCGGTGAACACAATCTTATACAAGAAGAAGAATTGCTATAAAGAAGAAAGGACAATGTGTAGAGGATAAGTATTTCTCATAGGAAAGTGAATTTGATTACAAGTATTGGCATTTCAGCAGCACCAACCAAAGGGAAGATAGGACCAATGACAATATTAGACACTGCGCCTAGACAAGATATAGAGTATCTTACCACAGACCAATAACGTAGATGCCACATTATGTTTATGCAGTACAACAACATACTCGGTGTAATCTCACAAGTGGGTTCTGAGGAGATTGGACGAAAAATATGACAGGAAAATAACAAGATACAACAAATAGCAACACACGTTAAAGAATAAGATATTACCTGACTACTATATGGTTTTGCAATATGAAAATGAAATAAACAAGGGAATCTGGCCACAGACAGCTCTAGTAGCTCTAGTCTCCAGAATAATGTTGCCATATAGCAACAACACTCATAGTCATTAGAGAAAGTTAGAGAAAGATGACTTTGCAAGAACATACTACATAATCAATAATCTAAACCAATTCAGAGTTCGAACATAAATGAGGTGGGAAATTTTAGAGTACCAAATAGCACATATTTTTGTTAAGGAAGCAATTTTGCAACATCATGGTCATTATTATGTCATTCTTCAACAAATGACCAGAACACAAGCAAAAGAAATTCCACATAAGCAAATGCCAATATAAGTTTAAAAAATGGGAGAAATTCAGAAGCTTCTCATGACATGTGAATATAAGAAATTAAACTCTGACATCAAGAAACAAACCTAAGGGATTCTGGGTCATTTTTTAAAGCCTCCAAAGACTCTGAACTTGATAAGGGAGGCCCATCGGGAATATCATTTCGACTCTTAGGAGGGCTGATCGCTTCACGTGGTTGTGAGGCAACATTTTTTGCGAATGAACTATCCGCAGTTTCTGAAGACACTAATGGTTCTTCTTCAGTTATTTCTTCAATAACCAATCCTCCTCTACCTGCACAAGAAAGGAGAAATAAAGTTCAATTAACATGGGAATTATTCTAAATAAAATCCAAGTACAGCTCAGATATGGATATGCATAACATACGTCTTGAAGTACCACCTTCCTTCACCAATCTTTCTTGAACGCCCCTAAATCAGAAAATAAAGATTCTTTAGCATCGAAAACGTGATGCGCACTAGACTTTCAGCAAGGAGATCTTAAATTAAAGTGAGAAGGACACCCCTTTAAGTGTACATTTACTAGTAATTATAGAAATGTCAACAAGAAGAATACCTCAAGACATCAGCAATAGTTTCATCATCAGGTGAGACTTCAAGTGCTTTGCTCAAGTCAGACACTGCATCCTGTTTATGGTTCAAGCAGGAAATAAGAGGCTTGGAATATATCTGACATTGCGAAGGAAGCACAGGAACAAAATACAAACAATGAGAAAAGTTTACAAGAGTCGACAATACTCACGTCAAACTGTCCCAGCTCTTTATAAGCTTGACCCCTACGATAAAGAGCTTTTATATTCTTGTCGTCATATGCCAAAACCTGCACCAGCCACGCATTATAACCATATTACTGCAGTTGAGATTCATATTCAAGTACGGCTCAATCTCAAAACTGAACTAATATAAGCCTTGAATGTCAAGTAAACTAATATAAGCCTTGAATGTCAAGTTTTCATTTGGCATAGGTTTTAACATGAGATTTTAACATGAGAGTAGTACTTTAACGAGTCCACCTTTCAGGCTTGAGATAGACCATAACAAAGTGGAAATTCATCTTGGGTTAGAGAGCGTACCCCCTGCTGCCCTTGGACAACTACAACAGAAACCCACACATCGAAATACAGATATATAACAAGAAAGAATGATTGGAGACAGATCTACATGTTTCCCACCATGTTATGCAAGAAATACAAGATTGGTTATAATCATTAAGACTCAAACTATGCAAACTTAAAGCACTATCTTTTCTCATACCTCACTACCTTCCTTTATACAGTTGTCATATTTTCCAGTTTTTAAGTAACACGACATCATGTTCAAGGAACAAGCCAATGAGATACTCTTGCCTTTCGCGGCGGGAATGCTTGACAGATTTTTCTTTGCCTGATAAAGAAAGGAAAATAAATTACCAAAACAGCAACTTAAGTTTGAGTAGACACAAGCAAATCAAAAAAGAAAAGGTTAGGCTTACAAGCGAATATTTCTGCAGGGCCTCCGTGAACTTTCCCTGGCTATGAAGATCATTTCCCTGCCATTTGTGCATAGAGATGCTTGAATAAGCTTATTTCCAAATAAACCAAAACTTCCATGAAGTACCATATGCTCATTGTTTAGCATGGAAATTGAAATGCATAACAGCTAATTAATTGCAGTATCACAGAGTATAACATTTCATACAAGATCAATCATAATTACTTAGTAATGATATACAACAACTGTTATACATCAGGTCGGGCCTTCAGCTTACAAGTATCAAGTTACTCATCTGAGGTAGAGGGTGTATATGTACTTCTGCAAGGCAATTAACGAGTTACATAAACATAAATGACAGGAAGTAGTATGCACTTGTACGAATTTTTAAAAGTTCAAGCTGGTTTGAGGCTACAACTAATTAAAGATGTAAACCCAGCTCACATGGTCCATGAAAAGTAACACTTCTTACGATCATAAGAATGAACTCATTAAATATGTCGTCTTCAATGTAATAGAAGGCTTATATTACTTTTAAAAGAAAAGAGGGGCAGAAACTTTCAATTCCTAACCAATATAATGAGTTAAATAAGAGACATTCTCTGAAAAGCCCCAATTCACAGATCTGGACCAGAACGTGTAAGAGAACTAAGTGTGCAGCAAAAAAACAATATACACAATTGAAGCCAAATGAATGCAAAAATGGAATTAACAAGGCATCTATCCGTGCATCAAAAAATAAAATACCTGCTTCTTCAAGAACTCAGCTCCACTAATTTCATATTTAATCTGTGCATCCATTTGGGCACGCATCGCTGCTATTTCTTCAGGTGATGCATTAGCCATTTTCTTACCAATCTCAGCCATATCCTCCGGACGGGTATGCTTCAACTGCTCTGCAGCAACCTTTAAGTCATCGGGCCTCATGTTTTTCATGCCTTCAGTAGCCATTCTCATTAACTCGGGATTAGACATCATCTGTAGATTAGTAGTGTGTCAGGACTAATAGCGAGCTAGTTATCTAAGTTCATTTCAAATTGGAAACTGATCCAAAGTCCAAAAAGAAGAAAAAGGAAGTCTGACCAATGCCCGGTTATCAGGAGCAAACACACGAGGTTTTACTCACTAAAATCCATTAGTCCAACTAATTTCATTACTATAAGTTTGCCCCTATAACAGTCACTTGTGACTCCAAATAATTTCATTGCTAAATATTTGCACCTTGCTCCCATATCCCCTTTTTCAAACTGTTTGGTATGCTTTATTAGTTTATTTAATCCCAGGATCTACCAGAAACAACCTCTCTATTCCTACGAGGTCCCCAAAACCCACTTGTGGAATTACAGTGGGAATGTTCTCAATGTAGTTGTTGCTAAAAGTTTGCACCTTGCTCCCATATCCCCTTATTTCAAATCGTTTGGCATGCTTTATTTAAGTCGATGGTCTATCATAAAAAACCTCTCCATCCCTATGAGGTTGATACGAGCACGGTTAGCTTGGAGCACATTAGGAGGGGCTTGATAGAAACAACCTCTCCATCCCTACGAGGTTGATACGAGCACGGTTAGCTTGGAGCACATTAGGAGGGGCTTTATATATGGATGATAGCTTGGAGCCCGGAGGAAGGCATGAAGAAATAAATACACAAAGGTCATAAGCAATGAAGATGCCATTTGGACAATCAAGAAGGTCCCTTGTGGATTATTTGTAAATTAGTCACTTTTGGCTATTTTAGTAATAGGCTATTTTTGTAAAGGCAATGACTATAAATAGTTGTATTAGCCATTTTCGTTACTTAGATTTTTGATGATAGAATTGTCTTGAATAGACTTGATATTTAGTTACTCTAGACTAGGGTAGTAATTGGGTTCAATTCCAATTGTTAGCTTAGATCGAGTGATTAGGGTGGATTCCCGAATTGCTTGTGTTATCTTCTTCGCTTGATTGATCATCGAATTATCATATTGTGGATTCAATTTGATTTCTCTGGCATTTGAGTTCTCTTTCTCCCTTGGCTTAATTGTTGTACAATTGAGCCTTTCTTTCTTCACTTCTCCTCTCTTATTTCTCAACTATCCTTTAATTTTATTGTTTAATTCCGTGTTTTCGATATCTATTCTAGTTGTCCGATTAGGATTGTCATCAGAGGTCCCCAAAACCTACTTGTGGAATTACAGTGGGAATTTTCTCGATGTAGTTGTTGCTAAAAGTTTGTACCTTGCTCCCATATCCCCTTCTCCAAACTGTTTGACATGCTTAATTTACGCCGAGGATCTATCGTAAACCAACTCTCTATCCCTACAAGCTCCCCAAACCCCACTCGTGGAATTAAATTCGGTATATTTCTGTCATTGCTGCTAAAAGTCTGCAACTATTCCATTCCATTTTCAGTAATGGCGGTGTCCGAAGTACCAATTATGTAACAAAACTCCTTTTTTTCATAACCTATCTATTCACCGGTATCTAAACTTAATAATTTCACATTCTTCTTTGCTCGTACATATCTATAAGACCATAACTACAGCATAAGCTGATCGGCTGTGCAATTAAATGAAATTAGACGGGGATCTACCGTTATACCCTCAATGATCCAGAACAATTATACATCCGAAAAACTAGCAACAAATTACTAATATTCAGTATGCCGGATAATTATGAATTGAAAATAGAGATTTATTTTAGGTAAAATGAAAAGAGAACCTGCTGCTGCATCCTGGCCAAATCATCGGGGGACATGCGACTCATTTGCTCTTGAGCCATTTTGATCAAAGCTGGATCCATCATACCATTAAACATTCTGCGATCTTCCTTCCCCCACTTAATTCTTCAAAATTCAAATATATTATTATAGTTGAAATCTGCAGTTCCGATTTTTGGAATCTAATTGAACAGAAATGTGTGGGAAATAGGAGGGGTATTTATGATCTGACGGTCCAAATTGGTTGGAATTTGGAGGCCTGCCAGTAGAGAAATTGGAATTCGTTACTAGGAAGGATCCTCCCAACTAGTATGATATGGTATTGTTCCCCCGGTAGAGGTAAAAGGTTCGATAACTTTTAAGTATTTATGACGATTTACACCAACGTATACTAATCTGTATCGGTAGATGCATACTCATCCATATTTTGAAAAAAAAAAAAAATATATATATATATATATATATTCAAAAATATATATATGAAAAAAGGTACAAATATATCCTGAATTTTGATAAATATTATAAATATACAAATGTATTTTTTTTTTTTTGTTTTTCATCCGTATTAGAGCCCCAACTAATTCAAATCGCGCGATGTAAGGTCCATTAAGGTGGCAGCGCAAATATATTTTTTTTTTGTTTTTCATTCGGTATCCGGTGCCGCATTAGAGCCCGACTAATTCGAATGGCCCATTAAGGTGGCAACGCAAATATATTCTTTTTTTTGTTTCCCATTCGGTATTCGGTGCCCGTATTGGAGCCTCAACTAATTTGAATGGGCTCATTAAGGTGGCAGTGCAAATATATTCTTTTTTTTGGTTCTCATCCGGTATCCGATGCCCGCATTGGAGCCCCAACTAATCCGAATCGCGCGTTGCAGGGCTCATTAGCATTGGAGCCCCGACTAATTCGAATCGCGCGTTGCAGGGCTCATTAAGGAGGCAACACTCCCAATAGAATTTTCTCCTTACGCAGGGTCGAATCCTCGACCTCTGATTAAGGGTAGAGCAGCCTCATCCACTGCATTATAATCCATGTTGGTAAGTACAAATATATTCTTGTCATTAATAAAAATGTATATATATGTACTGGACTTTGATAAGTGATATATATATACCCTCTGTTATATTTTAAGTACAAATATACCCCTGAACTTTGATAAATAATATAAATATGCCCTCCGTCCTACATTAGAATCGATTTGTGGGTATATTTGTACCATTTTATAGTTGTTATACTCACCTTTACTTGTCAGCTTTAAATTTGTTATACTCATTAAAAAATAATTATTGACATGACTGTTTTAGAGTACTTTTAAAATTAATTTAGAGGATAAGCAATTAATATTTAGAATATAAAAGAAGAAAATTATTTTTTGATATATTAAAAATAATAAGTAAAATAAAAAATTTAATTAAAAAATAAAGATCAAGTAATTTTAAATGAATGAAATAAAAATAAAAGTTTAATTAGTAAATAAGTGACAAATAATTTTAAATGAATGAAATATAAAATTAGATATAAACAGATAAATGTGTCCAGGAATCAGCATGACAATTTGTATGAGTGCACTTGAACTAATTGGTATTATGTGGAGTAAATACATAAAAAGAAAAAAATAATCTTATCCGACTTTTTTAAAAAGATATTTAAATTATATTTTTTGATCTATTATCTCACGAATTTTATCTAAATCGTTGTAAATGCACCATTTTGATCAAAATTTTGATCTTGCGTGTAGACACGCACCTTTTGCGCGTGAATTAAAAAAAAGTATTGAACCAACAAATTAAAATGTGTCACGTGTAATAAAATGGACCCACTTTTAAAATTTGTATTTAAATTTTCTTTTTTCTTCATTTTTCATCTTCTTCCTTCGTTTCATCTTCTTCATTCTTTTTTTTTTTTGTTTCCCAAGGTATCCCCACAGCCGTTTCCATCTTCTTCCTTCGTTTTTTCTTCTTCATTTTTTTTTTCCAAGGTATCCCCACAGCCGGCAACCGTGAGACTAATCTTCTGTTTCACTATCAGTGCACTAAGCGATAGGGAACTGGTCGCAGAATTTTCTCCATTCACCAGAGGTGGGGATCGAACCTCCAACCTCTTGCTTAAGGGATGAGGTGTTGAACCACCACACCAACCCTTGTGGTTCTTCTTCTTCTTCCTCCTCCTCCTCCTCCTTCTTCTTCTTCTTCTTCTTCTTCTTCTTCTCCATTAATCTCCATTAATAGTATCACTCGATTTTTTTCCTATTTCTTATCCTTTCGATTTCTGTATGTGTAGTATCGATTTGAATTTGTGGAATGTAATTAAGTAGGAAAGAGAGAAAAACAAAGACACCATTAATGAAGATTGATGGAGAAGAAGAAGAAATTACTCAGGACTAATAAGTAATGAGATTTCAACACCATTGTCTTCTTCAACTCCTCCATTAAAGCTCCATTAATAGAGTTTTATGATTCAAGTAAATGGTGTTGATGACGGAAAAAAAAAAATTAATCACAAAAAAGAAAACTTGATTTCAAAACTTTTAAACAAATTAAAAAGAAAGTAAAGTTAATACATGATTTTTTTATCCCACTAGTTTGATTCATTAAGGAGTTTTTTTTTTCTTTTTGAAATTTTCTAGTTTCAATAGAGAATTAGGGAAAAAGAAGAGAAAAAGAGAGTAATGGCGGTTAATGGAGAATTGGGGAAGAAGAAGAGATGCTGGACGGGTGATAAGTAAAATTAAAAGAAAATTTTTAATGAAGATTGATTAATGGAGAATTGAGGAAGAAGAAAATTGATTAATTGATAAATGAAATTAAAAGAAAAATTTTATTAAAAAAAATATTTAAAAAATGAAATTAAACGTATTTACATGTGGCAACATCTGAATGGTGCGTGCATTCACTCTCTTTCTTGTGATTGAAATTCAACGAAAAATGGTGTATTTGCAACGAATTAAGTAAGAATCGTGGGGTAATAGGTCGAAACTAAAGTTTAGGTGTCTTTTTGCAAAAATCGACCAACATCAGGGGGTATTTATGTATTTACTCTATGGAGTGTCTAATTGTCTAGTGTTTTTTTTTTAATTTTATACCAAATTTGATATCTACTCGTGCACATCTAAAGTTGGAATACATGGATGTCGTATGAAATCACAAGTTGAAAGGGACACTTATGTATAATCTTCGATTTTAAAACATAAATCCCCTAATTATACTTCTATTATCACAAAATAAATATCATTTTAATATAGTCGAATTCAAAAATTAATAAATATAATTATATTTTACTAAACCATCCTTATTTATAACACTAGATATCAAGGGCCCGTGCCAGCGCGGGCTCAATATATGTTATTTTTTAATTTCAATTTATGTGACATAAGTAAATTTTAGATAATCAATAATCAATTATATTTTAAAAATAATTTAACTTTTTAATTATTGAGATTTATAATATTTTCTATTATAATTTAAGTGGCACTGATATAATTTTTGGAGTCAACAAAATATTTTATATCTTTGCAATTTTTCTAAGTTGTTAATTATTGTGATTTATAGTATTTGAATTTGAAACTAATATATTTTGAATTTAATATAATTCAAATTTTGTATGGATTTTAAATTTGATACAATTTTATTGCTTACAAAGTGCCCCCTACTTTAAGACTTGTCGAGTATTTGTTTGAAGGACTAGGCTTGAAGTAAAGAAATAATACATATTCACATGCAGAGATACGTGAATTAGTGCATATCACATGGAAAAAAGAATGGTTTGAACTTTGGAATCAAATAAGGAATCCCCTGAACACTTTGTGAAAATTACTCATTATTATTATCATATATCATCCTCACGTGTAGCTGCATGCAATAAAAAGGTCGTTTGACCTTTGCTTTGGTTAATAATCATATACTTCCTTTTGTTTCTTTGCCAAATTAGATATAATCAGGAATCTTTCACTGACATCGTCAATTTTATTTCTTTTAGGAGATCAATTTGCCCTTATCTTAACTAGCATTGGTCAGTTTGTTTTTCTTTTTTTACTAAAACTCCTCTGAACTTTTTCCAATTTAAAGAGAACAAGGTAACATAGGCCGCCCTATCGTACCTATAAATACCCATAAGCGTAGCCTTTTTTTTCTTGTACCTGCAAAGACTTGCAAGATAACAATAGCAACTTGTGGCTGATTGAAATCGAGATCGAGGTAAAAAAAAATTCTTTCTTTGTGATTTCTTTTCTTCTTCTTTTGTAGGGTTGAAACAAATATCAATACGCATTAATGGCAGCCATCGGCTTAAGGTGTAAGAGTTTAACTTCGCCTCCGTCATCTTAAGTCCGACCAATTTTACTTGAAGGCGGTGGACAGCGGCTTAAGGTGCGAGAGTTTAACTTCGCCTCCGTCACCTTAAGTCTGACCAATTTTGCTTGAAGATGGTGGACATCGGATTAAGGTACGAGAGTTTAACTTCGCCTCCGTCACCTTAAGTCCGACCAATTTACTTGAAGACGGTGGATATCGGCTTAAGGTGCGAGAGTTTAACTTCGCCTCCGTCACCTTAAGTCCGACCAATTTTGCCTGAAAATGGTGGACATCGGCTTAAGGTGCGAGATTTTAACTTCGCCTCCGTCACCATAAGTCCGACCAATTTTACTTGAAGGCGGTGCAATGGTTTTCTTTAAGTACGGACCCTTTCACCGATGTATTTATGCAATGATCTTCTCTAAGTATGGGCCCTTTTCAATGTTCAGCTTAAGGCGTGAGAGTCTAACTTCGCCTCAGTTACCTTAAGACCTGACGAATTCGGCTTCAAATATACTTGACTATATTTCACCAGAGCCAAACTGTCACGCCCCAAAATCCCATCGGGCCGGACTGGCACCCGAAGCCGAGAAGGCCCGGGAGAACCCGTTCAGATACCTGTACTTTCACTTACATGTCACCAAAAATTTGGACAGCACTTCGTTGCACATAGAAGGGTCTAATTACCTGTATCAGCACAACACGCACAAATATATATATATATATATAATACTTGGCCGTCGGGGCCACCACATATACAAATATAACATCACTATATAAACTTCCATGACTTTACCCTTCCTTATGTCTACAAAGCCTCTAGGATATACATGACATAACTAGGATCGGGACAAACCCCCGCCCACACATGACTCCTGTACAATAACAAAACATAAGGGACCGACTCGGAAAGCTCCGAAGCAAACTGGAGCTCACCAACAATAGTTGTATGACCTGGCTCCTATCTATGCTGTGAATGAGTTGAAGCACCTGTGCCTGCAGCATGAAATGCAGGTCCCCCGTGAGGGGCGTCAGTACGAAATATGTACTGAGTATGTAAAGCTGTAAATAATCATATGTGATATGGGGGATCAAGAAATCAGACGCAAGTGAATAAATCATAATAGAAGTGAACCACACTTCATAAACACTTTTAGGATCATGTACATTATCTTATCATTAATCTGAATTGGGTTCTTGAATTCAACCACATTTGTGGAACGGTATACATTCGTTCATTTCATTCTTTACAATTATCATTCGTCATTACCTCCTCCTCCCGAACCTCCAACCACCTAACAATAATCAATACTGTACCGTACTGTGACCATTAGGCTGCCCCCAGTACATATCAACTGTAATCATATCAAATATCGGGATTGACCCATGCTAGGCTTAAGCCCCTGAGCTACCACCCACACGTATATCAAGTAACACAAATAAGAGATTTTTCCAACAACTTAGTTTAAAAGCTTTTGAGATTATTACATTAGTGTTCATGCCAATATAGTACCTTTGGAATAATGATACATCAATAGGAACCAAGTAATAGACTTTCTATACAATAACGATGTAATAAAGACTTATTGGTACATCAACAATGTGTTTCGGAATCATCAATATCACAACAATGAAATAGGAGCCTTTCGGTATATCAATGCAACATTTTGACACTTTATAGAATGGAAACAACTTCGTTGGTAATGTAGAACAATACATGTTTTTGGACAACCTCGGAATCTTACTTGATGGAACATTGGTGTTTTCATGCCAAAGAACATCGTTAGAGTATGCTTTACATACCTCGTTGTAGATTCGAATACCAATTCAACACAACTTTCCGCCTTTACAAATCACTTATCTACAATGAAATGTTTGGCATCTAGTATTAGCAACCCAACACCACAATTCTCTTCCATAATTCCATACAACCAATATTTGCAAAGCATTCCAAAAACCAACTTGAACAATAGGTTTATATGTATATATATATAATCATCATTTCAATACCACATCATCACACCAAATCCCTTCACAATTCAACATAATCCAACCATGCACCAGAATAATCCAACATCATTTCCAATCATCTTTCAACAACAATCAAATAACATACTTCTTATGCTCACATGCATATATATATATATATACATATCCATATAAATAACACCAACATAATTTACATCCTTACCATAAAATGGCCCTTTTGATTTCGAAGTCCTGTTGGCACAAATAAGGGGTGCTTCTCGAAGCCCTCGAGACGGTGAACACAACTACGAAATCAATTTGAATTTTCTACGGTTGAATCACAAGATAATTAGAGTTGAACTTAGGCTAGGGTTTCTTATTCTTCAATAATTTGGATGATAAATGATGGATATGAGGCTAAGTATATGTATATAATGACCAATTTTCGTCCATGAGGTGATGGAAAATGACCATATTGCCCTTAAAATTTAAGTAAATCCGAATCTGTCCATGGTGGACTGTTTTGATAGGCTAAAGTAAATCGACCATAACTCTTTGCTCCGATATCGGATTTGGGTGAAATTGGTATCGTTGGAAAGATAATTCAAAGGGCTTTCATTTAATATAAAGTAGGCCACCCAGTTCGTCTTGTAAAAGGAGTTATGATCATTTGAAGTTGACCCTAAAAATCTGTTTGGCTGCAGTACTTTTGTGTGCAGAAAATTTCTGCACATTTACTGTTCATTGCGTCCACCGTTTTCAAGCTTCGAACATGCTCGCTTATATCCGATACTCATCTGTTTTCAGAAATCTTTATATCGTTGGAAAGCTAACTCGATAAACTTCACATAGAAACTTCGACGAGCAAATTCCCGTATAAATAAAGTCGATTCCTATACACATATAATCAAACTATACACTTGAAACCATCTCAAAATAATCAATACTCATACTTAAACTCATATATACCTAACTTATGATCAATACATATACTCCAACACATATAACCATGGCTAATTCACGTAATTAAGTACGGGGTGTTACACAAACACATGAAGAACCTTTTTTATTCTTTGGCTTTTTCTTTACCGGTATATATTTTTTTTATTTATGCAGCTTGCAGAGATGGTTCTCTTTAAAGACTACACATCTTCATCCTCTAAAAGCAAGTATCTTTTAATTAAAGCCGATGACGGTACCGTTTTAACCAGGCTATTGACTGAAACTCTAATGGTAGGCAAGTATGCAGATCCATGGCCACCCTTGGAAAATTCTCTCCATATGTCGGATTGGACTTTAGAACATGATATTGGTGCTAATCAATTGGTTAAAGTATGGCTTCTTCGTACTCTCAACCAACATCAATCGAATATTGCGAGTACCTTTCCTTGCTTAGGACGTCGGGTACTTAAAGGAGAAGTACGTTGGGGGGTACCATGGAGATAACCGGTGAATATCTTCATACTCAAGGATATTGGGAATGGACCGAGGACATATTGGCTAGAAGTGTACAAACCTTGAAGGCAACAAAAATATATGATGTCGTTTATGCTTCACTGCTTACCTATGATTGAAACTCGAACATATTACAGGCATTCTTTGAGGCTTGGTGTCCAAATACCAACATATTGCTTACTTCAGTTGGAGAGCTATCCATATCACTTTGGGACTTGTACAAAATTGGAGGTCTGCCTATCAGAGGCCTTCCTTAAGAAGAAGTGGTGCCCGAAGCAAAGGAGCTTACAGGTGTTGATGAAAAGAATGAGAAATTTATCCCTCGTTCTTGTGAATCCTTATTTATAGCTTTTCAATGTCTTCAAGAAGGAGAGGCTTCTAATCCAAGAGTTCCTTTAAGCAAGTGGATAAAATTTTGGTGCAAAAGGATATTAAGATACAAGTCAGCCCCACCGAGGAAGGAGAAAATATCTGCTCGCTTGAAGTCAACCCATAACCCAACTGGGACCATTCTAAATGTTGTGAAGTGGTCAAGTGCAGATGATGCTACGTTTTCTAAACTTGGAGTGAAGTATGAACATAGAACCAATACGTATTTGGCAGCGTTCCTATCATATTGGTTGTGCACCTTTGTATTTCCCTCTAGGGATGGGTTTTTCATTCGTTCGGGAACTTTTAGAATTGCAGCTATGATGACGGATAAGCAAACTTTCATTCTTGCCATTCCAGTCCTATCGAGCATTTATAATGGTCTTAGTAGAGTCTACAAATCTTCTCAACTTGAGTAGCTCGAAGTATCATTTCCTATCCATTATGTATATGGTTGGCTTGCTTACTATTTTAAGACACATTTTTCACTTTCTAATGAACCATCTGTTCCATTGATGACGACATATTCCGGAGAGGGTGGGGCAAGGTATTTTGATTGAGAGTTTGCCAGAAAATGCATCCATCAAGGTGACACTATTACTTGGGCTTCCACTATGCCGAGCCAGACCGCTCCTTGTCGTTTTGTGGATGATGATAAGGGTGACGAGTCAGATATAAGCTACTTCATGAGCCTCCGTTTTAACTTACTCCCTTTTAGATATGGAGGTTCATTCATACTTGATCCATACAGTCCACACCAGTTTAGCCGTCAGTTTGGATTTTATCAAGGCCTTCCCGAAGTCTTGGAAAATGATATTCGCAGTGCTTCATTAGATGAAGGCCTTAAATTTCATTAAATTTGTGTAGTGCATGGCTCTATGTAAAAATCGACTTTTCCTAAAGCCACTCCCAATGTGCGAAGATATTTATCCACGCCATATAAATCTTGGTAAGATAAAGTTCATGGGAACTTTCTCAAAGTTAATCTACAATCTTTGGTGAATTTTGTAGGTCTGATTATTGACACTCCTCAAGAACATGGTGAGGGGAGCCCAAATGTGGCTAAGCCTCCAGTTTTGAAAGCTAAGGCAGTAATTCCATGTAAAGTCAAGGGACCTCCACATGCAGAAACTCTGAACCTTTCAAGATGAGAGCGATAGTAGTCACGGAGATCATTATTTGAAGGAGGTAAAACATCTTTGGTGAAGCAAAGTGATTCTAATACCCATGTGGAGATTCTTGCTAGTTCATCCAAGACTCCGCCAACTATCGAGAAGGTAATGACTCAACTCTTCTACCATTTCACAGTATATGCATTGCCTTTATATACCCCTCATATTATGTTTTTCTTTGTAAGCGCAGCCAAACAATGTCCAAATTTTGAAAGATCCTCATCAAAGTAAGCCACAAGATAGTAGCGAGTCTGTAGTAGGTCTAGACTCAAGGGAGTTACTTTTGTCATCCAAAGAGGTTACTTATAACTCTTGTGGTAAAGTTAAAGCAAATGCGGAGTCAAAATTTTCCAGGAAACCAGCAGTAACCATGTCTATTTATTATGGCAAGAAGGTCGTTTCAAAGCTTAAAAATGAGTTTATCATGAAGGTTTGGTCTAGTATCCGTACCAAACTTGTAAGCCTTACTCCGAATCGTGCTTTTTCTATCCAAGATGACGTCGAAGTCATACTTAATGACATGAGTGGAATGGGGGCAGATATTTCTCCCTTACAGGATTTATTGGGGTCTTTCTTTGGGATAACGACTTCCTATGACCAAGCACGATCCACCCTTGTTGATAAGACCACAAAAATTAAAGAGTCAAAGCCATATTTAAAAGCCAAAGAACATCTTGAGCTTGTATTGAGGGAGAGGGTTGAGAAATCTGAAGAAGTTTATACTGCCTGCAAATCTCTTGAGAAGGCGAGAAAGAAGGTGAAGAAGTTGAAAGCTCGCCGAGATGCTGCCAAGCAAGAAGCTGCAGAGATGGAATCCAAAGTTTTAGCTGCTGAAGAAGAGTTTTCCAAGTGTTCTGATGCCTCCCTTGCAACAACAAAAGCCTCAAAGGTCGTGGAGAAGAAGAAACAAGTCTTAGAGGCTGGTTTACAAGATTTAGTTACTTATAAGCTATACTTAGATTGGCCTTAGGATGTGTCTTCCTTCAAACCTTCTTGTTGCTTTCTTTTACCCTTTTTTTTTATTGAGTAGTCGGATCTATTAGTCATAATGAAAACTCTCTTTCTTTATATTGCACATTTATTTTAATATTTCCTTTGAATTCCAACCCCAAGAATTACTTGCTTATTTTGATGCATTGATGTCGTCATATTAAACTCTGGTTTTTCTCTTCCAAAATTGTTGCTCATTGGCTTTACGTCTTTGTCTCACAACCGAGTTGGACGTGCAACTTCAATTTGAAAGCCTTAAGAATTAAAGCTTTTGACTTCATAATTGATAATTGCACGTGTGGTAGATCTATGCCCCAACTGTAAGCTTTGGGTATTCCAAATCCTATCGAAAGAGCTTCCTTTTCTTTTGATGGGTTGCCCCCATTGTGCCACAAATATTTGACATAATTTCAATGCTTAATTGAGATGTATATAGACTTGACTTTCATACGACGGATCGAACGGGGACATGTATTTTTTTGACACTCATGCAATTGAACTCAGAATGAAATTTCAAGCGCCTACGTACCTCAGTAAAGAGGATCAAGTCACAACGTAGTTCTGAGTGAGTGTTTTTTTTTTAGCCGTTCACAGTTTTTTTTTAGCCGTTCACAGTTTGAGCTGTTGAGGATCAAGTCACAACGTAGTTCTAGGTGAGTGTTTCTTCTTCATTTTTTTTCAATTCACAACCACTGCTCCTTGTGGTTGACGAAAATGATTTTTCCATAGTAGTTTTTATAGAGAAAAAGAGAAGTTGAATCGTTGAATCAGCGTGTTGAAGTGAGAAGAAGGTTCACCGGACGCAGTTGAACTATTGCTTTCTAAATTCAATTCATCTTGTTGATGTACTTTCAAATTAATCTGTTCATGGGAGAAGAAGTTCAATTCAATTTGGTGATACTTTTACTTTCAAGATTCTTTACTCATTTTGTTGAAAATCATTGAAATTAAAAAAAAAAGTCGATCAAAATCTTTTTTTGATGAGACTTGTAAAGATTGGAGAAAACTTATTGGAGAAAAAGAAGAAGAATATGACATTGAATTTGAATGAAGTTGTTGCTTGAGTGTATTGATTTTATATCAACAATGAAAGAAGAAGATGTCATTATGGTCATTGGGAAATTGAAGAAAAAAAAGAAGATGATTTTGGACATTGAAGAAATTGAAGAAAGGGAAGAAGAAGATGACATTGAATTTGAATGAAGTTGTTGCCTGGGTGTATTGATTTTATATCAACTTCCCGTTAAGAATATGATCCCGTTAATTTATTTTTTCTTTTTGGTAATTGAAGAAAAAGAAGAAGATGGTTTTGGACATTGGAGAATTTATTGAAGAAAAAGAAGAAGAAGAAGAAGAAGAAGAAGGTGGTTTTGGATATTGAAGAAGATGATTTTGGACATTGAAGAATACCTGCACTTCCATGGTTTTGGACATTGAAGGAAAAAACATAATTATTTAAGTAAAAAAAATTATGAAGAATAAAGAAAGAAAAAGAATTTAAATTAAAAAGAAGAAAGAAAAAAGAAGAGTTTATGAAAATAATAAATTAATTATTTTTGGGGATGATGCTGACGTGGTACTGATATGGCGCTGACGTGGCAGCATGTGTAAAACACCACATGCAAGTGGTGTAATGCCTGATAGAGTGTAAAAAGTATCACTTTTTTATAGTTAAAGTATGTAATAAGTCACTAGTATAGTTTAGGTGTGGCTTAGACTTTTCGAGTATAGTTTAAGGTGGAAACGATGCCTTTTCCCCCTTTTTTTTCGTATTTCACTTGGGTTCTTTTTAAAAAATATCTATTTGGTTAAAATTTCTCTCAGTTTCTCAATTGTGCTTTTGTTTGCTGAATTGTATTGAGGTTGAGACTGTTTCTGCAAAAACAGGGTAATTCAAATGAAGAAAATTCTCTGAACTAATAGTAAGATAAATCTATAATTTTCATCTTCCTATATTCAAAGGAAGATTAGAGGTCATCGAGTTTGGAGGAATCCATGTATCTTCATCCTAATACCTCTTTGCATCATTGGTAACCTTTTATTGAGTTTCTCTTCTTTTATTTTATTGGTAATTTATATTGTCTATTTTTTTTTTCATTTTCATCATTTGCTTTGTTTATCTGCCTCGATTTCATGGCTCTATTATTTTCTTTTTTCCATTGAGTCGTCTTATAAGTGCTTAGTACTTGGATGTAACAGTATTTTGGTTAGCATATCATGAATATATATAAGAGCAAGTTAAGCAGCTGAAGCAGGCAGGAGGTCGACATGCCTGCTTCAGCTGTTTTAACTGTAATTTTATTATATCACTCATAATTAATTATTATAAGTTATTTATGTATTAGCAAATTAATAATATTTAATAAAAAAAAATTAAAATAGACATTTATGACATGTATGTTACAAAGCTTCAACCATAACTTTACTATATCACCCCTAATTAATTATTGTATCCCAAATTAAATATTATAAGTTATTTATGTATTACAAAATTAATAATATTTAATTAGAAAAAGGTAAAATAGACATTTATGACTGATTTAGCTGCTTCAATCGTAATTTTACTGTATCAGCAAAGCAAGCACGAGGTCGACATGTCTGCTTCAGCTACTTCAACTGTAATTTTACTATCACCCCTAATTAATTATTAATAACTCATTTATGTATTAGAAAAATAATAATATTCAATAAAAAAATAAAATAGACATTTATGACATATCTGCTTCAGTTTCTTCAATCGTAATTTTACTATACCATTCCTAATCAATTATTATATTTTTAATTAAATATTATAAGTCCTTACATATTACAAAATTAATAATATTTAATTAGAAAAAAAGTAAAATAGACATTTATGACTGTTTCAATCGTAATTTTACTGTACTATTGTTAATTAATTATTATACAAGTGTTTTTTTTATAATAATTTTGCTATGTCGCTTAGAATTAGTTATTACAAGTCACTTAAGATTTGTGTGCTTCATTGATTTTACCGTAATTTTACTAAATCATCACTAATTAATTATTATGATCGTCAACATAAAAACTTTAATTGACTATCGAAATTATATTAGTACACATAAATTGAAATGAGACAGAGCAATATATAAAATAACATATACTATTTAAAAATAAAATAAAAAGTATTATAAATTACAATAATTAAGAACTTATAAAAGTATATATGTAAAAAAAATTGATTCACTGTCGAAATTTTATTTGTGCCACATAAATTGAGACAGGAAAAGATTCATATATTATTGAAAAATAATGTAAAAGACATTGTAAATCACATAAATAACAACTTAAGAAATTTAAAAAATATAAAATATTTGAGTGACTCTAGAAATTATACCAGCATCATTTAAATTGAAATAGAAGAAAAAATACTATAAATCACAATAATTAAAAATATAAAGTATTTTAATAATTTAAATTGATATAAAAAACTAACATATATTGGGCCCGTCTAGCACGGGCCATCAATATCTAGTCATGAATATAAAATTGATTTGAACGATGCAAGCGCAGGCATAAGCTCTAGATTTTATCGAAATCATTGCATGCAAACGAAATAGAAATACAATTTTTAAATTAGGTACTTCAAGAATGATGACAGACTATTTGTACCAAGTAAGTGTAAGAGAAAAGATATATTTTCCCCCTAAACTTGTCCTCAAAACTTACTTTAGCACTTAAACTTAACTTTCGTTTATTTACCTCCTTTAACAACTCTCAAGTGAATTAAATTCACCCTCAAAATCAAAATCCCACTCTCACACGGAGAGTGCACTACACACGCGTCACGTCATTGCCAAATCACTGCCACATCAGTGATATGTCATTGCCACATAATAAATTATAATTTTTTCAAAAAAAATAAATAATCCCACACACTTATTTTCTATATATTCTTTAATATATATATATATATATATATATATATATATATATTTATTTATAAAAATATATATTTTATATAAATAAAATAAACCTCACCCCATTCTTTTTTCTTTTTTACAGCCCTCACCCTCCACCCCACGCCACGCCACCCCAATTACTTCTTCTTCTTCAGTACAACAGCCCCCCATCCCCCATCCCCCATCCCCAGCATCCCCCTTCCTCTTCCTCCTTCTTCTTCCTCACATAATATTTTTTTTATAAAAATATATATTTTATATAAATAAAATAGACCCCACCCCCTTCTTTCTTCTTTTTCACAGCCTTCACCCTCCAGCCCACGCCATGCCACCCCAATTACTTCTTCTTCTTCTTCTTCTTCAGTACAGTACCCCCCCCCCCCCCCCCTCATCCCCTCTTCCTCCTTCTTCTTCTTCACATAAAAGCACCCTTTTTTCTCTTTCTTTCACCATTGTTACAAGCTTTTCAATGATTTTTTTTCTTCATCAAATGTAATATTAACTTGAATTAACTTGAGTAAATTCAATAATGAACTAAATACAAGTACATGATCACAAAAATATATCAATACACAAAATCTCAAATCCAAATTCTTTCACATTAACCAAAACTCAAAATTCGAAAACTCCCAAATTTTTAATTTTTTACTCAAAAATGCCTACAGAAATGGCATAAACAGTCCGAAATTCAGAAATGGCATAGATGGTATTCGCATGACATGAAATTCTTGGCCAAAAATCAAACTTGTTCATCAATCTTGAACCCTTTTTGATTGTCGAAAAATGAAATTTTGGATCAATTAAGACTTGATAAGAAGGAGATTACGAAGAAATGGAGTGGGGGTATGAAGAAAATGAAGAAATGGACTGTTGGGGCTGGGGGTGGGGGTGAGGAGGAGAAGTGACGATCTTCTTCTAATGAAGAAGATGAAGTTATGCCCTTAACTTTACACATTCACACACACATATAATAATAATAATAATAATAATAATAATAATAATAATAATAATAATAACAATAAAGTGGGCCCTTTAAAAAAAATCACTTTTTTTTTTGCCACGTCAGCCGTAAAGGGTGAATTTAATTCATTTGAAAGTTGTTAAGGGGAGTAAATAAACGGAAGTGAAGTTTAAGTGCTAAAATGAGTTTGGAGGACAAGTTAAGGGAAAAAAGATGTCTTTTCTCTAAGTGTAACTTACGTATGGACAAAATGTCTTTATTTATATTCCAGAGGATATCTCCAGATTTGATCTATATTTTGATAACCTTAAAGATTTTCATTAGAAAGGTACTCTTTATAGAATTATAGATATTTAGATCGTTTAAGTTTGGCGAGGAAAGTTATTGAAAAATTATATATCAGGTACTTAATTGGTATGTGTCTGCTGTTAATGTAGTTATGATATTCCTTTTAAGAGCAATTTTTTTTTTCTTTTGAACTTAGCCAGAGTGCCTAGATAATATCCCTAAATTTTACGAGCACATGAAGCTATAAAGAACGACAAAGCTGCTCATTCACCTTTTCATGTTATTAGATATAGCATTTTAACATAGTGTTTACATTATTTTATCTGCTACAAACTTTGATTTATTTTTTCATATTATTCTCTGAACATGGGCTTAAATAATGAAAAGTTATTTAATTTTTTTCAATTAGATATTCAATTTCACTTTCAGATTCATGAATATAGCCTAAAAATATAATACAGGTACCGTGCATCCCTACAATCTATTTTTTTCAGAAGGTACTTAAAAAATATCCTAAAGAAATTTGATTAAAAAAGGAAAAAAATAATATTCCTATGAACTAATAGTCTACCGTAGCCAAATTTAGAGAGTAATGATAGGTTTATTGATAAACTTTCCTTGAGTATTATATCGACCAATTACTTGGACAATTTAATATTTAGTTGTTCACTTTAATATTTTACATGATGGGTTGTAAATTAATATTTCTCTATTCATTGAGCGTGGATTGTATCATATTATCAGATCTGAATATATATAATTTTGTATTATTTTATTATGCAGATTCGATATAATTAATAAAGAAATTATTATGTTGGATCCGTGCTTGCACGGATGTCACTTATCTAATTGATAAAAGACTTATCACATATTTTATTTTACATGTATATTTAACGTGCGATTGGATGAATTGGTCAAAAGAAAAAATGAATTGTGGTAGAATTTAAATTTATTCAACCGTACATTGTGGCTACCTCATTAATATTACCGCGTAATATAATTACATCATCTTCTTATCCAAAGAAATGATTGCCGACTCATATAATAATTTCTTACTACAAACTTAACTATGCACGATGTTTAGAACAACCCACTAAATATATGATTAATATGGATATATTATTATTATTATTATTATTATTATTATTATAATAATAATAATAATAATA
>NC_061116.1:218302619-218339485 GCF_002878395.1 Capsicum annuum | reverse complement strand
TATTATTATTATTATTATTATAATAATAATAATAATAATAATAATAAGCTTCAGTGGCAGGCAGCTGGAAGCAGTTGCTCGCTTTTGACATGCCTGCTTCTACCTGTGTGCTTGCTTCGTGATTTTATTATATTACCCTTAATTAATTATTATATGATATTTACTTATTACAAAATTAATAATATTTAATAAAAATATAATAAATATCTATAAAATAAAATAGACATTTATGACCTGGCTGTTTCAGCTGCTTCAACTGTAATTTTATTATATCACCTATAATTAATTATTATGCGTCATTTAAGTATTTAAAAATTGATAATCTTGATATTTTAAATTAATTTGATATCTTATGTGAGACTCACTTAAAATTCTTTCACAAGTATTTTTATAGCAATTTTGTTATATCACTTTTAATTAGTTGTTATGAATCATTCAAGACGTGTCAGTTTCGCTATTTCAATCGTAATATTTGGTTTCTGTTAAAATTATATCAGTATAACTTAAATTGAAATAAAAAAATATTATAAATTACAATAATTAAGAATTAAAATTACTTTTAAAGTCTAAATTCACTATCAATGCCACAAAAGTTCGAACAAGAAAGATATTATAAATTACAATAGCAATCAGTTTAAAATAGTCAATTACAACGTCGAAAAAGTATTATAAATTATAATAGTTATCGATGTCATATTAATTAGGATAAAAGGATATTACTTGAAAATTACGTTGAAAATCGTATAAATCATAATATAATTAACAATTTAAAATATTAAAAATTATATATAACAAATCTGGTTGACTTTCTCAAATATTTCATTAGCATTATATAAGTTGAGACAAAAAATAGCAGATAATATTCGAAAAGTAGCACATTGGACCCGTGTGGCACGGGCTCTTATATCTAGTGTATTCATATATTGTTATCATTAAGCTTTAATTAATTATTCTTTCATTTGAATTTAAATAACATTATTTAATTAAATATAAAAGTTAGAAAAGATGTCATTCTTTCGAACTTCTAGCTTTGATTAATTATTCTTTCGTTCTAATTTAAGTAACATTATTTAATTGAAAATATTTTTTTTAAAAGATGTCATTCTTTCGAACTTATACTAAAACGAGCCTTAAATGATTTATACGCTATAAGTCATTTTATTATATATAAAACTAAATTATTTTAAAATATTAAAATATACGATTTTATTTGAAACAAATTTTAAAAAAAATTGACACATAAATTAGAATAAAAAAAGTAATACACTTTCCCACCTTAATTAACTTTTCAAATAAAGTAGTAAGATTTGAAACAAACAAAATACCAAATGGAAAAAGTAAATTCTTATCAAAGTGTAATTATGTAAAAAATAAGCTCCTATTTCCCTCCCATTTCCTAAGGAACAGAATTACAAATGAGCACCAACATGGGTTGTGATGCAGCGAATGAGGCTGTTCCATCCTTAATCAGAGGTTGAGAGTTCGATCCTGGGCATTAAGAAAACTCTGTTGGGAGCGCTACCCCCCGAATGGGGCCCTACCGCGAATCCGAATTAGTCGGGCTCTAATACGGGTACTGAACACTGAATGAGAAACAAAAAAAAAAAAATTACAAATGAGCAAAGTGCTCACGAATCTATTTCTTGTGTACATCTTTTATTCTCAAGTCTCAACCCAAGTTAAGATTTTAATTACTACTTTTATTAGTTAAGATTCAAAAGTCTCCTTTTATTTTTAAAATGTCGCATCCAACCAAATTAAGACACTTAAATTGAAACAAATATAATATTATTGGGTTATTAAAAAGTAGTGAAAAGGACTAGAGTAAGGGTTCACAGGAGACCAAGACAACACATGTTGTGCTAGAAGTAATTGATGCACTTCATTTGTCACCAATCAACCTATTACTTGTTAGTTGCTATATTTTCATCACTGTTTATCTCTCTCCTTTGTACCTGAATTTTTTACACTTAAGCCGAGGGTCTTTTAGAAACAATCTCTCTATTTTGTCGAGGCAGTGATAAAGTCTGCGTATATTTTACCTTCCTCAGATCTCACTTGTGGAATTTCACTATGTATTATGTATGTTGTTGTTGTTGTTGTTCGTTTGTTGTATTAAAAGAATAAGGTGCATTAGAATACATGTATTATTTCTCTTATAGGTTGATTGGTGACAAATGAATTGTATCAATTACTTTAGGACGTCGACTTTCAATGTCGTGACTTCTAAATTGAAAAAATTTGTTTTTCAGTATTAACAATTTATTATTTCATGAATGTAATTTTAAATTATGATTTACGCTTACATTTTATTTGAAGGTACAATTTAAAATTCAAAAATTATACTTCTTTCTTTTTTCAAAATTTGTGAAAATTATCTGAACTTTCCTAACTCTTATACGTCTACATTTTTTCCATCTATAGATAAGTATTAGAATATCATAATTAAAACTTTGCATTAATAAAGCTCATATCTTCGTAATCCCTTTTTAATAAGCTAAAACAAAAACAAAGGCGCCATCACAGATTTGACAAAATTCAACTTTATTTTTCTATACATGTGAAAGGACATGCGAATTAGGACAATTGCCAATGTTTTCTTTTTCAAAACTTTCACTTCCACATTATTGCTTAATAAAAAATTTAAAAAACAACAATCTAATCTCAAAAGATATTTTCAAAATCTCCTTTTAAGGATTGTTTGAAAAATAAAAGACAAAAAAATATGATAAACTTCCTTTTTCCTTTTTGGTAGTTTGTCTTCAAAGTTTCTTCGATTTTGCGTGTACATTACAGTATACCCTTTACATTTGTGAGTAAAAAAGTACTTATGATTAAAAAAAATAAAAAAAAATGAGAAAAGATAATTCTACTATTTTAGATATACATGCAATATAAAACAAATTGCTAGCTACTTTCTTACAAGAAAACTAGCAAAGATTCAACAAACACCAACGTCCTTTTCTTTCGATTTTTTTTTCTTTTTTTGGGTAAAACAATAAATTAAGGTAGAGAACAAAAATTTAAACAAGACTTACTATATTTAAAAGTCTCCATGTGGCATGTTGTGAGATTTATATGATGATGGAAATATTTTTATCAACCTATTTAGAATCCTTCCACATGGCACTAATTAATATCGAACCATAACAATAACACACTCCATATTAATGATGGAATCATAAGAGATATAATTCAATTATAAAAAGTAAATATACAAAGAAGTTAATAGGGAGTCTAATATTTACTATTTATATATCAGAAAACTTAATCACGTATATATAAAAAAAAATACTATAATTTTTCGTTTAACAGAATTCAGATGATTTTTCAAATTTAGAGACGGACCTATATATATGCATTATTTTAGTGTTTTGACATCTTTATAAAAATTGCTCTAAGCTTCAAAAAAGCACATAGAAAATCAAGAAAATAACAGGGGGCTTTGCTTTTCAGGTGAAACCTTAAAGCTTTGAATGTCTATATATGTGTTTGAATCTCACGAATATTCACAATTCTAAATTCCGAGTTCATGATTATCCAAACCTACCTAATTTCATCCCTAATGGTATAATTTCACAAATGAGATCGTAATTTTTTTTTTTTTTTAAAATAAAATTCTTTATATTATCGATATATATAAGTCAGAAATGCAATTATAATTCATACATATCTTCTCCTTCACTTTAGTTTTCTTTTGACTTTGAATAACCCCAAAAAAGAGAAAGAGACAAGAAAAATGACAACATAATATTAATTTCTGCAACACAGCACGAAGCTTCGTTACGCGCAAATGCCACGCAATACCGACTTTCCAACCGCCATTTAACTACTTTAATTCCCAAATCCCAAATTAAAACTATATGTTATAACTATCACACTTGCTATATAAATCCCATTATCCCACAACAATTTTATTCTTCTCAAAAAAAGATTCAAATTCATATAAAGATCGCAAAAAGAAAAAATACAAGTGTTTTTGTATAGTATGTGCATGGAGACTATTTCTAGTATGGAGAACAAGTCCGTTTTCTCAAAATTGAAGAATAAATTATCGTCGAAAAAGTCAATTACTATCGACGATACTACTACTAGTACTACTATTACTAGTAATAATACTCTTTCTGTGAGTATAATTACTAGTAATAGTAGTGAAAATATTGATCAATTGGAGAGGGTATTTACGTACTTTGACGAGGATGGGGATGGGAAAGTGTCACCGGCGGAGCTGCGGAGGTGTGTGAAGGCGGTAGGTGGAGATTTAACGGTGGAGGAGGCGGAGGAGGCGGTGAGGCTATCGGATTCAGATGGGGATGGGTTATTAGGATTAGATGATTTTAGTAAATTAATGGAAGGCGAAAAGAATAACAGTAATAAAGAGGGTGAATTAAGAGGTGCATTTGAGATGTATGAAATGGAAGGAAGTGGACAAATTACACCTAAGAGTTTGAAGAGGATGTTAAGTAAACTTGGTGAGTCTAAATCCATTGATTGTTGCAAAGCTATGATTCAAAGATTTGATCTTGATGGTGATGGAGTTCTTAGCTTTGATGAGTTTAAAATTATGATGAATAGTCATAATACATAATATATATGTATGTACACATGAAATGATTCTTTGTTCTTGGAGCTCAAAATAATGTTGATTGATGGATTATGAAATACATTATGTTGTTATCAAGATTTGCCAAACATCAATTAATGTATGTATTTTAATTACTTGTTGCTTTTAGATTTTAGCTATTTCTTTTTATCAATTTTTACATAGTATTTTGTGATCTCGCAATATTTTAAAATTAGTCATATAATATTTTGCAATTTTCACCTGAGAATCAAAAGAAGAACGTAGAGATTTATATTGAAAAAAATAATAATTTATCAACTATTTAGAAATAGAACAATTTAGAGTTGAGTGCTAAACAAAGTAGAATATTCTCTTTATAAATTTTATCCTTCAAGCCTTATCGAAATCAAGCATAGTTTAAAAAATATTTATCTTAATATTTACATGAATTCAATTAAAAAAGTAAAATACGCTACACACACTATTTTCATTATACAATATATTCCCACATCAGTGTACCATTTTACCACTGTGAACTAATTGGAGAGCCTAGATCAAATTTTGGTTTAAAAAAATATTTCATCTATCTCAAAATTTGCAAGTGAGTTATGAGCTGACATTTGAAAGTGCTTGATCTCTAATATGTGTCTTTATTTGTATAGAAAATTATATGACAAGTTGAGTTTTTTTTAGTTACATACATTCATGAGCTTGGAGTTTTGATGACAAAAATATTTATGTTAGGTAGATTAGATTCTCACCGAAGTACTCGATTTCAAAAAGATCTTTTTTGGCTGATTATCCCCTCTCTGTGTATAGAGTCTAATTTCTTTAAATTTATCATGTTGAAATGTGACCATGGTTAATGCAAAATTGTGAGGATTTAAAGAGAACCTATTTAGCTGACTTTCATTTATAAAGTCCCAACATTATATTTGGCATATCTCAAAGTTTCTGACTTTGAATAGCTGGCTCTAATAGATAGTTAAATTCTTTTCGACTTTTGCGATACACGACGGCTTCAAGTTCACTGAACAATGAATGCAGCCTAATAAATAATCAATATGATTTGTGGTGAAATGATCGAAATTACTTTATTTTTAATTTGAAGTCTCAAATTCACACTCTGATAATAGAAAAATCCTTGTTGGAAGTTTCCGAGAAATCGATTTTATGATGCATCAAATCTGACTTAGTCCGATTCTACTATGAATACCGAATGTGTTTTTTTTTTAAAAGTTGCAGTCTAATAAATAAGAAAGTTCTTGGAAATTCAATGGATGCCGAAATTCTGCCTCTATTGCAACAGGTAGGCCGGCGTCTCTGGTCCATTTTGAGATAAAAATAGTTTCCTATAATGACTATTAGATGGGGAAAGATTCTCTTACTTTTCTTTTCTTAAAAAAAATTGTTTGAAATTTACATTGGGCAAATCCGATTCCATCCAAGTTTCATTTTGTCTGAATCTTACATCGGAAGAGAAATAAGACAACATACATAAATAAATCCCAAACTAATATTTTCAAAAAGTTAATCACTTAAAAGTATTTTATTGTATAAGTAATATTTATATACGTAAATAAATATGACTAAAAAGAACAATTTTTGAAAAGTAATCAACAGCACAAGTCTTAAATAAGGTGTCAAGATGAAAGTCGTGGAAAAGTAATTAGGGGTGCACTATGACTTTAGCGTTGAAATTCAAATGCATTAATCCTATTACAATTGCAGTTGCAGTCGCACATTGCATGAAATAACCAACATTTTGCAAGACTTTTCAAACTTTCTTACTCGTTACAATGCTGAAGGCAATGTCTCAAAATCTATACCAAAAAAAATAAAAAAAAATAGCAGACAGCTTTAGCTAGTAGTCACTCTCATCCCAGATACAAACCAAGGAGATCAAATAAGGCCAGAAAGGAATCAAAACACCATATATGATGTATACATTTGCTTGTTTAAAATTTTGCACATTTGTGTGACTTGCAGTAGCAGTGAACAGAGAGTTAGTAATAGTTCGCAAATGAGATTAACCAATTGGATATGTCACATGGATGCTGCATCTGAACCACACTATACATCCACCATATCAGAAACAGATGCTCCCGGAACAAGAATCAAACCTGTACAGACTCAACATGTATGTAGCAAACGAGTGGCACCTGCTGCTACTGACTTTATATGCTTTGGCCTTGGGGACAAGTGCAATGATTAGTAGTGGCATTTAATCTTCATTTCTGCTGTGTTACTAGTTGTATATTTTCACAGGCTTCTCATATGAGCGGGGATTCTGCAACATCAAAAGAAAAGTTTATTATGTTATATTACAATTCTCATTCACAATGAACACCAATTGCAGTGGAAACTAGCTCAAGTGAGAAACCCTCTCAGCAGCCAAAAGAGAAGAATCATCAATCAGTGGACCGATAAATATTCTTTTCACTCAAACTAAATGGCAATTTACAATACATAAAGTCCATACTGGAAATCTTGATCATTTTAATGTCCCGGGGACACTTAATAGAATAACTTGGTTACACTCTCCACCAGGTGAGGTGCTCTTGTAAATCGACTAAATTGAAGTAAATATTATTTTGCTCATCTTGAATGAACGGCATTCATTATATCAGCAGTCACAAAAATAAAAAAATAAACAAAATGCTCTACTCAATTAAGTAGCCATACTACGGAACATACTTCCACTTACAGACAATGCCACTACTAGCAGTAAGGTCCCCTTGTATATTAGGAATTTCAAGTTCAGTGGAACTGGGGCTTAAAACAATCGGAGGAGGCTCAGAGTAGACTATAAAATACTCAAGGCAAAGTGACTATATGATGTTCCTTTCCTTCCATCTGAGTAAATAAACTTCTACAACAAGTAGAACTAGAAATTTTAGTAGCAACAGCAGCCTAGACAAGTCAAACTATGTCATGAGAGTCCAAGCCTCTCTTTGGTATCAATCTTAGGAATTAAGCACCGAAATGTAATCCCACGAGTAAGAACCAGATACACAAATTACCTTATGTGCTGCATGAGTCTTTTTAGGAGCACCATCAGCATGCTCCAATCCAAGATAGTGCTCCCAAGCATGACAGACACCCCTTCGCTGCAGGGGAACAAGAAAAATGTAAAGCAAACATTTAATCACACAAAGATGTGTGCTGAGGACATGAGACTAGATTCATGAACTTAGCACCAATCCTTTTGCACTTTCCTTTTCCTGATTTGAGGAGTCATTTTAATACCTGGAGGCGACTGGACAAGATCTCCAAGTCCTCAAGGTACTCAAGGCAATTAAGCGAGACGAATGCGAATTTCCACTAGAAAATTGTAAATAAAAGAAGTCACTACCCAATATAGGATGTAAATGAGAAAGGAATTCCTGTAACTACCTATTGAAACCCTCATTCATGGGAATGGAAACGTCAAGTTGCAAATTACCTTAGCAAACTCTTCATCTGGGACCTGCAATTTCTTCTTTACACGCACCTTAACTTCAGCTAATGTCTCATTCACGCGGATAACCAAGAGAAAAGGTTCCCCAAAATGTTGAATTTGCTGTTAAAGACACGAATACAATGATACATAAGACACTTCTGAATTTCATGTGACTGCAGGAAAGTTGGGTCCTAATTTTTCACTGCTAAGTGATAACTTAAACACTCCTCCATCTCTTCTTTCTTTCCTCCTCTCCCCCACCAGGGTGAAGGGAAAACCTATCAAAGAGTGGGGGAATGGTGTAGAAGAATCTTACCATTTGGCTTTGTGATGCCTCCTTATTAAAGTGGTATACATGAATCAAACAATCATGTGGGCCAAGATTTTTCTCTTCTTCAGGTATCTGTAAGAAAGAAAGGATACACAATGATGAACTGCACTACAAAACAACTTCAAATGTCTCACAGTCATACCTAATGCTGAATTGTCAGGTTTGGAAAATTATTGCCATGTTACTTTTATTCAACTTCCATGTCATGAATTCTGATGTAACAGTTCAAGCCTATCATAGGGTTCAAATGGAAAGGCACAAGGCAATTTTCATGTCGGTGAAAGACTTCACATAGGAAACATCAAAACAAATATCAGTTGATACAACTTTACTTTTGATAAAATCTACATCACCTTAATATTAATGACTTAACCATTAGTTTATCAATCTTCTCATACCGGTATTGCTCTCAATTTTGCAAGTATCTGTTACAGATTCCATTTTTTCTTGTGTTCCTTATACATCACTTTCCTTGTTTTCTATCTTATTCCCATTTTGGTTCTTTTTTTACTTTTTGGAGGATGCAGGTTTATCTGTCACATTCTTAAATCTTCTCTTTAAAAAGGAACTGAAGTCTGCCTTCTAGCTGTACATAACAATCTTAACGACTCTCATTTTTCTTCTATCATTTAGACCCCTCAAAAGAGAAGAATGAGTTCAGTGAAAGGGAGAAAGAGAAGGAGGACCTCTTCGGCCCGTAGTGTCCAGTATTCGTCATTTATGTTTTCTATCTTCTCTGTAGTCGGAAATATCTGCACAAAAGCAATCATAAGGAAAAAGAGGGAAGATAATGCAAAGAAAGATTTCTACAGAAGAAAATGAGTAGAAACCACCATTTCAGGAACCAGTAAACTAAATGTGCAGATGAAGCAAGCTTTAACAGTTCCTATTAGGATGCTGCCTTACTAAGGGCCCGGTACACTAAAGCTTACACTATATGTAGGGGTCCGACTAAGGGCCAGACCACAAGAGTCTATTGCATGCAGCCTCACCCTGCATTTTTGCAAGAGGCTGTTTCCAACTTTCCACGGCTTGAACTCGTGAGCTCCTGGTCACATGGCAACAACTTACTAGTAATTCCAAGGCTCCCCTCTTCAGGATACTGCCTTACTATTACGAGGAATTTGCCCGAAGCAGTAAATTAGGAAACAAAGATTAGAAGGTTAACTTTGAGACAATAATCAATTAGAATAGAAAGTAATACCTTGTAAATTTTATGGTTGAATACCTCTAGTAATCTTAGCTCTGTAGCTGGATGCGATAACTCAACCTGTTTCATGACAGAGCAGAGTAGCAATCAAGTAAAACTAATGATAGAAAAGCTTCAGCAAAGCAGAAATCTTATGTTATGCTCAGCTGAGGAAGAAAAAGGAAGGATACGAGAAGAGGGCTCCTAAAGAGGAGAGGCAAGTGCTCATTGTTTCATTAGTTAGGAAGAAAAGGAGAAGCAGCTAAAGTGGGTGGCTTTTGACCCTTCACATTGCCCCTTTTCACCCTTAGAGTATTCATAAGAATGAAGAACCTTAAATGGCATTACTTCCCTACAAGTTGTATAAGCATCAGGAGGGAAGAAAATTATTCAAAAGAAAAAACAAAACAACCATCCAAACTTATTTTCCCTCCCCACCTTTGAACCAAACATGGTATTAAATACCTGCTACAAAACCAAATAACTGTATCGAAAGGGTCGAGCGGTTCAGTAAAGAGAAGAAAATTTGTTCAACTTAGCTTTCACGGAGACAAGTTGTAGCAAATAATGCTACCAGGTCAATATATTACCTTTTTCATTAGATTCTTAAATACATCACCCACAGTGCTTTGTTTTGGTAGTCTGATCGTGTGAATGACCACCTAAAGAGTTAAGAAGCGAGAACTGAAAATTAATATCTTATAAAAATGAAATAGAAAGAAAGAAAAAAACAATATGAATCAGTTTTGCATACTCACTTCATCTTTGGTAGCATCATGAAAAGCTACTTTTAGGGTTTTTAAACATTGCAATTCTGGTAAAGGAATGTCCAGTACTTCATAGTACAGAATATCAGAAGTCTGTGCCAGATTAAGTAGATATAATAAGACTTTCAGGAACTCATGCTCAACATTATCCAACAAATTTTAGAACTTACCTGATTGTAGTGCAGCAGCATATCTATAAGGTTTACACCTTGGTATTTTATTGGTTGAGGGTTAGGTTGCTGAGAGTAGCAGTTGTGGGATGTGAGCCTAATTTTGGAGGGATCATCTAAGCGGAGTTGTTGAGCTACTCTTGCCACAACTTCATCATATGTATTGATCCTAGACCTAGCATTTACAAGAAAATGTTTAAAATAATACGAATGCCCAAATTTGGTCAGTGGCACGGAGAAACAAAACAGTAAAATGATATTATCAGCATATCTGAGGTTTCTGAACATACATCTCATAGCAGAAACCCTCCTCCTTGGGTGTGTCTAAAGATCGGAAGTGAACGACCTGTGAAACATAGTAGTATCAGAAATCTGACGACTGCCAAAAGAACAACAAAGGCACAGATCGAGATTTCTTGAAGAAGAGCAGGACCATGATAGAACAAAACACTGTTGGAAAACAAGTTGATTTATGACCATCTCAAAGGTTCCATGTGGTATAAGCAGATCTTCTCTTGCTGTTTATTGCTTTTAAATTAAAATGTCTTAAGTATATAAACTAGGTGTTTTCTTTTGCTTTAGGCAGGGATTCATTTATTTATCTTTACATTCTTTTCCAAATTTAGGCAACCAAACTCAAGCTAGAAAGACCCAACTCTTAATGGTTTCAGTTCTAATATTCCATTCTGAAATCTGTAAAGTTACCAGACAATGAGTCAATACAAAGCTGCTAACAAAGAATAAAGCAAAAATAATTTGTCATCTTATCAGAATTTTAAAGATCTTCAGCTACTGTAAGTTAAATATTGTGTTTAGATGAAAATCTCAATGCCAATTCTATGGAGGGACTCAGCAAGTTTCCCTAGATTGAAAACCTTCGTAAGAGTATGCAAGTGATCAGAGGGATTTATCAACGACCCTGTATTAATGCAACAAAAACCAGGATTTGGATTTCAGCTTGTTTTCCCTCAATAAAAATCTTTTAAGTACATTCAAGTAATTTAAGAAGCAATCCACAATGATATCATCAATTTTATGGAATTAGCTACAACAAATACTACAATGCCTCAATCCAAAGCAAAATGGGGTTGGTTATATGAATCTTCACCGACCAATTGTTATTAAACAGATCTCCACATAACATACCAGGCGATCGTGAACATACTCCAGGAATGAAGGAACATCGGGATAACGGAATTGTTGTCGACTTTCAGCCGTTAGAAATTTTTGAAAGCATACTATATCACCATCCTCAAGCTTCACAGAAAAAGAACAAAGAATCATCATAAGAAGTGTATACTGGCGTACTACACATTATGGTGTGGTCTGGACATACCTGGCTTGATTGAAAAGTGGTTTTCTCGTCAATGTTATCACACATGACAACTGGTTCAAACTTTATTTCCTGGACACAGAAAAACGATTCTGGGGTTTTCACTCCAATTATTATAATCAATTCTTTAGACATGTCCATGCGATATTACAGACTGACAATGCAAAACTGCCACTTAAATATATCAATGAACTAGTAAAACATGCAAATTATTTCCGTTCATGGCTGCTAGATTTGCAATATGCACTTCAAGGTTGCATAGTCATGGGAAGCAATCAGCAGCACAAGGTGAAACTAGAAATAAATAAGATAACCGAAATAAAAAAAAGGGCTTTTGACATTGATTTGAATAGGACCTCATCAAAATCTTAAGATCCTATATAATCCAACTATTTGGGCCACTTATGTTCTCTTTGCTTAAAACTCTTGGTTTACAGGGAAGTACTTAGACTATAATACCAATCAATATTTTAACACAGAGATTACTGTCAAAGACACTGCAGTACTTTTTATACCAGGAAGCTTTGCAGGGTAGAATAGACATTTACAAAATGAGGGCTATTCTCTTATCCATCGTAGACTTTTCGGGTGCACGCCACAATGTTTTAGTATAATAACTGGGTATCATTTACAGAAACCCATCTTTTGGTGCAGTTTCTACTTTTTGCATACCACTTCGGGAGTTCTCCCGCTAGATCAGAACATTAATTAACATATCAAGAAAAACAAAGACAAAAGCTAAAATAAAGCTATTTGATCAGTAGACAGCATAACATATTTTTCATAGGCGTGAAGGCAATGGAACCAAGGAGTGAAGGCAATGGAACCAAACATTTTTAACATACTGCCAACAAAAGGAGGCTGAATGGAAACAAACTAGAAAAGCAGAGCACTTTAGCTCTAGTCAACTGCAAGTTCTGGAATAGCCAGTGATTTGCACCCTAACACAGCTCAACAAAGCCTTCTTGCTTCTTCAATTGGTTAAGAGCGATGAAGGAGTGTACATTACATCTACAGATGTTCAAGGAACAAACCTCATACAGCTCAATCTCTTGATCTGGGTCATAGCCAGCCATTTCATTTAGTTTGCCTAAGATCTCAATTGGCTTACCGATTCCCTTCACAAAGAGTCTTCCAACATAACTGTATATATGAAAGACATCATAGATCATTAAAACAACTGTCATGTAAACGCATAAAATGATGAAGATGATTCTGATACCGCATATCTTCTTTCTCAGGATCATAAAGCTTGAAAAAAAGTAGGATATCATCTTTGCTCTTTCCCGGTGGAGAGAGGGGATTTAGTTCCTAAACATTATGAATAAATCATATGAACAGAGTTCATTAAAAAAAAGATCTTAAAATAAGCACCAGCACAGAACACTGGTAATGAATATATACCATTCCCAACTCTACTTCCAGAAACAATTTTAGCACTGTGTTCTGAACCTTATTGGATACTTCCTTCAATTGTCCAACCTACATTCAGGTAAAACTTGTCAGTCGAGCAAGTAAATGATTTTCAGAGCATGAACTTTTAAGAGTGCCAGTTAGTGGGGTTTAGTAGTAAATCCAGTGTATCAGTTCTCATCCTCACCCACAAACGCGTACATCTTATCATCCTTACAAGCTCTAGAATCTTCGCAGTTATAAATAATTATAGACTCCTGTTAAATACTCTTGGCACAATGGATAGGTATGTGAATCTTTACCAAGAGGATATGGGTTACCTTAAGATATTGACCCTACAGTTGTGGGATGAGGATATACATCTAATTTTCTGAAAATACCTACATGTGGGAGATGCACCGGAAAGTCCTCTTTTATACTATAGCACCACTTGCAGAAAACCACTAAATCCAACCGGCGAAATGAATTCTAAGAAGTGAAATATTTACAGTTTGAGATTCTCCGAGATGTGTCAATATCCGATTGGGACGATACGTATGATTCTGACGCTTTGCCCAGAGCCAATAACGTTGAAATTGCACTGGCACACCAAATTCTTTTGAGATCTCCTCCTGCATGCAGCCATTTAATTAGTCAATATAATAAAAGTATGTCATGACACTGCAGTTAATGCATCAGAGAAGATTAATGTTGCTGTCAGGCTTCAACTAACAATTACAATAACATATCCAGTGTATTCCCACAAAGTAGAATCTGGGGAGGGTAAAGTATACGCATCAACTAACATTTAATGCTACAAAAATAAATATGAACACCACAATTTTCATAGATTTTCTTACACTGATATGGACGATGAGGCAACCTGAAGGTTATCAGGGCAACAACACAATTATCATGAAATAAGGCCCCAGCATGGCTCAAGTAACATGGACCTATAATATACAAGAACAACAACGAACCTCCTGCCCCAAATGAGGTGGGCTATATGAATTCTAACCAACTGTAGTTCTCCATTCAAACTCATTTCAGAGACTCAAACTAACATATTATCGCATAAAAGGAAATATAAGAAGTATTAAACATTCTCTATATTTGTTATATTGCAAAGTGAAAAATTCAGGAATGAATGAGAAATGGGTATGCTGAACTTTTTCGCAGCTTTTTAGACATTCTGAAGCATCTATGCTAAGTATAAATACACATGTAATATTTTCAGTAAGGGTAAATTAGGTATTAAAACTGGGGGATTGAAATGGAAAGTGGCACCCTGGGTGTTGTGATAGAAGGATGCTAACCAAAATGAAAGGTAAGTTCTACAAAACAGCTATAAAACTGGCAATTTATATGGTAGTGACTGTTGGGGGCCACTAAAGTCCAACATATGCACAAGATAAGTGTTGCAGCAATGCAGATGCTAAGATGGACGAGCAGTAATACAAGATTAGATAAGATTAAAAATAATGATATTTGCCAGAAGGTGCAAGTAGCATGCATTGAGAATAAAATGAGGGAAGTTTGCTTGAGATGGTTTGTTTATATCCTGCATGAACTTTACAAATGCACACGTAAAACCCTATAGTGAGTGAAGGTGTTAAAAAAAGGACGAGGCAGACTACACACAACTTCATGAAATCAAGGCAGGCTTAGCTAGGCACAATGGAAGAAAAAGATCCAAATAGGTGATATCTACTAGTTAAGACTTGAGAAAAGATCTGAGTCTTGTTAGTACACTGACTTTGAAGCTATTGCTTTCTAGGAATATCTTGATCTTCTCATAGATTTATATGCCAATAGAATACAGAGAACTTCTAACAGTTCCATTATCATTCTTATTATTACTATTACCTATATATATTTTACTTATTTTTCACTTTTTACTAGGTAAACTTACTTTCACTTTATATTTGGAAATGATAATGGCATGAGTAGAACTTAAATGAATAAATAACCATATAGCTGACCTCAACTTGTTTGGGACTGAGGAGTTGTTGTTGTTGTTAAGGGTACACGTAAAGAGAGGTTCATTTAATATAGAGCATAGCTAGGATATTAGGAACTGGCTTGACAGAGCTGACAATATAAAAAATAATTGAAATTTAGCAGATACATTCAATTAATTTGATTGAGGAGCACTATAAACTAAACAAAGTAACATCAGTCCCATAAGCACGTAAAAATATCTCTTTGTGATAAAATTCAACATTAGGCTTAAAGTATATTATTTATTATCATTGTCATATAGGAAAGTGGAGCCTTGGAATAACTGGTAAGGTTGCTGCCATGTGATCAGTGTTGGTTTTTAGCTTATTTTCTCCCACATCATTGTTTTACAATTTGGGGAGGAGGTTTAGAGCTATAAAAGGAACTCTTCCTCCTCCTATTTGAATCATCCCAAATTGTTCTCTTCTCCCACAATTAATAAAAAACGTTGGGTGCTCGGAGATTAAGCCTATTTGGCTGAACTCCGTTATCAAATTTTTTTGGTTTCTTTATTTTTAGTATTCAATATTATTTGTCGGGTATTTTTATTATTTTGTTTTAGTGGAAAAATTGCCCGATTTTTCCAACAAGTGGTATTAGAGCCAAGGTTCTGTCTGCTCTGTGGTTACAGCTTTGTTTGATCTTCCACGTCAGAAAAGAATTTCTTTGGTCCTTTTGACCCTAAGGTTTGTCCTGCTTTGTCAGATCTTCCAAAACATCATAAAAGAATTCCTTTAGTCCTTTTGACCTAAGGTTTGCCCTAGGCTAAGGTTCTGTCTGAGTATGTTCTGTAGGCTAAGGTTCTGTCTGAGTATGCTCTGTGGTAGGCTAAGGTTCTGTCTGAGTACCTTGGGTGGCAAGAGGTCGTCAGCAAAGCAAGACTTAGGGGAGAAGAGAAAGGTTCAAATCAAAGGGCCGAGCCATTGTCAAAGATGAGTATGCTTTCTGTCATGAGAAAGTGCACTAGAAGAAAGACTATCCGAAGTTGAAAAAGAAAGACTTAGGGGAGAAGAGAAAGGTTCAAATCAAAGGGCCGAGCCATTGTCAAAGATGAGTATGCTTTCTGTCATGAGAAAGTGCACTAGAAGAAAGACTATCCGAAGTTGAAAAAGAAAGGAAAGAGTTCACAAGATCCGCAAGATGCAAATGTTGCAGAATGCAAAAGTGATGCAGCATCAGACTTTTCCTTAGTTGTTATGCCTTCAACATCATCTCATCCAAATGAATGGATATTGAATTCAGCATGTACCTATCATATGTGTCCCGTTCAAGAATGGTTCTTTGAATTTCAGGAACTCAATGGTGGGGTTGTTTACATGGGAAATGATAATCCATGTAAAATAACCGGGATAGATTCGATCAAGCTGCGGAATCATGATGGATCCACCAGAATTTTGAGGGATGTACGGTACGTGCCAAAGTTGAAAAAGAATCTCATCTCAATGGGGGCTCTTGAATCTAAGGGCCTAGTTGTGACGATACGAGATGGAGTTCTTAAAGCAACTTCAGGAGCACTGGTGATGTTGAAAGGAGTGAGGAAGAACAATTTGTATTACTACCAAGGTAGTACAGTGTTGGGGACAGTAGCAGCAGTAACTTCTATGCAGTTGGGCTATGCTGGTGAAAAGTCCTTGCAAATGCTTGCCAAGCAAGGATTGTTGAAAGGTACAAAGACTTGCAAACTTGAATTTTGTGAGCAGTGGTTTTGGGAAAGCAACGAAGAATGAAGTTTGGCACTGCAATTCATAATACCAAGGGTATTTTGGATTATGTGCACTCAAATGTGTGGGGACCTGCCAATTGGAGGTAGGCATTATTTTGTCACCTTTGTTGATAATTTTTCCAGGAGAGTTTGGGTGTTTACTATGAAGAACAAGGATGAAGTGCTTGGAATTTTCCTTAAGTGGAAAACTCAAGTTGAAAACCAGACAGGGAGAAAGATCAAGGTTCTCCGAACAGACAACGGAGGAGAATACAAGAATGATCCATTCCTGAATGTATGCCAAGACTGTGGCATAGTTCGACACTTCACTGTTAGAAAAACACCGCAACAGAATGGGGTGTCAGAGCGCATGAACAAGACACTTATGGAGAAAGTTCGTTGTATGTTGTCTAATGCTGAGTTAGGAAGAAAATTTTAGGCTGAGGCTGTGACGTACGCTCAACATCTCATCAATCGTTTGCCATCATCTGCTATAGGTGGCAAAACTCCACTAGAAGTATGGTCTGGAAAACCTACAACTGATTATGATACTTTGTATGTTTTTGGTTCTATTGCATATTATCATGTGATTGAATCAAAGTTGGATCCACGAGCAAAGAAGACTCTTTTCATGGACTTCAATGCTGGAGTGAAGGGATACCGTTTGAGGTGTCTTGAGGCAAAGAAGACGATTACCAACAGGGATGTTACCTTTGATGAATCTGTCATATTGAACAAGGTAAATCCAGAGAAAGCTGATAGTACTATGAAGCAGGTAGAGTGTATTCCAAAGCAGGTGGAGTTTGAGCAAACAGTGGTGACCCCAGCACGAAGCACCACCCCTGACTTTACTATGGCAGAAGAAGAGTCAGATGAGGAAGAGGTTCCGACCCAAGAACCTCTGCAACAATCAGAACTAATTACCGTTAGAAGACAGAGACGAGAAATTCAGAAGCCTGCTTGTTTCATTGACATGGTAGCTTATGCACTTCCAGTTACTGATGAAGATGTTCCATCCACCTACCCAGAGGCCATTCGAAGCACAGAAAATGGCAGTTGGGCAGGTGCAATGGAAGAGTAAATGCAATCTCTTAAGAAGAACGAGACGTAAGAAGCTAACACAACTACCGAAAGGCAAAAAGGCAATTAGGTCAAATGGGTATTTGCAAAGAAAGAAGGATTTCCTGATAAAGAAGGCATTCGCTACAAGGCAAGATTGGTGGCTAAAGGCTATGCTCAGAAGGAGGGAATCGATTATAATGAGGTATTTTCTCCAGTTGTAAAACATTCCTCCATTAGAATTTTGTTGGCCTTGCTAGCTCAACTTGATGTGAAGACCGCGTTCTTACACAATGATTTGAAGGAGGAAATCTATATGACTCAGCCAGAAGGATATAAGGTTGCTGGTAAAGAAGATTAGGATTGCAAACTGAGCAAATCATTGTACGAACTGAAACAATCTCCGAGACAGTGGTACAAACGATTTGACATGTTCATGAAGGGTCAGAAGTACAGGAGAAGCAAATACGATCATTGTGTGTATTTGCGCAAACTTTAAGATGGCTCCTATATCTACTTACTCTTATATGTTGATGATATGCTAATTGCAGCAAAGAGCCAAGTTGATATTGACAGATTGAAGGCTTAAATGAGTAAAGAGTTCGAGATGAAGGATTCGGGGGAAGCCAAGAAGATTCTCAGCATGGAGATAAGCAGGGATAGAGAGAGGGGCAAACTTTGGCTGTCACAGAAGCAGTATTTGAAGAAGGTACTACAATGTTTTGATATGCACGATGATACAAAACCTGTAAGTACCCCACTTGCTTCTCATTTGAAACTGAGTAGCAGATTATCTCCGACAACTAATGAAGAGCTAGAATACATGGAAAAAGTCCCGTATGCAAATGCAGTTGGAAGCTTGATGTATGCAATGGTGTGTAAGAGACCAGATATTTCACAAGTTGTTAGTGTTGTTAGCAGGTACATGCATGATCCGGGCAAGGGTCATTGGCAAGCTGTGAAATAGATTCTGTGGTATCTCCAAAATACCGTAGATGTTGGATTGATATTCGAGCAGGATAAAACACTTGGTAAATGCATAGTTAAATATTGTGATTCTGATTATGCAGGTGATTTGGATAAGTGACGTTCTACAACTGGCTATTTGTTTACTTTAGCAAAGGCGCTAGTTAGTTGGAAGTCTGCCTTGCAGTCTACAGTGGCTTTGTCTACAACAGATACAGAGTATATGGCGATTACAGAGGTTGTGAAGGAAGCAATTTGGCTTTATGGGTTGCTTAAAGACTTGCGAGTTGATCAGAAACAACTTGAGGTATATTATGACAGTCAGAGTGCTATTCATTTAGCAAAGAATCAAGTCTTTCATGCACGGACGAAGCATATTGATGTTCGTTATCTTTTTGTGCGGAAAATTCTCGAAGAGGAGGAGATACTTCTCCAGAAGATTCATACTACAGAGAATTCTGCAGATATGCTGACCAAGGTGGTTGCAAGGGCCAAGTTTGAACAATGTTTAAACTTGGTTAATATCCTGAACATTTGAAGTTGGCGCCTCACGGCGCAAAATTGGAAGCACCGCAATTTTTTTTATTTGTTTGATTGAGAAGATTTGTATTTTGGTGGGATTAAAATTGAGCCAAGGTGGAGATTTGTTGATTTTTGGCTCATTTTCTCCCACATCATTGTTTTACAATTTGGGGAGGAGGTTTAGAGCTATAAAAGGAACTCTTCCTCCTCCCATTTGAATCATTCCAAATTGTTCTCTTCTCCCACAATTAATAGAAAACGTCGGATGCTCGAAAATTAAGCCTATTTGGCTGAACTCCGTTATCAAATTTTTAGTATTCAATATTATTTATCGGGTATTTTTGTTGTTCTGTTTTAGTAGAAAAATTGTCCGAGTAGAGACCTTTGTGGGAAACAACCTCTGATAAAAATGCACGGTAAGGCTATATACAGTAGAGACCCTTGAGGTCAGGCGCCTCTGGTAAAACCCTTGTGGTCAGGCGCCGGTAAAACCCTTGTGGTCAGGCGCCTCTGGTAAAAATGCACGGTAAGGCTATACAGCAGACCCTTGTGGTCAGGCCCTTCCTCGGAACCCCAGTTATCGTAGAAAGAACCAAGTATTTTCTGATCAAACAAACAAAATAGTAGAATTTCATACAAAACCCAGAATATTCCTTGTTAGACCCTCTGTTCAGATCTGATTGGCGGACAAGATTCTCAATTTGGTTTTAAGGAGATGCTTTTAATGGTTATATTGATGATCAAAAGAAGCAATATTACCAAGTTTGTCTGGTTGAGAAACAGCTTTGTACAGCAAGGGAAAGGTTGCATATAACAGGAGTGAATGAACATCAATTATTAGCTGGATTTTACTCGACGCATCTAGAGTCTTATGCGCAAGGTACTTAGATGTGTGAATGCAGACACCTTAATCTAAAGAAGCATACATCTGAGAATCTTCATCTACCTTCATACGACATACTACCAATCTAAGGTAACACTAATAAACTATCGCATTGAGTCTTACCGAACTTATCATGTTGCTTTTTCCTAGAACCTAAATTCATGTAGACAAGTAAATAAATGTCAAGACTCATAGCAATTTGAGATTATAGATAGTTTGTACCTTGAAAACAGTAAAAAGTGTTTGTTTTTGAATGCGGAAGCTCTTAACTTTCTCAAAATCCACCAAATCAAAATATATATCTTTCCCAATCTGTCGTCGCAGGTCTTCATCATGAGCAACCTAGTCATGTCATGCAATAATTAAAAGGTAACTCGAGCAACAGGAGTTTGTCCTAAATCATTATGAACGGTGATAGACTAATAATAGACCTTTATAATTGTGTAAAGGTGTGCCTCTGATTTTTCCTTCTTCTTCTGCTCTTTATCCTCTTGTTCTCTTTTCGACCTTGCCTAGAAGATGTATGTATAGTCAGATCCAACATGTGAATAGGTGCAATGATAAATAGACAGCTCATGCTGCTGCTGCTACATCTTACCCTCAGGTGTTCAGCTATGTCCTTCTGATCAACAGTACACATTATTTTCTCTTTGTCACTTTCTCGTATGTAGACCAGCATGTAAGCATTTGTTTGTGGCAACTGCTATCAAATCAGAAGGAACGTTAAAATGTACTCAAAAAATATGATATCCTGAGAAAGATCAAGACAAATTAGAAACCAAGTCATAGATTACCTCCTCTTCAACACCATGCTCTTCCAGTACCCTTTTTGCATCTTCTTTGGTCACTATTGCATCATCAAATTTATACCTGGAAACATTCATGTTACTCGCCTAGGAAAAAGAAACACAGACATGCAGAATGAACCAACACACAAAATTATAAAGCAGACGAATGAAAATTTGTCAGGTAACTGAAGCACAAGATAACCAAATACGATGCAATGGAATATGAAAAATGGTCAGTTAATTGAAGTAGAAGACAACCTAATATGATGAATTGAAATATTCATTGTCCAGTTATAGACTAAAAGATGAAAGGAAGATAATAAGTTGAAGTTGAAGTGTATAAACCAACTAGCAACTCCTGTTTATGACTCTGACCCATTCTGTAAGCAATAAGCCTCGATAATCAAACCATATACAGGAAACACATAATAAGGGGAATTTCAATGTACCACAGCTGGAAATAACTTTCTTTGAATTCATTTAAAAGGTAATATAGACTAATAGAAGGAGAAGTTTTTTCAACAGTAATAAAGCTAAGAGAGCTATAAGATAATATCCATTTCGTACTGCCAATAAGATCAGTGATCAGAGTGTTTCATCCCAACATTGCAGCATATTAATTATTAATCATGCAAAATAGAAAAGTTAAGGTACTATTACCTTTTTAAAAAAGGGAAAAGTTAAGTCATCTTGCATCGAAATTGGAAAAAATAATCTTCTAAATATGTCCTTCTTGATTAACTTTCCTTATCAGTATTAGTATTAGTAATTAGTATTAATACTCTCCTACTAGCTTATTATTCGATTTTATTCGCTTAAGTTATCGTGTTATTTGTTATTGTTACTGTTCGTTTCCATTACTTTTCAGCATGGCAACCTCATTACTGTATTTCCTTTTCATGTTGTTTTTATAAATGCATTACTTAGGCCGAGGTAAATTGGAAACAGCTTCTCTACCTTCACAGGGTATGGTTAAGGCTGTGTACACACACTACCGTCCCCAAACCCCACATGTGGAACCACACTGGGTATGTTGTTGTTGTAGTTGTTATTGTTGTCCTCCTTGAGATATTCGTAAAGTTAGGTTCTCTAGAAATGTGAAAAAGCAGCAAGGTGATTACAGTAAAAGATAGAACATAGATTGTGTAAGTGATAAATATAACCACAAAGATTAAAATAGTTAAGGCAGGTGGAGGTACACAGGTGTTATGAACACAAAAGGCAACCAACATATTTACAAAACAAACAAATGTTGAAGTATGCAATTCTAACTGAATACAAACAACTTCATCACTAATACAGACAACAAAATAGACTACTATACAAGATGTACCCTCCCAATTTTAACAGGCCCAATTATGGGACGATTGTTTCTCTGACTGAGGGTGAAACTCTTACCTACTGTATACAGTGAAGAAATTGTAATAGCCTTTTTTGAAGTGAGTAAGGATGTTTTGCATGTTCAGATCTGAAGCCTAACCCCCATGAAATATGTAGTTACTTTTCTTTTGAAATTGAACTAGTTTGGTCTCTCACCATTACGATTAATTGGGGAACCGTCAATCACCTTTAGCCACAGGAATGCCCAACATGTTGGGACAACTCATCTTACAGGCTAAAGCTTAGGATCCTTCGTGAAGAAGCACTTTGGTTTCCCAAGTTCACTAGCCACTAGAGACAAGGAGAAAATTCAAGCAATACACAAAAAATAATAGAAAATGGTATCATGGAAACAGACCAATAACAATTATTCGATATGAGGAAAACAATGAAACGACCTAAAGAAGTATAATGGATGGCCTTTTGAAAAGAGACTTCCAATGACATAGTTTTGTACAATGTCAATAAACTACAACTACAACTCCAAAGCAGGCAAAAGCAATTTATTATTGATTTAGGACAATATAGTTCTTACTAATAAAAAGAGGAAGAATGAAGTTATGCAATATACTAATACTTCATTATTTCGAAAAAACAGTGATAATTCATGTATGAAAATACAAACTCGTGCAAAAAATGTTTACCACTGGTCTGAAAGAGTTGGCCGTATGAAAGCATAATAGTGTCCACCATGCGTACCACCTGTATGGACTAATACACTGCCAAGGAGGTTGAAAAACGAACAAATGAGCTACATTTATCCCAGAAAAAAATGAACAGATAAGCAAAAGTCTTTTATGTGAATTCCACAGCCTCAGTACAGAGAAATAACAATATTCCAGTTGACTATCTTAGGTAGGCTTCCTGCATACAGAAGTCTATTTTGATATACTTGGTCAAGCATAGTTGTTCTAATGTTCATTCATCCAAGAACAACTTTTTTCCTGATAAGGTACATTCATTCAAGAACCACCTATTCATCACACATAGTGTATCCAATTGTTGTAGCATCACGATTCGAAATGTACCAGCCTCTATGCTCACCCGATTGCGGCTTTCAGTGAATCCGACTTTCAACGGGAATTTTTAGTTACTGAAATAAATCATACCAGGGAAGATATAGCGTCTTCATCATTGATGCTAATTGTCATTCTTGTTACATCTCAAGATCCTTTTACTCATATTCTTCTTCATAATCATACGACCTATGAATGATTTGCAAGGGATTTATGACCTAGACTTCTGTTTTCTTCTTCCTCCATCCATTATCAGATCAGAATGCGCCGAAGCGTCTGGAAGAATCAGTACAATATGCGCTTAACACTCTATTTGGATGGTTGTTACTTTTTGTTTCATAAGGTACCGTATTGTATCATACTGTATATTGTTTTAATGAACACAACGTTTGGATAGCTTGTATCATTTCCCATCGTTACATGATCTCACAAATTAATAATTTGAAGGATAAACCTACTATAAAAGTAGGATACGGGGTAGGGCTATTATATAAAGGTAGGATAAATGATAAAATAGAATTATTAAATAATAAGTAAAAGTAAAATGAGAAAAAAATACAAACGACGCGATCCCACCAAATCGGTGGTTACACAAAATGGGGCTTTACATGGTTACCTAACCATGGAATCAAACAATACCATATGATATGTTTTAAGTAACAACCAAAACAGACATGGTACTGGTAGTATTGATACGATACAATACCATGGGTAACAACCATAAAAACAAAGTGTAAAATTATGCAAGGATCGGTTTCTAAATCAACAAGGCAGGTTCTGTTTCACTCAGCAAGTCTGTTAGACTTATTAATATGTTATTTAGAAAAATGCTGATATGTGAGAGTTCATTATGACTTGAACCGCCACCAGGCTAATTTTCTTGTTTCCATTGTTCCCATTCATTAACTACCTGTGCTATGTACTTATGTTGGCTAACTATCTCGCCCAGTCCGCTACAACGATTTGCCCCTTTTTCTTTTGTAAGTAATCAATTTTATTGATGTTGGCGGGTCATGTAGTGGGCAGAAATGCAATTATAGTTTAGCACAAAAGTGGAAAGCTGATTTTTTTTAAAAAAAATCATAATTAAAGACTTTAAAGCATATGATACCTGTGAAGTTTGTAAAGGTTTCTGACACTTTTATCAGCCTCAGGTGACAAGTATTTACCATTCTCTCTGTCCAGATCAAGTTGCAACGGGAACTCATATAGGTCATTTATCTACCATTGCATCAACAATACATCATTGAATCAATCAAAACCATACCAAACAAATTCAAGATGACCTTTTATATAAACAATATATATTGGAAAAGCAACAGACATATCCAAGAGCAGAAGAACAATTGACAGTCGAAAAATTTAAAATCATGGAACAATAGCTGGCACTTGCTAGACCAAAAGAGTACTGACCTTTGTCGCGTGTCGCGTAGAATCATATTCAAAGCGCTTTAAATGAAGCTGCAGGACGGGAGGGAAATTAATGAACAATGCACCCTTTTTTGCATCCTGAAACAGCCATAAACCTCAGTATTAAATAAGGTTGATTTTGAAAAAATAGTGACCAAAACCCTCAACAGCGTGAGCAAGCAGAGATGAAAAGAAATGAAGGACAAGGTAGTCAGCAGATAATTGAAGCTTAACTTCCCTGAAATTTTTCATCAAGTTTCTCAAAGATCATAACAAAATACAAAACCCAATAACTCATGTGCCAACCTTACCTGCAAACCATGTTGCTCTGCATGATACTTGTTATCGCCATCAAGACATTCAACTTCAACATATTTATCAAAAGAAGCATAAACATCAGAACAACCTTTGACATCAAGCTGAAGATCTGTCACACACAAGGGTACAAGAGCACCATAAGGTACAAGAATAAAATGGCTAAGAAAGAAAAGAACAGGAGCTTGTTTGATCAACTGAAGATACCATAAAATGACTCCTCTCTCGTAGATTTGTAGTCCACATTGATACACTCAATGTAGTTCATAATGCACCCTTCAAATAACTCTTGTATGGTGCCCTCCACAGCGGTTCCCTAACACCGGCAGAAGAGCAGTTGTCAATCAGTTACCAAAGTACATAAGAATAACTTGATATGTTTAGAAGTGTAATTTTACCTTCATCTTTTCCTCAAGCTTTTCACAAAGAACTCTATTAAGTTCTTGCACATCATGCTGCATGAAAGAATCATATGAGTTCCACCCAAATGACTTTGTCAACTCCTTTGTTGCTACACTGTTGTCACTGTATTGGAGCTTATAGAACAAACTTTGCAACGCCAGGGGGATGCTTGCAGATGGCATGTCATTCTCCATTGTAGGCATGCGGTATACAGCCTGTAAAGCCGGTGAACTCTTAATGCATCACAATGAGTCCTTTACTTGACCACATAAAAGAATGAAGCATAGCAGCTAACCTTCCTGAAGTAAGGAATATGGTATAGAGTCTGGAGCAGAGAGTTCATATAACATGTAGCTCCTTGATTCTGTAGTCCAACAAAACCAGTTTCTTTTTTTGAGTAATAAGACAAATAACCAACAAGTTTCCCCACAGAAACCTCAGCTTGAATGATGCACATGCCATCAACAAGATACCCCCTTTTTTGATCATATAGCTCAGCAAGTGGCATAAAGGATGTGAAACCCCAATCGCTATCCCTAGCATTGAACAGGTGTTGTGTCTCTGTAAAGCACAAGAAGAATAACTTTTATAGAGAATGCATTATCTAAGTTCGAATTTTTATGGGCTTAGCAAAAACAGCATGAAGTATTTACATTACAAATAGGAAATTGCCAGAACTCCAAATAGAAAAGAAAAAATTTTGGTCTATCAACTGGAAAAGAGGAATTGTATCTGAACATTGAAATATGTAGTAAGCACCTCTTCTGATTGAGTATGTGTTCTGAATTTGATCAACTACTGACAAACTGAACTGGGAATATCTGCTCCACCCATAAGGTAAAGTGGCTGAATCGGCAGCATCCAGATACATAGACAAATCATCGACATTGTTGCCATCGGGGAAAATTAAAATCCGCCTGTCAAATAGTAGGGAAAGGAAACCCATCATGGGACCTAGGGTAATAGCTTTACTGTGTGCAAAGAATACGAAAGGATATGAAAGAATATTATAATACCAGTTATAGCCTCCAACAGCAAAAGGACGAGAGTAGAGCTTTTTCACATTAATCCTAGAGAAGTTTTCTATCTTCCAAGTAAACCTATATGTTTGGGGATCCTCTGGTTGCTGATTTTCCCCATCATTTACTGTTTCTACTGCTGCTAGCAAGTCAACATGGAGAAACCATCAGATCAAAAACTCTAAATTCAGTTGTAAAGAACATAGACGTACATATTGGATAAGCCAATGTACAATCATCTAAGATTTGGTTTAATTTAAAAATTGTAGCAGCTTGAAATGAAGCTGCATGAAGTAAGCCTGTGGTGAAGCTGCGCACCACAACCCTTCTCATTACCATATCTCCAACAACATCATCCATAAACACAGTCGTCCAAATGCTACATAAGACTTTTGTCCACCATTCTTTAGATATCCAACGACGCAGAGATGCACCATATTATTATAGCTCATCAAAACATACCAAAGTGTCTCTACACAACCATTATGCTAACATTCCAAAAGGTCAAGTAAATGGAGAAAATTAGGTGGGAAGTGACAAAAAAGTAAGCTTTATTTAAATTCCGATTAAGTTAATTAGGATGTAAAGTGTAATTTTTAAAAACTTTTAAATTTTTCAAAAAGTCTCTAACTCCAAATTTCAAATTTTATAATTTCTCTCATTTTCTTATCTTTCAATCTTTTTCTTTTTTTCTCTCTCCAATTTTCTTTCTTCCCATCTTCTTCTTATTTTTTTCTCTCTCTAGGTTTCCTCTTCTTCCATCTTCTCTTCTTCCTTTTTTATTTTCCTCTTTTTCCATCTTCTCTTCTTCTTTTTTTTTTTCTCTTTTCATTTCGTTCCCAAGTATCAACTATATAAACATGGGAAATGTTCCACTAATCCTATATTCTCCATTCTAGAAATAGTAAAACACAAACACATTGCTTATTATTCTTCCTCACATTTCTTCGTTTTTTTTTCTTTTGAGAAAGGTAAGATACTTCCTCACATTTCTTACTCTCCCCGTCCTATTTTATGTGTCGTCATTTGACCGCGCACGGAGTTTAAGAAATAAGGGAAGACTTGTTAATGTTTACCAAACTGTCCTTTATCAAAAAATGAGCTAGTATCTTTTTTTTAATTAAGTAGACCAATAAGGGTAAAAGTGAAATTGTAACTTTAAATAGTTACCAAATAAGGAAATATGACATTCTTTGGGGGACGGACTAAAAAGGAGATGGAGGAGTATTACCTTTGGTATCCCCTTTGAATAACCTACCAACCATATAAACATGAGAAATGTTCTACTAATCCTATAGTCCCAATTCTTGAAATAGTAAAACACAAATACATTGTTTCTTTTTTTCCTCGTACTTCGTATTACCTTTGAATAACCTATCAACTGTATAGACATGGGAAATGTTCTTCTAATCCTATATGCCACATTCTCGAAATAGTAAAACACAGACACATTGTTTCTTTTTTTCCTCAAATTTTTTGTTTTTTGATTAACCTATCAACTGTCTAAACATAGGAAATGTTCTACTAATCCTATAGTGCCCATTCTCGAAACAGTAAAACACAAACACATTGCTTCTTCTTTTTTCCTGAAATTTCTTGTTACCTTTGAATAACCTACCAACTGTATAGACATAGGAAATGTTCTACTAATCCTATAGTCCCCATTCTTGAAATAGTAAAACACAAACAGAATGCTTCTTTTTCTTCCTCACATTTCTTATTACCTTTGAATAACCTCTCGACTGTATAAACATGGGAATTGTTCTACTTATCCTTTAGTCCACATTCACGAAATAGTAAAACACAAACACAATGCTTCTTTTTCTTCCTCACATTTCTTATTACCTTTGAATAACCTCTCGACTGTATAAACATGGGAATTGTTCTACTTATCCTTTAGTCCACATTCACGAAATAGTAAAACACAAACACAATGCTTCTTTTTCTTCCTCACATTTCCTATTACCTTTATATAATATATCGACTGTATAACATGGAAAATGTTCTACTACTCATATAATCCACATTCTCGAAATAGTAAAACACAAACACATTGCTTCTTCTTCTTCCTCGCATTTCTTAATTGATACAAAAACTTCTTCACGTTTCTTATTACCTCTGAGTATCCCCTTTGAATAACCCTATTAACTATATAAACATGTGAAATGTTCTACTAATCATATAGTCCACTTTCTCGAAATAGTAAAACAGAAACACGTTGAATTCTTTTCTTCCTCACTTTTTTTTTTCGAGAAAGGTAAAATACTTCCTCCATTCTCAAAATAGTAAAACAGAAACAGATTCCTTCTTTTTCTTCATCACATTTCTTTGTGGGTTTCTTCTTCTTTTTTTTTAAGAAATGTAGAATACTTCCGCACATTTCTTATTACCTTTGAATAACCTATCAGCCGTGTAAACATGTGAAAGGTTCTACTAATCCTGTAGTCCACATTCTTCAAACAGTAAAACACAAACACATTGCTACTTCTTCTTGCTCACATTTCTTAATTGATACAAACAATTCCTCACGTTTCTTATTACCTTTGAATAACCTATCAACTGTATAAACGTGTGAAATGTTATACTAATCGTATAGTCCACATTCTCAAAATAGTAAAATACAAACACATTGCTGCTCCTTTTTCATTGCATTTCTTAATTAATAAAAAAGAAATGCTTAATTAATTACCTTCCTTAGGCTGAGAACCTTCACCTTCCTTAGGCTGAGGACCTTCACCTTCCTTAGGCTGAGGACCTTCACCTTCCTTAGGCTGAGGAACTTCATCAGACTTAGCAGAACGTGGAAGTAACGGCTCCTCATCTTCTCGCTACACCGACGTAAACACACAAGAAAAAAACAATTACAAAAAATTCACAAAGTACAAAACCCTAAAATTGACAAAAAAAAATTAGTAACAAATGTAAGGCAATTCAACTGAATACAGTGTTCATTTAGGAAGAAAAAGAAGAAGAAGATAAGTATACTTACATATTTAGACATTTTGATAACCGATGAAGAAAGTTCGAGTGGAAATTGAAGTGAATTCAGAAGATATTTTTGGAAGAAAATGGTAAGTGAAAATTGAGCGATCAGCTGGGAGAACCGAGAACGAGAAAGAGAAAGTATGGAGGGAAAATGGAAATAGTAGTAAGATGAAATGAAGGGGAGGGTAGTTTAGTCAGTTTATATACCGAGTCCACGTTTATTCAACTGAATAATAACCAATTAACCACCTGTAGTTACACGGAATGTGATTTCGGGCCCCAAGATTCCATGCAACTATAACCGCATTGAGTAACTACTTTTCTTTTCTTTTTTTTTTTTTCTTTTGGGCTTGAGGTAGGGATTATAATGGAATAGGAAAAACAAATTAAACAAGTAGTGAAGTTAAGATCGTTTATAAGCAATACGATTTAAGTTTGTTTTTGAAAGTTGTGTTAGTAGTCATAATATTATGCTCGTATTGTTTTGTTTGTGGAGTTTTGATAATACTCGTCTCAAATTTTTTAATTTGATTTCTCATTTTATTTGTCTTTTTTTATTAATCAATCAAGAAGGGACAAAAAAAAAAAATTTATGTTTTACCCTTTGCATTAATTACTTTTTCTTCAAATTAAAAATATAAACATCATTTAATAGGGATACTATAGTAAACTATGCATGTTATTAATTATTTTTCTTAATCAATGTGTCATCTCAATTTGAGACGGGTAATTTGAAAGGGAGGAAGTATTTGTTGTTTCGTATAGATTAATTGGAGTATTGCTTTGTGGTAGTGTTGTTTTTGTTGTTATTTGTTGTGTCATTGCTATTGTTCATATTTTATGGTTTTTATGGACCAATCTTTTATCTTGAGCCGGAGATTTATCGGAAACAGTCTTTCTACCTCACTTCTAAGGTAAATGTACATTTGCGTTACTTTCTCCAAACACCCCTTTAATTATGAGAACATACTGGAGATGTTGTTGCTTTCAAACTATTTGGGGAAGTAATTTAATATTTTTAAGTACATTATTAGTATCAAAGCTTTTATATATCGTATATTTTACTTGCTTGAAATCGACATATTTATTTGTGTTTATCAGATCATGAGGCATGATTTGATTTCAATAAATATCTATTATATTCAACAATAAGTTAAAACGGGTGTTATTGTACATTCTCTTTTGACAATCTTTAATCAACTTTATTGTATTCTACTTTTTCACAATTCTTTTTTTTTTATAGAAGGGAGCATAGTATTAAAATTAAACAGTGATGTTACAAGATGTGTTTTGAGAGCCTGGCCGGTCCCTCAGAAAAGATGAAACGGTAGTGTCTATTACAGTTGTTACATGATTAGAGATAACCCTTCTCGGGTACGTAGTTCCTGATTTGTCTGCTTCCAGTAGGTCGTGTATAAACAATGGTGGGACTGTCAGTAGTTGCAGCTGACCAAAATGTGGCTCCCTTCCCCTTGATTTAGCTAGTGCATCAGCGATCTTGTTCAATTTCCTGGGCGTGTGCTTCAGAATCGGGTTACCTAGTTACTGCATTTAGTACCTGCATTCATAGATGATATTGCAGAAGCCAAGATGGTTAGTTTGAATCATATTTATTGCAGTAGTTGAATCCGAGTTTATTTCGAGAGGAAACAAGTTTCTGGAAAGGGTTATCCTTAAGCCTTCTAGAATGGCTAACAGTTCAACCTCATGAGCGTCCACATGAAGGAGGTCTTTAGTATAACCTAAGGTCCAGCTTCCTTCATGATCTCTAAACACACCTCCCAGTTTTCCTGGGCCCGACTGGCAGGTTACACTGGCGTCAGTGTTAATGTAACACCCCGTATTCAAGTACATGTATTGGCGTATTCAAGTACGTGTATTGGTCTTATTTATATGGAATTAATTTTTTATTTTATTTATACTGGAATTTGCCCGTCGATGGTTCCATACGAAGGTTATTGAATAAGCTTTCCAACGATATAAAGATTTCCAAAAACGGATAAGTTTCGGATATAATCGAGCACGTTCGAAACTATAAAACGGTGGCCGGGATGTGTGAACAGTAAATGTGCAGGAAAATTTCCTGCACACAAACTACTGAGGCCTGCCAGTTTTTGGGTCAACTTTGAACGATCATAACTCCCTCAATATAATGAACTGGGAGAGCTACCACCTATCAAAAGAAAGATTTTTGAGTCTTCTTTCCAATTCAATTGGTTTCATCCAAATCCAATATCTAAGTAAGGAGTTATACTCGTTTTACTTCAGCCTCTCAAAACATATTTTTAGGGTCAAATTCAAACAATCATAACTCCTTGTACAGGACGAACTGGGTGGCCTACTTTATATGAAATGAAAGCCCTTTGAATTATCTTTCCAACGATACCAATTTCACCCAAATCCGATATTGGAGCAAAGAGTTATGGTCGATCTACTTTAACTTGTCAAAACAGTCCACCATTGACAGATTCGGATTTACTTAAAATTTTAAGGGCAATATGGTCATTTTCCATCACCTCATGGACGAAAATTGGTCATTATATACATATAATTAGTCTCATATCCATCAATTATCAGCAAATTATTGAAAATAAGAAACCCTAGCCTAATTTCAACTTCAATTATCTTGTGATTCAACCGTAGAAAATCCAAATTGATTCCGTAGTTGTGTTCACCGTCTCGAGGGCTTCGAGAAGCACTCCTTATTTGTGCCAACAGGACTTCGAAATCAAAAGGGTCATTTTATGGTAAGGATGTAAATTATGTTGGTGTTATTTATATGGATATGTATATATATATATATATATATATGCATGAGAGCATAAGAAGTATGTTATTTGATTGTTGTTGAAAGATGATTGGGAAATGATGTTGGATTATGTTGAATTGTGAAGGAATTTGGTGTGATGATGTGGTATTGATGATGTGGTATTGAAATGATGATTATATATATATATACACATAAACCTATTGTTCAAGTTGGTTTGGAATGTTTTGCAAATATTGGTAGTATGGAATTATGGAAGAGAATTGTGGTGTTGGGTTGCTAATACTAGATGCCAAACATTTCATTGTAGATAAGTGATTTGTAAAGGCGGAAAGTTGTGTTGAATTGGTATCCGAATCTACAACGAGGTATGTAAAGCATACTCTAACAATGTTCTTTGGCATGAAAACACCAATGTTCCATCAAGTAAGATTCCGAGGTTGTCCAAAAACATGTATTGTTCTACGTTACCAACGAAGTTGTTTCCATCCTATAAAGTATCAAAATGTTTCATTGATATACCAAAAGGCTCTTATTTCATTGTTGTGATATTGATGATTCTGAAACACATTGTTGATGTACCAATGAGTCTTTATTACATCGTTATTATATAGAAGGTCTATTACTTGGTTCCTATTGATGTATCATTGTTTCAAAGTATCAAAAATGTGGTGGCAACCGAAATAACAAACTCAAAGATTAATTGAACTAAGTGATGGGAGTTCTCTCTTATCGAGTGGTATCCCAGGGGCATAAGCCTAGCATGGGTCGATCCCTATTTATGTGTTTATGGGTGGTATCCCAGGGGCATAAGCCTAGCATGGGTCGATCCCAGTTGATATGTACTGGAGACAGCCTAATGGTCACAGTACAGTACAGTAATGATTACAAAGACGATAAGAACGAAGGTAAAGTGATTGAATAAATACAATGTATAGGTTGTCACAAGTTCTAGTAAGTGTGGTCCACTCCTATTACTACTTATTCACTTGTTTCTGATTTCTATTGAGCTCCTATATCATATGTGATTATCTACAGCTTTACATACTCAGTACATATTTCGTACTGACGTCCCCCACGGGGACCTGCATTTCATGCTGCAGGCACAGGTACCTCAGCTCATTCACAGCATAGATAGGAGTCAGGTCATACAGCTATTGTTGGTGAGCTCCAGTTTGCTTCGGAGCTTTTCGAGTCGGTTTCTTATATTTTGTTATTGTACAGGAGTCATGTGTGGGCGGGGGGTTTGTCCCGACCCTAGTTATGTCATGTATATCCTAGAGGCTTTGTAGACATAAGGAAGGGTAAAGTCATAGAAGTTTATATAGTAATGTTATATTTGTATATGTGGTGGCCCCGACGGCTACGTAATATATATATATATATATATATATATATATATATTTGTGCGTGTTGTGCTGATACAGGTAATTAGACCCTTCTATATGCAACGAAGTACTGTCCAAATTTTTAGTGACATATAAGTGAAAGTACAGGTATTTGAACGGGTTCTCCCGGGCCTTCTCGGCTTCGGGTGCCAGTCCGGCCCGATGAGATTTTGGGGCGTGACAGTTAAGTTTGTGCAGACCTAGTTGGAGGGGATCCCAGCTAAGGTAAATGATGCTAGTGGGTTTGGAGAAGTTAAGGATGTTGCCAATGGTTAAGGCATATTCATTGGCAAGTGCTAAGGTCTGATCAATTAAGGTGTTGTCATCCTTGTTATTGAACAAATTTTGGTTCCTAGTTAACCAGATATTCCACAGACAAAAGAGTAAGATTTTATCCCAAGAGTACTAGGTTTATTCCGCAAGGCTTTCCAAGTATGAAACCAGTTGAGGCTATTAAGCTTAGCAGAGTTGAAAGAGTTGATGGAGATGCTTTTGGAGGCAATCCCCTCCCAGAAGGTTATAACTTTGGGGCATTGGAAGAAAATATTTGATATGTCTTCTTCCATGTTAGGGCATGATTTGCAGTGAGGTGATACTCCCATACCAAGTGGTTTAAGTAGCTCCCAGTTGGTAATCTGTTATGATAGAGCATCCACAAGAAAGTTTTAATTTTGGGAGGGATCTTAAGCTTCCAAATACAGAGATAGTCTTTAGTGGGGTCAGGGCCTTAATGGTTGGTTTTTAGTTGGAGGGAATTCAGGACACTACTGAGGGTAAAGTTACCATCCGGGAAAGAATCCCGAATGAGTTTATCCTCTTGGTTAGTTGGGGGAGGGATATAACTATTGAGAATGATAATGAGGAGGTCCTGTGGAAGGATGAAGGAAATGGCACTAAAGCCCCAAGTGCCTTGGTTGTGGACAGCACTGAGGGTCATGGGATCTTCACCTTTGTTAAGAGGGCCTATCACACAGCTCCTGATGGACTGGTGGTTGGGTATCCATTTGTCCATGAAGAATTTAATTTTGTTCCATTCATTGACTGTCCATTTGTGGTGTTGTATGAAAATGGCCCAACCCTCTCTAATGTATTTCTAAATTCTGGAGCAAGGCCTTTAGTTTAGGCTTGTACGATGATATCTACAATACTTATTGTAGAGGGTTTTACCCCAAAGGGACTGAGTGTTGTTGTACATTCTTCAAGCTAAGCTAGCATGAGTAGTTTTATTTCTGCCTTCACATTTATGAAGACCAAGACCTACTCACTCCTTGGGCAAGGAAATAGTATCCCAGCTAAACATGTGAAGTTGCTTCTTATCAGCAGTGGAACCCTAGACAAAATTTCTTTGAATTTGGTTTATGGTTTTGGAGATTCCATCAGGGAGTCTAATGATTTGCATGACATGTGATGGGATGGAAGCAAGAGTAGATTTAGTGAGCACCAGTCTTCCAGCCATAGATAACATATTGGTCTTCCAACCAACAAGTCTTTTATACATGTTATCTACGATGAATTGGAAGTCACTGTTGGCTGTTTAGCATGGAAGATAGGGAATCCCAAGTATTTACCAAAGGTGTTAGTGGGATTGATGTTGAGAATGGTAGTGCAGGAGGAGATGGTAGTGTCTGTGCAGTTATGGGAGAAAACAACCTTGGATTTGGCTTGGTTGATTTATTAACCTGAATGAGTACAAAAAACCTTAAGGACATAGTTGATTGCCTGGCATGCTTCAAGATTGGCTTTAGAAAGCAAAGTTAGGTCATCAGCAAAAAAAATATGGGAGAGCCATGGGTGGAGATGTTGATAGGTTGTCAATTCTTAGTGAGAACTTGAGAGTCAATGGCCTTGGAGAGCCTTTCCATACAGAAGGTGAAGAGGTAGAGAGAGAGAGGATCTCTTTGCCTAATGCCTCTTGTTGGTTTGAATTCCCTGGACTTAGAGCTATTGATAAGTATGGAGATGGAAGTGGTGGAGACACAAGAGATAATGAGTTTGATAAAAGGTTGTGGAAAAGCAAAATACTGCAGTATGTCCTTAATAAAGGACCACTCTAATTTGTCAAATGCTTTTTCCAGGTCAATTTTCAATATCATGTGTCCCTGTTTCCCCTTCATTTTATTGAAATAATTGATAAAATTCTGGATTATAATGGCATGATCAGAAGCTTTTCTGTTAGTAAGAAAGTTAACCTGGCTGGGGCCAATGATTTTGGGGAGAAGAGGTTTTATCCTAAAGATAATAATTTTTGTGATCAGTTTGTACAAGGTATTACATAGGCCAATGGGCCTGTAATTTGTGATATGCACAACATTTGGACATTTGGGGATCAGGCAGAGTAAGGTTTTATTCACAAAGGGGTTCATAGTGTTCGAGGTAAAAGTTTTATGGCAGAAGTCTTTCACTTTGTGATGCACTATGGGCCAGTATTTTTGGAAAAAGATGGGTTGGATTCCATCTAGACCAGGAGCCTTGAAAGAGGTGAAGGAGCTTTAACTTTGGCAATCTCAGTGTCTCTAGGAGGAGGTTAGGAGAGACTGGTCAGTGATGGTTAGGGTGTTAGGGGGATTGGTTGGTGTGGTAAGGAGAGTTGGTGGAGGCTAGGTAGTTGGTTGTGTAGATGTTGGAGTAGAATTCAGTGATATGGGTTTCTATATCACTCAGGTTTTTAACCCAGTTTCCAGTCTCATCCTTAAGAGTAAGGATTTTGTTCCTTCTCCTCCTGTTAAGGGTTGAGGCGTAGAAGAAACTAGTGTTGAAGTTCCCTTATTGGAACCTGTTTATTCTTGACTTAGTTCTCCAGAAGTTTTGTTCAAATTTGAGCATGTTATCATACTCACAAACAAGTTCAGTCTTAAGATTTTGAAGGAAAGGGCTGGAGCTATAATAGGGAGAATTTTGTATACCTTATATTCTGGCTATCAACCTTTCCATTTTATGGGAGATATTTCCAGAAACCTCTTTGTTCCCAATATAGAGTTTTGTTGTAGTTTTTTTATGGCTTGCAAGAAAGGAAGAGGGTGGTCAAAGGAGTGGTGGACAACCCCTTGTTTATATATATATATATATATATATATA
>NC_061116.1:218299262-218302519 GCF_002878395.1 Capsicum annuum | reverse complement strand
TTATATTGACTTTTTACCATATGGGAGCTGTTGAGCCGGAGCGAAAGTTGTGATATTGTACGATTGGTTGAGTTCTTGAGGCCGATCAGTTAAGATGTCCTTGAAAGAGAGCTTGTGGACTGCAGCGTCTTCCATGGTGGTGTCGTCATTGAGAGGCGAATCCGGTGGATCTGGTGGCGCCGTCGTTAGTGGGAGCATGATATGCCTAATACTTTTAACGTTTTTACTTTTTCACAATTCATTAAATTGTGACCTTTAATCCCTTTTTGATGTTTCATAACTATCCCTTCCACTATCTACCCCAACTCCGCCACATTAACATTCTCGTCATTGTAATCATTGTCCTCACCTATTTTGGCTTAGTGTATGAGAATAGTTACTCTCCAATTCCTTAAACAACATTCTTCCAAAATGTAACCAAGCACCAAATCTCAAAATATCTGCGCAAAATTAGTAGCTAATATCTAAAGTTTAATATACTATCTTATTTTCTTGAATAGGTATCTATCGAAATTAACTAAAGTTTGTTTTATCTGATCTTGCAAATACATCTAAAGGAAAAATAAGAAAATCTCTTCAAATAAAATATCTATCAATCAATTGTTTCTCATTAAAAATAAATGAAGCATATTTTGTTTTGGTAGGGCTCTAATGCAGGTGAAATTCTAACCATCTATAAAATAAAAAACAAGCTAATCTTGTAAGACATTGAAGAATTTTTTCCATTTAAAAAGAGAGTAAATACATAATTACCCCTAATGTTGGTTAAGATTTTCAAAAAGACACCGAAATTTTAAATTTGACCTATTACCCATGATTCTTACTTAATCCGTTGCAATCACACCATTTTTCGCTGAATCTCAGTCATAACAAAGAGAGTGAACACACGCACCAATCAGGTGTTGCCACGTATTAAATACGTTTAATTTATATTTTTTTAATAAAATTTTACTTTTTATTTAATTTAACACCCCACCCCACCTCATCCAGCAACTCCCCCAGCAGCTCCTGTCACACCCCTTTTTTTAACCCAAAAAGATATATTTTAAGTTTTGAAAGGGTTTTCATTATTAAAGTGACAAAAGATTGAAAATTTATTTCAAAAAAGAATTATTTATATTTTTTATTCAAAACTCAGAGTCTGTCACTTGACATAATCTGGTGTATCAAGTCATCTTTTGAAAGGTTATTTTCAAAATGATAAAGAATTCTGTTGACTGAAGGGAAGGTGTTAGACATCCCTCGATCCCGTGGTTGACCACGATTGCTTGGTGGAGCATAGCAACTAATTTGACACTGCGAACGTATAAATCACACAAAAAACACGTAAAAATAATCAAACAAACAAACAAAACGAATTAAAAATATAATATCCGATCTAATTATACAGTCCCAAATAATGAAAAATGCAAAAATGTAAACCTATTATATTTCAAACTGTTCCTAAACTACTTTTGAATTAAACTCTATCCGATATTTCGTGCCTTGATCATGCGTCATCTTTAAGTACATGATACTTCAAAACATTCCCCAACAAATGAACACAAATACCTCTGAGCATTCCCAGCCAAATGAATACCTCATAGATAACTAGAAAAACGTTCAAAATATACATTTAAACAATCAATGCATTCAACCAACACATCACTCCTAAATATTTGCCTAAACCCGGTAGAATCTGCATCCGCTTTCAAAATTGATATATTATTATTCCGATTAAACCCGGTAGAATTCACATCGGAAACACCTCGATTTGAACCTCGACAACGACCAACACCAACTCGGAATAGCCCTCTTCTATTTTATTTTCATCGGCTCGAATTGTAAAAGAAACGCACAACGAAGATAAGTTCGTACCAAATTCGCAGACTCGTTACTGCTTCGATCGTTTTCTGGCAGGGTTTACCTCAAACATCAAGAAAAACGAAGAGATTTAGGGGGTTTCGCGACTGGATCTGTTAAGTCGACCACCTGGACAACAATTCCGGCGAAATTTTCACCACCGACCCTGTTCCTGACCGTTTTCAAACTATTCTTGCCCGTTTCTCTCCTTCAACTATTCGAATCGACTTTGTTCGCGTGAATCTCGTTCATCAGCGTACTCCCCTTTCCCGTTGGTGGTCATTTATGCGTGTCTCTGTTGGGAATCGAAAAAGGAAAAAGGAAAAAGAAAAGATGAAGTTATGGTGGCCTATTCTTTGTTACTGTGTGTGCCTGTATCAATGGAGATGTTTGGTATGATAGGAAAATATTTTTCAATTTTTTTTTTGTTTGGTTGTAATAAAATATTGAAAAAATATTTTTTATAATAATTTATTTATCTCAATTTGAGTGAAAATGACTTCTCATAAATCAAGGGAAGTCATTTTTTAAAAAATAATAAATGTGGCCACCTCATCCTTCTCCAATAACACTTATTCACAAGATTAAAAAAAAAAAAATTTATATTACTCGAAAATATTTTTCACTGTATTTTGCTTTAATTTTTCACTGTTTAAAATAAAAAATAGTGAAGCTTGAATTTTTTTCATTTTTAATATTCGTTGAATGCATTATCATTTTTATATGCATAGAGGAAGATTTATCTATGTTATTTTTGCTAATTGCATATTTCATTTTGTCATTTTATAACTTATTTTATGAGATTGAATAAATTTATCATTCCATTATATTTCTATTAATTATAGTATCTTGAAATTATCTTGATAAAATATTGAAAAGTGTATTCTATATTTATTAATTAATAGTTATTTAAATTTAATGATCGTAATATTTTAATATTTAATATTAATAATATTATTTGTTATACTTAAATTTATTTTTATAAATTATTAAGTTGCTAAAAATACCATATACTAATTAATAATTAGTAGTATTTTCTACCAATCAAACAATTGTTATGTGAGGTGGTCAATTCCAGTGTATCTATTCTCCAATTGTTACTGTGTAAAATTGTGAGAGTGGGAATGGTGAGGTACCTTTTTGTCATGGTCTGTGTGTTTTTGGTGAGATTTCAAGTGGGGTCCATATGTTTCCATTTTGTTGTTAGTGTATTCGGTTAAAAGGAATCCAAAATACGTTAGGAGGTGGTGACGTGGTACGAGTAGGGGTGGTGAGGTGAGGAGAGGCGTGGGTGGATGGGTGAGTTGGTTATGATAAAGTTTGTTAGGATGAGAAAATATTAGGGCTTTAATTTGTTAGGTATTTATTAAAAAAAAAAATTCATATATTTTTGTGAAAAAATTATCAACTAAAAG
>NC_061116.1:218296887-218299162 GCF_002878395.1 Capsicum annuum | reverse complement strand
AAATCAAGCCATCAACTAACAAAGCAGATGAAATTGTATTTCATTGAACTGGTTGATGATGAAGTTAAAGAAAACACAGAACAACCATGAGAATACTCCTATTATAAGAATCACAATTTTTGGAGGCTTGTTATAGGTTAACCATGATTATGATTTTAGTAATTGCTTGTTGTAGGTTACTCAAAGTTTATTCAATACATCTACAAAGATAATGCTTAGATAAAGATGGTTTGAATTAAGTACATCTTATGGCAATTGAGCCTAAATTTGGTTTCCACTTTCTGTCGACGGTTTATCTGGAAACAATCTTTCTACCTTCAAAGTAGGGGTAAGGTTGACATACACTGTCTTCATATATTACACTTTTTGTAATGAAAAATGAGTATTCACTATTTTGTCACAAATGAAGACAATGTAAGTTATTTGGACAATCTTTCACATGCATGGATCTTATTATGTCTTTGTTGTCCTTTTTGTCATACTGCATAAAGGGCCTCTGTTAGGTATATGTGAGATCTTGTATGTTCTGTCCTCCCTTTCTAGCTAAACCAATCCTTTGCATTCACAAAGTAACTAGATCTATGTAACATTAACAATAACCAATGAAATTCCATGAATCTGAAGAGGGCGGCGTTTACACAATCTTACCCCTACCACCTTACGAGGTAGAGAGTCTGTTTCTAATAGAACCTCGGCTCAAGTTAAACCACTAAATATAATATTACCAGTAAAAAGCAACCATATAACCATTTCCTTTTATTAAAATAGTACAAAATAACATCATACTTATATAAACAAAAAGACTCTCGAGAATCACTATGATATGAATTTTGAAAGCTAACAACACTCAAAGATGAAAAAGAAACTCCAAATCTCAATATCTCAAGATCCCCTTTTTCTGGTTGAGAAAAAAATGAAACATCTCAAGATCACAACATGCCTTCTTTTCTGGGATAACTTGTGCAGGACCAGGTACGAGAATTTTCTTTCCAGTTAAAGAAGCAGGATTACCATTTTCTTGATCATCACCCGTGACGAGATTCTTCTTGTTCACAATGTTGAAGATCTCCGTCAAAAGAGTTAAGAAGGCGTCCTCGACGTTTCTAGCCTCCATTGCAGATGTCTCTAAGAAGAACAATCCTTCTTTCTGTGCAAATTCTTTAGCATCCTCAGTGGGAACAACTCGTTGATCTTCAAAATCGGTTTTGTTTCCAATCAGCATAATCACGATGTTCTTGTCAGCATGAGAACGTAACTCTTCAACGTTAGACATGTATGAGGGTAACTTATACACTTAAAAAATAAACTACAGTAATGTATAATGTCATAATACACATTTTCACCTTAAATATGTATGACCTATAAGCTTGTCAGAATGTATAATGTCACCTTATACACTATTAAGACTTTATAGCTGTTTGGATGTTCAGAACTGCCAATATATAACATATTGAAATATATTTCAGATTATACATTAGTGAGATAAAATAACTAATGTATAATGTCTTATATATTATAGCTTATACTTTACAATATAAACTTCCAAAATGTATAATGTCATATTATACATATAAAAATATTCAACTCATACATTATGTACCTATATGTTTGTAATGTAACCTTATACAAAATTAATAGATTCGATATGTATAATTTCACTTAATACAAGATCAGCCTTTTTTATGTATATAAAAACGTATATCATACATTAGTCAGATAAACAAAGTAATGTATAATGTATGCACAACTGAATTGATAGAACACATATGCACTGTATAAACCTATATTATCAACTTATAATCAATACATTCTGAAGACGTGGTCGACTGGAATCATCAACCTTCTTTTTGCTTGCCGCTTTTGAACCTGAGTTCTTCGATCTAGAACTCACAACTTCTTTCAATTTCTTCATTGTAACAGAATTGTTTCGATGCTTTAAACAATTCTCTGCAAAATTGGATTCCTCAAATACGATTGATTATATTGATTTAACAGTAGCAACTACAAAAAAAAAAAAATCAAAGATCTAATTTGTAGAATATGAAAGAAAAAAAAAGAGGCAAAAATCGAACTACAAAACTTGAATATCACGATAAAATAGGGTAATTTCATACAAAATCAACATGCAACCAAATAAAAATCAGAAAAACTCCTTAATTTGTAAAGTTGAAAAAAAAATTCAAAAAATTAATGAAATAAATCAGTAAAATCAATTAAAGTTTGAAAACTTACAAATTGGTAACCTCTAAGTACACGTTTGCTTGATTTTTGGCGT
>NC_061116.1:218291630-218296787 GCF_002878395.1 Capsicum annuum | reverse complement strand
AAAAAACCCAAAAAATCCGACTAAAACCTAAACCAAAAAAAATTAATGTTATATTGATTTGATTTGGTTTATAGTTTCAATAAACCGACATGATTGGTTTGATTTTTTAAATAAAAATCAAACCAATCCGACCTATGTACACCTCTAAGGACGGGAGCTGGATGGGGTGGGGTGGCTGGGATGGGGGCTGCGTGGGGTGGGGGTGGCTGGGACGAGGGCTGGGTGGGTAGGGATGGTTGGGATGGGGTTGGGTGGGCTGGGTGAGGTAGGGGTGGCTGGGATGAGGTGGGGTGGGGTGGGGTGGGGGTGGCTGGGACGGGGCTGGGTGGGGTGGGGATGGTTGGGACGAGGGCTGGGTGGGTGGCTGGGATGGGGCTGGATGGGTGGCTGGAATGGGGCTGGGTGGGGTGGAAATGGCTGGGATGGAGGCTGGGTGGGGTGGGAGTGGCTGGGATGGGGCTGGGTAGGGTGAGGATGCTGGGATGGGGGCTGGACAAGGGGAGGGGGTTGGGGGTGGGACTATTTTTATTTTTTTATTTTTTAAAATATTTTTAAATTAAAAAACTGGGAAAAAGTTTTAATCCCTATTTTATTATTTTTTAATTATTTGAATATAAAATTGGCACTCGCACCCCAGGCGAGTGACTACGCTCTCTTTGTCCTAGTCAGCCATTTTAATGCCACATAGGCAAAGTCAACGATCAAAGGATGCAAAATATTGTTTTTTAATGGGTTCAAGGGTCCAGATGACAAACATGTAAGTAAAAGTATCCAACTTACAAAACCGACTTAATACAGGGGTCCACTGAGCCATTTTGCTTATTTATTTAAAGGAAAAGGCTCAAATATGCCACTGAACTATAAAAAAATGGCTCATTTGTGCTATCATTTAAAAGTTGAGCTCATTCATGCCATCGCCATTACAAAACCATCTCATCCATGCCATTACTTTTTAACAGTGGTTTTAAAAAATAACTTTGCCACGTGGCCATTTATTAGAGGTCCACGTTATAATTAAAATAGGCAAAAAGGCTCAAATATGTCATTGAACTATCAGAAATGACTCATTTATGTCATCAGTTAAAAGTTCGGGTCATTCATGCCATCACCATTATAAAATCAACTCACTCATGCCATTACTTTTTAATGATGGGTTTTTAAAAATAGTTTTGTCACGTGGTCTTTTATTAGAAGTCTGCGCCATTAATTAAAAGAAATCAATATTAATTTCAAAATATCTAAAATTAGTTAGTATCGGGATTATTTATTCCAGCATTTATACCATAATGATGGGAGAAGTTATCTCACATACATGGCGGGATAATTGGAATAGTAGACTTTTTTCAAGCCGTTATTTGAAAATAATTTTTCAACAATGTATGCTCCATTAATTCGTGGAGGGAGAAGTTATTCCATATGCATGGCGGGATAATTGGGATAACAGACTTCTTTTAAGTCGTTATTTGGAAATGATTTTTTCAATATTGTATACTCCCCTAATCCGTGATGGAAGAATGGAGAAATTCTATTGGTACACCTCTTTCTTTTTCTTGCTTGCCCTAATCGTTCATTGGTTTATTTTCTTGCAACTTCGGAGTATCTATTGGAGTCACTGGAATTAAAACTAATCAATTACTGTAGGATAGAATTTTTGAGGTTTCTGTTAAGCGTAACATTTATAATGATTTAGAATCAACTAGAAATAGCCAAAGGATATACATTAATCACTATTTTTTTTAATTAGAAAAATAGTTGTTGTAGGAAAAAAAATATTTTAATAGGTGTAGGTTGGGTTATGTTAAATGAATTGATTGTTTTTAATGGGTCTAAAATATTTTGAAATTAATATTGATTTATTTTAATTAATGTCGCGGACCTCTAATAAAAGGCCACATAACAAAATTGTTTTTGAAAACCCACCATTAAAAAGTAATGATATGGGTGAGCTAATTTTATAACGACGATGGCATAAATGAGCTGAACTTTTAACTGATGGCAAAAATAAGTCATTTCTAATAATGTAATGATATATTTGAGTCTTTTTCGTTGTTTTAATTAATGACGTGAACCTTTAATAAAAGGTCATGTGGCAAAGCTGTTTTTGAAAACCAACGTTAAAAATTAATGGCATGGATGAGCCGATTTTGTAATGACGATGACATCAATGAGTCAAACTTTTAACTGATGGCAGAAATGAGTCATTTCTGATAGTTCAATGACATATTTGAGTTTTTTCCCTATATTTAATGCCATAATATGTGAGGTTACAAAATAGGAGCATTTAACAGTACAATACTGTCCTGTAGTCTACCAAAATTACTATTACAATCCAAAATAATATTCAAAAGTAATTCCTAAAATGTCTGTCATACAACTTTACAAGCAAACGCTGGAGGAACTACCAAAAAGCCTGATGCAGTTATAAAGAGCTTTATTTATGCCGTGCATCAAACAATTCTTGATGTAATCTTTATTTTCATTTTATTAGTATATTTAGTTACCAATTCAATACTTATTTTAGTTTCATCTCACGAATCAGTTTACTTCACTCTCAATGTAACCAAAATGGAGCATTCAATATTTGTATAGTTCATTGTAATACCACTTACATCGATTATTTGTGATGAATCCACTTCTTTTGAGTGAGTGAGTGGATGATCACAACAAGTTTTTGAATGATCACAACAAGACAAGTTTTGAGCTGTTATTACACATTAGATAACAGTGTATTTGTTGCTATAAATAAGGTCTTATATATGACCTATTGTATATATATATACTTGATGTAAGAAGAAATCTCTCTATATAACTTGTCTAAAAAATTTATTCATCAAAAAAAAAAAAAAAACTTGTCTAAATTCTCTTAGTTTGCTTTTATTTTATAGCATTTTATTATAACAATTATTTGCTTTTATTAGCTTTTCAAATACCAAGTTGTACAATCTAACACTTCAATAAATATAATATTATCTGATTTGGCAATTAATATCCGTTCCAGATAAGATTAAAAATGAGTAAAAAATAGATAACTTACCAAATTTATTTTGATTTCTAAAAAAGTAAGATGGTAATTAAGTACTTATAAAATTTCTCTTAAAAACTAAACAACACAACTAAGCAAACTGGCCTCTCTACTTCATATGAGGTAGTGGTATGGTCTGCGTACACTCTACCCTCCTCAGACGCCACTATGTGGGAATACACTGGGTATATTGTTGTTGTTGTGTAAATTGTGGTGTTTGGACCAGTTTGCGCACGCCTCGATCAACTCTATGAGATATCTACTGCCTCCTACCAGCAACAGGTATCAGAAATTACCTAGTGTTTGTCTCTGTTGGGAATTGAACCCGAGATCTCATGGTGCTTGAACCAACTTCATTGAACCACTAGGCCACACCCTTGGGTGCAATAATGATATAATCATTAGTCTAAATTAGAATATTGAATTGAATTTTAAATGAGGTGTCGTAGTTAGAAAACTATTGATCCGAATATTCAAGGACATCATTACATTAATAACAATAATATATCATGAGTAATCGATAAGATGTACGCAAACTTTTCCCCAAACTCCAATCTAGTTACAACATTCTTTCGATCAAATATTAACACTATAATTGGAATAATTAACTAACCCATTGATGGATAAAGTTCATTAATACCATAATCCAAAACATTCTCGGCCCTTATAGGTGAGCACAAATTGAAAATGATCCCTCAAGAAATCATACGTAAAAATAAAAGAGAAGATTTAGCTAGCTTATATATCCTTAAAGAAATTCATTAATCTCCATATATATCCTCATAGATGGTTTCTATTTCCCAAGAAATTATCATCTTGATCTTTTGCAACATTCGTATTACCAGTACATTCTTTGCCATTAAAGCTAAGAGAATTTCTAGCTTTACATATTTACCATAAGATAGAAACAATTAATCTCAATAGCTCAACCTAATCAGGATACTGACATATGTATTATGAAACTCAACAAATAATGCCACCATCTTGCAAAATCAAAAATATTTTCTAGATTAGGCCAATTAATAGTATAGGACGCAGTTTCTATATTACAATAGCTGAGCTTTCGAACATCAAAAAAACATATATATGGTCAATTATTTCTGTTTCTAAACCACATACTTTACAAGCACCAAAAATTTATTTATTTTTTATCGTGAGTGACCATACAAAATTCTAGAAAATGATGCTTTTCCAAATCCAAGAACTCGAAGAGGAACATCCTACATTAAGGAAAGAAGTGTTGGAGAAAGAAAATGTTTAGCCAAAAAGTGACACAAACAAATTTCTATTCTAATAACCTTTTTAAAATTTTCTTTTTCTAATCAAACTCCTCCCTTTCGAAGAAAATTTACTATTTTTTTTAAATGAAAAATAATTTATATACTAGTTAAGATCAAATGTATTCTCACCAAATAGAATATATTTGTCCTATGTTAATATATAGAAGGGGTTAAATAGGTCCTTAACGTCACCAAAATGGGTGCAATTAAGAATTTTTTTTAAGTTTAAACAACATAAATTCTATCAATTTTGGAGTTAATTACTTCTTAACCTAACTTTTTTCAATATTAATAAAAGTTTGGAAAAATGAAATTTCGACTACATTGCGTTGGTTCCGATACATTGCATTGCCCGAAAATCTTAAATCTCGAATACATTACGTTGGTCTTGATATATTGCCTTAGTAGGTTGATTGTTATGTATTATGACCATAATTAATTCATGATACATTAGTTACTCATGATACAAACTATCTCGAATACGTTACTTAATTTTCTTCAAATACATTACTATATTGTATACATTAATTAAACTATGCGATGAGATATTATTAAATAAAATTAAAAATATATGGAATGTTATGTAGATATGGTAAGATAATTTTAGTGTTGTAAGGCATTTTTTTCCTTTTTTGAAACAAAAAATAAATCTGAACATTTCAATATGTCTTCATTATTTTTTCTTGTTTTCGAGTAACCGTTGGAAATAGAGGTATTTTCGAGCAATTTTGTAAGTTGGAGGATATTATTGAGCCAAAAACATAATTGTAAGGATTTTTTTGAATAAAGAACGTAATGAAAGCTAAAACTGTCACTCAATGTGCATGTGCATGTAATATGCATGTGTATAAATAC
>NC_061116.1:218273151-218288630 GCF_002878395.1 Capsicum annuum | reverse complement strand
CAACTTCACCTTTATATTTAAAAAAGTCTTTCCAGAAGTCTAAAAGATCTCTCTTAAAAAAAAAATATTTTCCTTCTCAAAAAGATATGGCCTAACACAACTCCAACTTCAGCTCCAAAATTTTTTGGTTTTCATGGCCAAACGCCTACTTAGTGTCCAATGGCCTTGGAAGCTAGTATGGAAGACCAAGATACGATACAAAGTGGCATCTTTTGAATGGTTGATAGTTAAGAGGGCTTGCATGACTCAAGACAGACGGTAGAGAAGGGGAATACACCTTTGCTCTATCCTTCCATGTGGAAGAAATGGAGAAACAAATAGTCCATCCTTTTTTTTTTTTTTTTCATTGTAAGGTGACTTCTCAATTGTGGGATATATTTCTAGCAATGATTGGTCTGAGTTGGACAATGCCAATGAGTACACTAGATATGCTACGTAGCTGGAGTAGGAAAGGAGGAACAAAAGCTCAAAAAACGAGTTGGAGTATGATCCCAGGGTGCATATGGTGGACTATTTGGAAGGAAAGGAGTTCAAGAGTATATAACAAGAGACACGTAGACTCTCATACAGTTCCTAGAGTCTCGATAGCCATCTAACAAATATTTGTGTAGCTTTTACTTAGGTAACATTCCTAGTAATGTTGACCATAACAGGCCCTGTTGACTTAAATGCAGAAATGTAACCATTTTATAAAAAGCTCTCTTGTTTGTTTATTTATTACGTTTTAGTTGTAAGCTTCCTTTTCTTCTCTTTACTTGTCAAATGTTTGTTTGTCTTCTGTTTTTCACGTTAAACAAGAAACTTCATGTTAACTACAAAACTGAGGAAAATTAATACTCATTGGTCATTGCCATCATTGTGATTCTCTTCTTAATTGTCTTAATACCTTTTTTTCTATCTCAGGAGAAAAAGCTTACAGATGAAATTGATCAGCTCAAAAATGACATGAGAGAACAAGATGAGATTATCAGAGTTCGTAAAGTTGAAGTCGACAAAAAGGAATCCCTCATATCTGGTTATCGAAATGCTTATAATCAGTATAGAGTGGATAGAGACAAGCTACATGATGAGCGGAAGTATGATTATTTTCAGTTATCTTAGGCCTGTATGAGTGTTTCTCGATCAGTATGAAATATCTGAACTCTGCAATTTCGTATTTGTGTTCGTCTCAGGTCCCTGTGGACACAGGAGACTAAGCTGACTACCGAAATCGAACGGCTCAAGGCTGAAGTTGTGAAGGCAGAGAAAAGCCTAGATCAGGCAACTCCCGGTGTGAGTATCTGGTTTAACATGTCATTTGTGTAACATTCCTGAGCTATATAGTTCCAACTTTTAAGAGCTCGGTACTTTTCTTTTTGTTCTTGATTTCATCAATGATACGTAATCTGTTCTTCCTAATATTTAATACCTGATTGATAATAACTAAATAAATATTTAACACCTAATTGATAAAAAATAGCCCCACTTTGTGGGAATACACCGGGTATGTTGTTGTATTGATAAACAATAAATAAATATTTAACATCTGATTGCCAAATGTTCTGGTATGAAGTCTATATGATTTTGTTTATGCAACTTTTTGTTGGTAGTTTTGGTGCTTTGAATTGCTCTTGTTATCAGTAGGTTTTATTATAAATGCATGTAATAGGCATTGTATACCAGTTCGTAATGTTTGTTATCAACGAGTTGAGATAGTCGAAGAATTAAATTTTTCTGGTAAAATATAGATATTTCATGTCAACCTACCAGACCTGTTCATGGGAGCTAAGCTAAGTCTAGTATTATATAATGTCTATTCGGTGAAGAGATAAGATCACCCGAAGTAACTTACCCAGGTGGTACCCATGTGTACAGCTACAATAAGAGTTAACATAGAAACAGGGAATGTACAAAAGAATACTAAACTGTGATAGGTCAAATTAGCCTGGAAAATGAATAGGCTCTTACGTCTGTTCTATATACTTCTAAATAAACTCGAAGAATAAACATTTGAGATGTTTAAATTTTGACTTTTTGAATTAGGGGTCTTCTCATTTTCAAAGCACCTTACAAGTATTTCTATCATGATATTGTCTGAGACAGCATTCCCATGTTTGTCCCTGGTTGTTAGATCTTTATTCTGAGGAAGAGGGAATATAAGACAAAAATGGGATGAATGATTAGCTTTGTCATTTCTGTCTTCCAACGTACCTGAAATGGCATGTATTCCTGCACAGTAAATACTCCCTCCGTCCCATTTTATGTGTCATAGTTTGACCGGGCACGGAGTTTAAGATATAAGAAATGACTTGATGAATTTTATCAAATTGTCCTTTATTAAAAAATATACTACTACTATCTTTAATTAATTGGACCTTATAAGTGGGACCAATAAGGGTAAAAGTGGAATTGTCTTTAAATAGTTACCAAATAAGTAAATGTGACATTCTTTTTGGGACGGATAAAAAAGGAAATGGTGAATCATAAAATGGGATGGAGGGAGTATGCTAGATTTCTCATTTTACATTTTGTTTATTGAACTCAGGATATCAGAAGGGGTCTGAATTCCGTTAGGAGGATCTGCAGAGAGTACGGAATATCTGGAGTATTTGGCCCAATTTTTGAGTTGCTTGAATGTGACGATAAGTTTTTTACTGCTGTTGAAGTTACTGCTGGAAACAGGTATTGATCAAAGTTCTTCCATGGACAAGAAGCTGTTGATTATTGTCTTATGCAGCTTGCATAGCTACAGCACTGCTTTGTATTTTCGGTGCTTATACTGATATGATTTGCTCTCTCTGTCTTTGTAGCTTATTCCATGTGGTGGTTGATAATGATGAAACATCAACTAAAATTATTAGACACCTCAATGCACAAAAAGGTGGACGAGTTACATTTATTCCATTGAACAGGGTTAAAACTCCACATGTTAATTATCCACAGGGCTCTGATGTGATTCCGCTTCTGAAGAAATTGAGGTTTTCTGATTCATATAGAAAGGCATTTGAGCAGGTTTGTAATTTTAGATTCATGTAGTATTGCAATTTTCGCAATCACTTTAAGTCATGACCTAACCGGCCTTTTGTGGCTGATCCTTTGGGGGATTCCATGGTAGATTTTCACTTGCCTAATCTGTTTAGAATCAGGAATATTTAATTTTTATTCATATAGAGATACATAGTTTTCTATTAGATTTTATATACTTATTCTATGATCAGAAAAAAGGAAAAATTGCTAAGTTGTGGCTATGTTTTTTTCCTTCTCTACTCTTTTAACTGAAAGTTTAACTGGATTGTGGAGTAACCATCTGATTCATTTTGTATTTTTGTACTTCTAGTTTTTGTATAATCAGAAAATTTATTTCAAATTTGAAAGTTGGTGACTGGGGGTAGAAGGGTTCAAAGAAAAGGTAAGACAGTGGTGGGAAGCTTTTGTTGTTAATGAGGGGCATGGTTATGTTTTGGCCGAGAAACTGAAAATGCTAAAAGAAAAGCTAAAGGATTGGACCAAGGATAACAGGGGCAATGGGAAATAGAGAAAGGGTGACATTCTCAAGTCTCAACCAGTTGAAAGTTTTGGAGGCAGTCCAAGAACAAAGAGCTCTCAGAGATGATGAGACATTGCATAAGACAAACTCTATAGAGTTTGAAAAAGTTGTAAGAATGAGGAGATATCACGGAAACAAAGATCAAGGGTACAATGGTTGGAACAGGGAGACAAAAGTACAAAATACTTCCATAGGATAGCTACAACTTACAAAAGGATAAATTCCATTAGATAACCTGGAGGTGTGGAGGCCTGGGGCCTTTCGGAAACAACCTTTCTATCTCATTTCTGAGGTAGTGGTTTGGACTGCGTACACTTACCCTCCCCAGACCCCACTTGGTGGGAATATACTGGGTATGTTGTTGTTGTTGTAACCTGGAGGTGTGGAGGTGACGAATCCAGGAGAGATCAAAGAAACTATGCAAAATTATTACAAGAAACATTACAAGGAGACAGAAGAGTGGAAGCCAGAATTAGTGTAACATGAAGCTACAAGGATCTCAGCTGAAGAACAACGGGATATACCAAGACAAATTTGAAGAAGCAGAATTCTTAGAAAGCATTAAATTGTCTGCTATGGAGAAGGTACCATGGCCTGGTGGTTTCCCTATGTTTTTTTTTCTGGCTTTCTGGGAACGCTTGAAAGAGGACATCCTGAAGACTCTTCAATACTTTTATGAAAATCAGAAGTTTGACAAAAGCTTCAATGCAACATTCATAGCTTTGATTACAAAGAAGGTGGAGCTTCCGAGTTGAAAGACTTCAGACCTATAAGTCTCATAAGTGGAACTTACAAGATTGCGACAATGATACTGGCTGAAAGACTCAAGAAGATGGTTAACAGTTTGGTTAACAAGCATCAGGTGGCATTTATAAAAGGGAGGCAGATCATGGATGCATCTCTAATTGCCAGTGACTTAACAGTTGAAGGTGCAGAAGCAGGTGTCGTGTAAACTAACAGCAACAAGATACCCAATATATTCCCACATAGTGGGGTCTGGGGAGAGTAAGTGTACGCAGTCCATACCACTGCCTCAGATGTGAGATAGAGAGGTTGTTTCTGAAAGACCCCCGGCTCGTCATGTGTAAACTAGACATACAAAAAGCTTATGATCATATCAACTGGGAATCTTGCTGAACACTCTCAAATAAATGGGCTTTGGTAAGAGATGGAGAGACTTCTGCATGAAACTTTTTAGGTTCTCTGTTTTGATGAATGCTGAACTTGTGGGTTTTTTTTGGTTATGAAGGGGCCTTAGGCATGGTGATCCCGTCTCCTTTCCTGTTTATATTAGCAGTGGAGGGACTTGATAGCATGATTAGGATAGTATTGCAAAATAGGTGGATTAAAGGTTTTGAGATATAGGATATAGCAGGGGGCAAACAATGGAGGTATGCCACTTACAGTATGCAGATGATACCGTGATATTTTGTGAACCAAAGGTAGAACAAATTGGTTATATCAGAATGATTTTTGACTATTTTGAAGCCTCTTCTGGTTTGAAGGTTAACTAGAAAAAACCAATCTGTTCCCAATAAAAGAGGCGCTAAACATCCAGAATCTTGCAATTATTTTTGGATGTAAAGTTGAAATATGCCTACTGCATACCTTGGTATATATGCCTTTGGGCAGTATTCAAAAGCAGTGGAAATTTGAGATGGACTAGTAGTGAAAATAGAAAAGAGGCTGGCTAGGTGAAAGGCACAGTATTTATCATTGGGAGGGAGGTTCATACTCAGCAATTATGTACTTGATTCACTTCCTACATTTGTAATGTCTCTATTTACTCTACCCTCCAAAGTTATGAAAAGGCTTTATAAACTTAGGAGGGATTTCTTGTTGGCATGGGTGTAAAGAGGGCAAAGTCTAGAATGCGGAGTAGAGAGTAGAATGGTTTGGGCATCAGAAATGTGAGAGCACAGAACAACTTATTGATGTAATGACTCTGGGGATTCAATTGGAACGAACATGCTTTATGGAGGGAGGTGATTAAACACAAGTTTGGGGAACTCAACCCATGATGTACCATTGTGAGCACTGATCCATATAGGGTTGGAGTCTGGAAGACCATTAAAATTCTATGGCCCAAGATGGGAAGGAGCTTACAGAAGATAGTTGGAGATGGGACAAGAATAAATTTTGAAGGATGCTTGGAAGGAACAAAGGCCATTGATGGAGATTTTCCCTGATCTGTTTATCTTAAGCAACAATCCAGATGGTACCATTTATGATAACTTGGAGTGCACAGGGCTGCGGTATGGTACCAGGTCTATCGGAAACAACCTCTCTACTTTTTCGGAAGTAGCGGTATGGACTACGTACATTTTACCCTCCCAAGACCCCACTTGGTGGGAATTCTCTGGGTTTGTTGTTGTTGTTGTGGAGTGCACAGGGCTAGAACTTATCCTTCAGGAGAATGCTAAATGACAGGGAGATTGACAGAGCGGCTCATATATTAAATATGATTGGTGATTTCATTGGCATTTGGCACTGCTGTTGAACCAGATACATTGAGATGGAAACACAATAATGATGGTAATTCTCTGTTAACAGAGCTTTTAGAATGGAAGGCATGGTATAGTATGGAGGGCAACCAAAAATATGGAGAAACTTGTGGAAGAGTCCAGCTCCAACCAAGGTAAAATGCTTTACTTGGTTGGTGGTTAAAAGAGCATGCCTGACGCAATAAGTTTTGAAGGAAAAAGGGGCCATCAAAGTGTGTTTCTTGTGCGAACAGACATGTGAAACCAATAGCCATCTGTTTTTTCACTGCTCATTCACAACACAACTCTGGTCTTTATTCCTCAAAATAACAGAGAAAAGTTGGAATGCCCGACAGCCTGAGTATTTTTTTTTTTTGGACAATACCTGACAGCCTGAGTATACTGCAGATCTGTTTAGCTGCTGATAAAAAGAGGGGGTAGCAAAAGTCAAAAGAAATGGTGGAGGATTATACCACAATGCATCTGGTGGACAGTTTGGAGAGAAAGAAATGGGCGGTGTTTTAAATATATATCCAATTCCATTCAGAAAGTTTAATGGAATTGTGGAGCATTATAACACAATGCATCTGGTGGACAGTTCAGAGAGAAAGAAGTGGCAGGTGTTTTGAAGATAAATCCAATTCCATCAGAAAGTTTAATGGAATTGTATAATATCTTTTTATTTTTTGTGTTAAGAAGTAGGTTTAGAGGATCTAGATAGTTTTGTAGACTTATTATGATCCTTGTTAGTATCTTCTTTTTTTGTTTTTTTTTTCGTCTTTTTTGTATCTACCACATTCTGAGGAATTCACTTTTACCGGTTCAAAAAAAAGAAGAAGAAGCCGGTGCTGCTTCTCACGTCTTTTGCTATGTGTGTGTGTGTGTGTGTGTATGTATGCATGTAGTTTCTATATGTATAAAGTTAAGTTTATATGTATCTCTGCTAGGTGTTTGCAAGAACTGTAATTTGTCGAAATCTGGATGTTGCCACCAGGGTTGCTCGTACTGATGGGCTTGACTGTATCACTCTGGAAGGTTAGGACTTGAGCCATCTTATCTTGAAAACTTTGATTGTTTTTTATTTGCATTACCCTGATCCAATCTGACTTGTTTTTGAAGGTGACCAAGTTAGTAAAAAAGGTGGCATGACTGGTGGATTTTATGATCACAGACGCTCAAAATTAAGGTTTATGAGCACCATCAAACAGAATACTGTTTCCATCAACCTGAAGGAGCATGAACTTGAAGAAGTTAGAATTAAAATTCAAGATATCCTTACTAGGTTTCTTTACATCTTAACATTGTCCATTACCCTTTCTATTTGGTGTGTTATTCGTTTCTATCTTTGCATCTACTACTATTGCTGAAGGTAATTCCCTAAACCTTTGAACACATTTCACTCATTTGGTGTATTAGATATAAACTTCAAGATATCCTTACTGGGTTTGTTTACATCTTAACATTGTCCAGTACCCTATTTATTTTGGTGTGTTATTCTTTTCAATCTTTGCTTCTACTATTGCTGAAGGTAATTCCTTCTACTTTTGGACAACTTTCACTCCTTTCGTGCTGGATGCCACACATCTTTGACAACGTTACAAGACCACTGACCACTAGCGACTGTGAAACTTTAGATAACTAGTAGTTGCTAGCACCTATGAAACTTGTACTCCAATGATATGATTTGAACTCAAACTAGAAACTTTTTTGATGAAACACCCACTAATGTTATAATTACATGTGTGTTCTTTCCTCATCATTTTAATGTTCTAAAGGGGCTTACGGTCGATTAAGTGCTCCTTGTCTTGTGAGAGTTGGGGGTATATGTACAGCCCTTTGCTTCCTTTCATGCAAGGAAGTTGTTTCCATGCCTCGAACACGTGACCTCTGACTTGTATGGTCATAGAGGAAGCAACTCTGCTGTTGTGTCATTGTCTATTCACTTTCATATGAATTTGATCTGTGTATAAATGAGTCATGTGCATTTAGTTAAATTGTTTGAATAATTTTGATTAGGTGGGTGTGGACACAACTTATGAATTCTATTTATATGAAATATAAAGACAGACGTACTAAAATGCCATTAATTAGTGCACTTATATGAAATATACAGACGGTCTAAAATGTCATTAGTTAGTGCACTATAAGTTGGATTAAGAGGCGTGGATATATTTTCAGGTCGACATCCAGTCTGCCTCGTTAATCATGTCAGTCTTCTGGTTTGAGGCACCACATATCAGTCTGACTCGTTAATCAAGTCAGTCTTCTGGTTTAAGGCACCACAGATAGTTTTAAGGACTGGGGAGTTAGGCTGGAAATGTGAAATGGCAAAAGCTTGTGAAAGGCAGCCTGCGTGTAGTATGATCTCTTTTATCTAATGCAATTTGAATATAAGTCTACTCACTTGAGCTTGGAATGTATTAAAGCAATTATTGAGCACTGAGATTATGGAACTTAAATATGTACAAAACTAATATATAATTCTGGGGTTTTCTTTTATATTAATTGGAGTAAAACTTATGTGTTGTACTCAACATCCATCGGTTATTTCCTTTCACTTTTGAAAGTGTTGCCAACAATTCTTTTGTGTGGATTAGAAAGTTACAGGCAACAAGCAGGTCACATAGTTGTCCTTTCTTGGTGTCGCGTTTTATGCTTTCACTTAGCTTTTCCCACAGATAGACCAGAAAATTAATGAACTTGTGGCTGAGCAGCAGAAAAATGATGCTGGCCTGGGTCACGACAAGTCTGAGTTGGAACAGCTTAAACAAGACATTGGTAATGCTGAAAGACAGAGACAATCTATCTTAAAAGCTCTTCAAAAGAAGGTGCCTCCTGTTGGAAAAATTTTGGATCTCTTGCCATTACTGTGTTTCTTCTACAATTACAGATGTCAATATTTGCAGGAGAAACTGCTTGGTAATATTGTGAGTCAAATAGATCAGCTCAGAGCTAGTATAGCTACGAAACAAGATGAAATGGGAACAGATCTTGTTGATCATTTAACACCAGAAGAGCGAGATTCTTTGTCACGTTTGAATCCTGAAATCACAACTCTGAAGGAGAGGCTGATTGCATGCCGAGCAAATCGGATAGAGGTTTGTCGGTGTCAAAATTACTTAAAGTCAATATATGACATATCGATACAAATCACTTGCTCATTTTCTATTGGCTTTTGTAGACTGAAACTAGAAAAGAGGAGCTTGAGATGAATCTGTCAACAAATCTTGAAAGACGAAAACAAGAGTTGGTGGCAATGAATTCTTCTGTCGACGTTGATATGCTACAGAGTGAAGTTGAGAGCAAGAGTCAGGAACTTAAGGATGCAGATGCACTAGTTGACCATGTGACTAAAGAGCTTACTAGTGAGTCCTTTATTTGATTTTGAAGCTTTTGGTATTGTATACATTCAACATTTGTAATACAAAAGATGGCCTGCACAGGGGTTTCTCGAAGTATAGATGAACGAAACAAGAGGCTCAAGCAGATCAAACAGGAAAAGGATAATCTGAAGGCAAATATTCTCTATTCTATTTCAACTTCACATGGCCTGTTTAGTTTTGTGCTAATACATTATTTTGCTACAGGCTCTTGAAGATAAGTATCAGAACACACTTCAGGATGAAGCAAGAGAATTGGAACAGCTACTAAGTAAACGGAACACCTATCTTGCCAAGCAAGAAGAATACTCGAAGAAAATTCGGGAACTGGGTCCTCTATCTTCTGATGCCTTTGAGATGTATTGCTCTTCCCTAAATATGCATATATCCTTTTCGTCATTAAAATGTAGAGAACTCTATTTTGTTTTTATTTTCTTTTAATGTTTATTTTGTTAGAACTTTTTGACTAGAAGTCACAAACATGCAACCACGAGTGACTAAAATGATCATAACCGGTGTTTGAACGGTGAAATTGTAAGGTGAAGAGGATCACTGCTGGTATGCCCTTTAGGTATTCAACAAAATCTATTCAATGAAGGAACAGTAATACATATGGGGCATATTGGAAAAAAGTTCTATAGCAATACTTTCTAAAAATTATACATATGGGGCATGTTGGAATAAGTTACATAGTAATATTCTCTTAAAATTTCCACTCAAAAAAAATCTCTTAAAATTTATGGGGCATATTGGAATACGTTACATAGTAATATTTTCTTTTAATATTCTCAGAAAATGAGGTTGGAACTTACGTTGTTCCATATATTCGGTTTGTTTGGTTAACCTCCATGGGATGTTAGAATCAGACCTAATGACTAAATTGCCTATTTAATGAAGAACCTTTAAGACATATATCTTAATTAGAAGGTATTGTCTCACAAACTATGACTCTGCTGAGGCTTTTTGGCCTTAGCTTGCTTCATGAGTGCTTCGAATCATCGTTCATCATCAAACCATTGTAAACTGTCTATGAGTCTAGTTTAAACTCGTTCAAGTGTTTGCACATAGTTGAAATGATGCATTGATTGATTCACGTTATAGAAGTGAATTCTCACGAATTCTCGCAGCAGATTGTTGAAGTTCAAGTATATTATATATCTGAATGCCATTTGTAGCTGAATCGTTGATGAAGTTAGGGAATCGTGTGAAATTGGTGGTTGTTGCAAGTGAGGCGATAATTTGGCGTCTCTATGACTAAGGAAAATGTCTAGACTCTAGATTGCACTCTTATCTTAAAACTTGGAGAATAACGTTTGTCTCCATCTCTTTCGATATGTAGTTTGATCTTGTTCATGCTTGTGTGTTGTTGCATTTTGTTACTCAAGCGTAAGACAGTAAGCTATCATCCTTTATGTGTTTGTTAGAATTGTATTTCTTTTAGTCCTTTTTTAATGTCTATGCTTCATGACAAGAATAACTTTTAGACCTGTGTCTTTTTCTTGTTGCCTACTACCTTTAGGGGGTGGTAAGTTTAGGAAAGAAAAGGTGGAGGTACTCTAAAATCTAAGGCATGTGTTATCATATAAACCTGTGTTCAGTTGTATAACTATGTGCACATTTTAAACCTTTTTGACCTTTTAAGATCTTATTCTACACTACGAACTCTTTTTTGTTTTTCAAAAAATACAAAGAGGTGATATGTATGCTTGCATTACCTTAGACGGGTGCATTTGTTTTTGTTCTTCTGACATAATTGTGGGAACTGCTTAATTGCTAGTTATAATGAAGCTGTTTGTAAATGTAAAATTAACGCCATTATTTTGGTGATTAATGTGAATTCTAGGTACAAAAGAAGGAATATAAAAGAATTATATAAGATGCTGCACAAGTGTAATGAGCAGCTGCAGCAGTTCAGCCATGTAAACAAAAAGGCACTTGATCAATATGTAAATTTCACCGAGCAAAGAGAAGAACTCCAAAGAAGGCAAGCTGAACTGGATGCTGGGGATGAGGTATATATAAACTGTGTATTTTGTCTGCTTGAATGTTTTGATAGCAGTTTTAATTTGGCTCCCTTCATTTGTGTTGCATCTATCTTGGCAGAAAATCAAGGAGCTTATATCTGTTTTGGATATGAGGAAGGATGAATCAATTGAGCGCACATTCAAGGGCGTGGCTAAACATTTCCGTGAAGTATTCTCTCAACTTGTGCAAGGAGGTCATGGGTTCTTAGTTATGATGAAGAAAAAGGTTTGTTTTGTTTCTCACATAGCACATAGGGTGTCTATTCCATTGGGCTGTCTCTTGCTAATTTTCATACTTCCTCTTGTTCTGTTCAAAGTGCTCATTATGGTAAACTAGCAATAAACATATATCCTTTTTGTGTATATGATAAGTATCATGGAAATTGAACCATATTTATACAAATGAGTTATTCTAAAAGTCCTGTAGATCGCCATCACATGTAGATATGTTTAAACAAAGTGCAAATATAGACTTAAAGAAATTTTTAATTTGGAAATAAAAATGTCTTAATGAGAGTATCACAATATGGTTACAGATGGCCAAGTACCTCTCCACAATGGAAGGTAAATCGTATTGTGCTTAGAATGAACCCAATCCTTTCCTCTACTTCTATTTTGAAACTTATCACTGAATTTTACTGATGTAAGTGAACTATAGAAACAGAAACTCAGTAGACAGCGGTCAACAAATTATTTGAAGATTAAAAAGTTGGATAAAAATTAACTAATATGATTGGCAATATGAGACGTGAAAGTATCTCTCACTCTATGGAGTATTCAGTGTATCAGGTATAGCTAGACCTTAAACTTCAAAGTAAGAATCCAATAAATTGTCTAACGGAAAATGGAGAGATTAAGAGGCTATAATAGATGGGGTAATACTTAAAACACCGCGACAGACATAACTGTAGCGTCTCTGACCAAAAAAAGTTGCATGCGTGGTATTCCTGATTCTTAACCTTCTTGTAATTTCTAAGTATATATGCCAGTGCCAGATAATATACACTTCTGGATTACATTCCCTTGGCTAGTCTATTCCTCATTTCCAATTATGACTTCCTAGGGCTAATGTCATTTCTTTGGTGCTCACTTTCTCATTATCTTCTTGGAATCATTGAAGTTCCCCCATTATGAAATGGGTGATGAACTCTTTATTTCCTGTTTAGTCTGAAAGCTAAAAACATGGCGAAACATTTCGATAGCCAGATATGAGGGTTTCTTAGTCTGTCTAATGACAATCAATAAAGTTGCTTAGTCTGTTGATTAACAAGGAACTGTATTTGGATCATTTTTAATCTTTATCTTGATAGTAGAGACTTTAAAACGATTGTACAGGATGTAAACATCTCTTGAACAACCTATTGCTTCTATTCAACAACCTACTGCTTCTTTCAAAGTGTTAGGTGCTTGATTTTTGACAATCTGGCAGGATAAAGTCAACAAAACACAATTGATATTCCCCGAAACGTGTGATATGACCCTGTAGGTGCCCTGTAATAGTATTGCATGTAATGTAACATTGTCTCTAAGCACTACTAAGCTGATACATACTTGCCTATTTATCATGATCAGACTGCACACATATAAAATGGTAGTGTAGGCATTTATTTTTTGTATGGATGAGCTTCTGGAAGTACATGGGTATGTGTAAGCTGGCTTTATTCAATGATGAGGATCACTGGAGTCTTGTTTTGTTGCTTCTAGGATGGTGAGGAGGATGACAATGATCCTGATGATGATGAGCCACGTGCTGATGTGGAGGGAAGAGTTGAGAAATATATTGGTGTGAAAGTGAAGGCATGCATTCCTTACCATTTTATCTTTTGCTGTTTGTGACCATCGCATCGTTATTGTATTCTAATTTGGACCAATGGCCAACAATCATACAAAAAAATAGTCATGGAAATCTTGTGCTGTTTACACAATTATTTTGAAATCTGCATCTTTTGAGCTAATTTTCAATTGGTACTCAATTTGAATTTAATGTCTTACGATAGGTGTCCTTCACCGGACAAGGAGAAACACAGTCAATGAAACAGTTATCAGGTGGCCAGAAAACTGTGGTAGCGCTGGCACTTATATTTGCCATTCAAAGATGTGATCCTGCCCCATTTTATCTTTTTGATGAGATAGATGCAGCACTAGATCCTCAGTACAGAACAGCTGTGGGAAGTATCCTAGAGTTGAAATTATTTCCTACGTTTCTTCTCTCTCTACTGTCCCTATGTATACTCCTTGTTTCCTTTGACTGTAATTTTCTAGATATGGTTCGTGATTTAGCCGACAGGGGTAGCACGCAATTTATCACGACGACATTTCGCCCGGAGCTCGTGAAAGTTGCTGATAAGATATATAGTGTGAGTCACAAAAATAGAGTTAGCAAAGTGGCTGTTGTGTCCAGGGAAGGAGCCTTAGATTTTATTGAGCAGGATCAATCTCATAACTGATTGAGGTGAGCACTATAATATGCTTGCAGTTGATGTATCCCTAAATAAATTCCTTTTCACAGTTGTCTCCTCTGAGCTTGACTGACCAGAATCAACAGCTTTCCGATCTCCCATCTTTCAACAAGAAAATAGAAAAAAAAATTGTACTAGGAAATTGAAAGTAAAAACAGTTTTTTTGATTTGTGTTTAAGTTATTGAATTTGATTTTTGATTGATCATTTAATTGGTTTTAATTTATTTTTTTCTGGTAAAGTGGCACAGAAGGTGTTGATGGCGGGTGAAGAAGCTCTTCTGCTATTGTGCTACTTATTATTGCTGATGCTTCGTTGTGGGATATGCTGAATCGCTCGTTCTGTGGAATACTGATGCTAACTTTAATGAGTAATATAATTCTAACGAGTAATGGGTGCTGATCATTTGTGTAAAGGTTGTTAATGTAACGTTTACTTCATATAACTGCACTTATGTTATATATAAACAGAGATAGCTTTGTTTATTCATATGTTCCATCATATTTGGAAAATTGGGTTCTTATGGTTTCGAGGAAAGCTTGAATCACCAACGTTATGCTTGTCTGTACACATATCTATTTTGAGTTTTTGACTATGTTTACTCAATTAACTTTAAGAATAGAACTGAAATAAGAATTAGAAAATACATGATCATTGTAGTCTCAGATCCATCTCTAAGCAGTAGGGTGCTTGCTTATTCTGTGGATCTCCAACCGTCATGGATAGCATGGTCTCAACGAATCTTACATTAGATGCAGTGGATTTGATAGAATTCACCATACCTAGATCAGATTATATGTGCCAACATCATATGCATAATAATTCCATAAATGTGCATGTAGACTTTACCACTGCCCGGTGAAGGCAAAGTGGTAGTTTCGTTTTGTATGTCTCTGTGAAGAAAAAATTGACACATAAAAAAGAGAATCGAGTAATGCCATGAACCAAGTCCGCAAGAGCTCCCAGCTGAACTAATACATAGTCAATATCTATATTTCCTACAGACAAATTGGTTAGGGGATTTCCCACGAATTCAGTTTACTTTTTAAAAGTGAATGTGCCTAAATAGTTTTCAACATGTTGAATATTGCTGGTTAAATTTCAGTAGATCATATATTTAAGGAAAATGATTTAGCTCAAAGACTACTCCCCATTTGTGGATGTTTTAATCATTGAGTTTTCTAAAACCTTGTTTTTTCTTATATAATTAATAATAATTTACAACCATAACAATATAATTAATAGTAACCAATAATAATCCATCATCATATATATTCAAAGGGAAGGCCTCAATACAATTTTCTGTCTTGCGCTTTTTCTCCAGTTTCAATAATGAAGTAATTAATAACTAGCTTTTCTTGTAAGTGTCTGCCCCTTGTGTACTCTAAAGCAGTGCCTGACCAATAAGTATGGATATAAGATTTAATAGTTCCTTCTACGTATTCTGAGGCAGCTCTTATCATGGTGAAACTCTTATCCAAAAGATGAATGCCATACACACTATAGTATAAATGATGTCTATTAGTTCCTTGTCACTGGCTGAGTTGTGAGACCAAATCCAAAGGGAAAGAGGGGATCGTAATGGCGATCACCGACGTTCATAGGAAG
>NC_061116.1:218246004-218270151 GCF_002878395.1 Capsicum annuum | reverse complement strand
CAGCCCCCATCCCAGCCACCCCACCCCATCCAGCTCCCGTCCTTAGAGGTGTACATAGGTCGGATTGGTTTGATTTTTATTTAAAAAATCAAACCAATCATGTCGGTTTATTGAAACTATAAACCAAATCAAATCAATATAACATTAATTTTTTTTGGTTTAGGTTTTAGTCGGATTTTTTGGGTTTTTTGATTTTTTCTTTATAATATTTAGTTTTTATAATTATATTGTGATCGAAGACTAGATCAAATATGTTTTCGCTCATGCGCTAATGAAAAATCATAATTATGAACAAATAAAGAGCGAAAAACTCTCTTGAACATAAAAAGTGAGATGAAGAGTGAAAAGTTTAGTTTTTAAGTTTATATTGGGTTTTGAATCATTTAATTAACAATTAATGGACAAATATTACAACTTAAAGGCCCAAATCTAAATATATATCTACATCTACTTTCAAATTATTGAAAATTACTAAAACTAGTTGAAAAAGTATTTAAAAAGTAGATTATAATTAATATTTTATGTATAAAAAAGTTTGAATATTATATATATATATATATATATATATATATATATATTATGTCGGTTTAATTCGGGTTCGGTTTGACTTTTTTTGGTCAACACCAAATCAAACCAAGAATGGTCGATTTTTTTTTAACGCCAAACCAATCAAACCAAACCATAAGTCATTTTTTTTTCTCGGTTTGGTTTGGTTCGTCGGTTCGGTTTGATTTAATGGTTTGGTCTATATACCCCTACCCGTCCCAGCCTCCGTCTTAGCCACCCCCTCCCTATTCCTCAGCAACCAGCCCCCCTCCCAATCCTAAAAAAATATTGAATTCACTTTTTATTTTATTTTAAAAATTTTTCCTCTCAATTTAAATCTTTTCATATTTTTCGGGGGATTAAAATTCAAATTTGAAATCTTTTCATATTTTTTTTTAGATTAAAATTTAAATTGAAAGTGAGTGATAGTGGATATTGAAAAATTTGTGAATTTAATGAATAAACTTGAAATTGTTAAAGATATTCAAATTTAAAAATTGAAAATTCATTATGTTTGTATAGATGAATTTATAGTTAAAAATTTAAATTAGTTGGAGGAGAATTTTAATTATTTGGAATGAATTTGATGTTTCATTTATGAGCAAAAATAAAACATGATTATTCAAATTTTTCTACAATTTATAAATTTTTCTTATTTAATTAAATTAATTTTAATATTTAATTTGTTATGTAGCAGTTTAAAAAAGACTTGGAATTTAATGAAATACTTGAAAATGACGTGGCAGATGACGCAGCACATATGACAGCTGGCGTGGGAGAACGTGTTACACTCACCAAAAAAGTATTTAAAATGTTGCTTTTTAGTGGGTTCAGGGGTCCAGATGACAAATATGTAAGTAGAAGTATCCAACTTACAAAACCGACATAGTACAGGGGTCCACTGAACCATTTTTCCAACTATATATGATGATTGAGAAGGCAAGTGGATCATATATAGTGTGGATCACCAACATTCATGGGAAGTTGATCAACTGACTCGAACCAAGTGCGCACGAGTTTGCCTGTGAATCCATAGTCACCAAACAAAATATCAACAAGTGTTATTTTCTGGGTACGATCTATAGATATATTTACAACATGAATTTCAACAAGTTCAAGAATTACTTCACGAACAATCAAGAAGTTCAACTATTTTCTGAAAAAAAAAATAGAAAAATCAAAAGAAAGAGATGAAGAAAAAATGAATCAAATTCATCGAATTCACGACGTGTCTTTAAGAATTATTCCCCTCATATACCCGAGGTTAATGAAATATATCCCCCAGAATAGAATGATTCACTTCAACAAACAGTGGTACCTCAAATTTGCCTAACTACAAGCTCGATCACTCAATGATTTGTAAATCACACTTGAGTTTTTTCAAGAAGAAAAGAGTATTTTTACTTCAAAATTTTGTGCCTATACCTGAGGAAAAAATCTGGTATTTATTGCTAAAAGGTGGTGCTTTAGAAAAGAAGCAATGGTTCTTGAATAGACGCAGTTTTTTGGACCGTCGCCGACCTGCGATCACATTTTGTCCAAAAACAAAAACTTTCATCTCGACCTGCGTCTGCAGTTGGCCAAGTGCATGTGCAGGTCTCATTTCCATTCTCAATAGTGCATCAAATGGTCGCGTCTAAGGCTGGCAACGGAACTGAAAAATTCTGTTCCGGTCCGTCAACTCCGTTTCTGGTTCGATTCCAGTACCGGTAACACAACGGTACAGGTTGGTGCTGGTATACCGGTACCAAATGGTCCGAAATACAGTACCGGTGCGTACCTTCAAAAAATTATGGTATTTTCGATTCCGTTCCGGTGACGTATTAAATTTTGCTTTTTTTTTAATTGGGTTGGTAGAAACTAGCAACGACTCTTTTAGCCGTTGCAAATTTAGTCGTTGCAACCTCCCCCCCCCTCCCCCCTCTCCTCCTCCCAATTACCCCACACCACCCCTTAAAATTTTCACTATAAATATCCTTCATTTCAATTCTTTTTCCACACAAATATTCTCAATTCTCATACTCTCTCTTAATATTCTCACATTCTCTCTAAATATTTATAATTATTATATTAGTTGGAGTTGGAGATTTTTTTGAAGATATTACAAGCTTCAATTATCATCTTTTAATTCCGACATTTGGTATACGTCTGCTTTTACGCAGACGTTCGGTATATTCGTTCCAACTTTAATCTCTTTTTATTTACTTTAATATCTATATTTTTATTTTTTAGTATCTACATTTATTTACTTACATTAATTTTTTAACTTATAATATTTGTATTGCTTGTTTTAATATTTTAATTTTAGTTATGGATTCCGAAAAAAATAGTAGCGGTAAAAAATCAATCTTTGGTAAGATTTTTCGTAGAAATAAAAAAAGTAAGGCTACTACTAGTTCATTACAGCCTAAACTTAATGAAAATTCATTATCACAGCCTAATGGTTTCGACGTTGGTATTGGTATGGAATTAGATCATGAGACCCTAAGTAGGCGTTATGATAATTTTGAGGAAGGCTTACTGGAAAAAGATAATATAGAAGAACAAGAGTTAGGTGATACCCCTACTCCTACTAGTCCGGTTGCGAAATTACCGAAACATGGTGAAGAACTTCCCCCTTTACTGTAATTTACTAGGGCCAAAGGTACCGAACGTACTAAAAGGTCTTTAGTTTGAAAATTTATGGAGCATGATAGGGTAAAAAGTATTGCTACTTTCAATAAATGCAAGAATGTTTTAAATAGTTGACCGGAAGAAAAAATGGAGGGACAGGGTTGCTAACTACGCATTTGATGAAATGTAATTGTAACACCCCATATTTTTGTGTGTACTTGTTCTATTTATATGGAACTTGATATATCTTTGTGGTGTATATGGAGTTCTAAATACTTCCCATGTGGTTTAATGTGACCAAGTATATACAAATTTTAAGTTAGATTAAAGAGTTAAGAACTAAAAATTGAGTATTTTGTTAAGGTGCTTCTTGACTTACTTAAGCTAGTAGGTGGATCACTTACTTGAGCTATTTGGACTAAGTTAATGGGATCAAGACCATGTATCAGATTAGGCCTTACATTAATGTACTCATTTGAGCCCAAATTAAGTAAAAGAGAAAGAAAATGGAGAAAAGAGGCCCAATACTCAAATCTGCCAAATACCAAGTTAAAGAGAAGAAAAGGAGGAAAAATTGGTATCTAAGGCCCAATAGTTTTTGATCCACAAAGGCCCAATATATTGGGCAAGTGTATACATCAATTACTTGACAAAATATGGCTAAAAAGTAGTCAATAAATTCGTCCAAGAGCAGCTCCTATTTATGGATTGAAATCAGCAATTTTTCTCATTTTAACTTAGACAAAATTTCCAGCTTTCTAGGTTTTTCTTTCTTGTTCTCTCTTGTCTATGAAAAAACCCTATAATTCCACAAGGGTTATTGGGATTGACCTTCCTTCCAAGCTAAAGGTAAGTGAACAATTCATGAGCTTGTACCATGGAAACTATGTGTTCTTTAAGATTAATTTTCGGACAACCCTCTCTATAAGTTTGGGCAGTCCATTGTTCTTAGTTATTAAGGGATTTCTCTTTTCTCTTTTGATGTATGTGTGGAGGGATTAAGCTATTGAGGAAATACACATTAAGACACTAAAATACCAAGGAAATCAAGGTGTGTTGATAGAGGATTGCACATATTGGGTTGCTATTAAAGGAGGATTGGGTGTTGTTGCGGACTGTTTGATGTGTTTGTGTTGTGGGCTTCCCGGTTGCTATTGAGAAAAGGTGTGATTAGTTTGTATTGAATTATAGAAAATGGATGTGGTGATACACCACTGAATTTATGATTGTGTATGTCTATTCCTCATTTCGTTTTGTGTGTGTTGATTGGAAGGTGAAATGAAGCCGAGGTTATGTCGGGGGATATTGTATGAATATGTATGGTATGTAGCTATAATTGGAGTATAAGAGGGTTAAAGTGACACCTTTTGTTGATAAACTAAGGGCTTACTTCCCGGCCACTAGTTTGGTGAAGTTAAATAGCCAAAATGTGATGTTTGGTTGCTAATATTAGTTTTTCATATATTTCATTGTAGATAAGTAATATAAAAGTGAGGGAAGTCGAGTTGGGTTGGTATTGGAGTTTTACAACCAGGTATGTAAGGCATACTCTATTTTACACTCTTGGCGTGAAAACGGATACTTGTTCCATCGAGTAAGCTTCCAAGGTCATCCAAAAACATGTGCTACATAATAGCACCTATGATATCCCATGTTACTAATGAACTTATTCTCACTCTCTAATGTGTTAAACCACCTCGATGCATGCTTGGTACCTATCCTACATGCCTATTTTCACTAGTAAATTTCAGAATTTCTCCGGTTACTCAAATAAGACCCATGTGTTATTTTTAGCTCCTAAACACTTCATTAGTGTGCCAACAACTCCTTACTTCATTGTTATGGCATTGATTGCCTATTTACATGTCTCTTATTGATATATCATTGTTTCAAGGTATCATAAGGTTATGACCACCGAAGTAACAATCTTAAAAGGCTAATTAAACTAAGTAACAGAAATCTGTAAAACGGATGGTAGCTCAGGGGCATAAGCCTAGCATGGGCTGATCCCGATACTTTATATGTAGGTGGCAGCTCAGGGGCATAAGCCTAGCATGGGCTGATCCTGATTTATTATTTACCACTGATCAACTGATTATTTGTATCATATGGATTACAAAGATAATGAAGTAAGAAGGTAAAAGGAAGAAAGAAATTTAATGTACCCTATTCCACAAGTAAATGTAAAGGTGATGTACTAGCACTATTCTATCACTTGTTCCATATTTTTATTGAGCCTTTTATGTCATGTATTGTCACTTTTCCACCTTGCATACTCAGTACATTTTTTCGTACTAACTCCCCTTATGGGGGGAATTATATTTCATGCTACAGGCACAAGTGCTTCGGCAAACACGCGTCCTCAGTAGGAGCCAAGGATATCTATCTGCTATTGGTGAGCTCAAGTTTGCTTTAGAGCTTTCCAAGTCGGTTTCATATATTTTTGGTATTGTATAAAAGTTAATAGTATGGCGGGGGTTTGTCCCGACCTTAGCTAAATTTTGTGTATCGTCTAGAGGCTTTATAGACCAACGTAAAGCATGGTAGTGTGTTATCTTGTAGATGTTATGACCCTAACAACCAAGTCTATTATGTATATAGTTTCAGGGCTTGTCGTTTATATTTTTTTTCATTAAGGCGTTATATCCGTATATGACAAAACCTTTGCCTATTATAATTGCATGCATGTGAATTCCAAGGTTATAGGTTGATTCTCTCGGGCCTTCAAGGCTACGGGTGCTTGTCTGCCATAATAGGATTTGAGTCATGACAGTAATAAAGAATTTATTCATCTAAAAAATGAGGCTAAAGCAAAAAAAAAGAGGATACAACATTTGTGCATGAATCTGTAGGAGGTAATATGGTTCAAACGCGTTTAGGCATGTTTAACCCGGCTGACCCAAGTTCATCATCGACATATAGTGAAGAACTAGCAAAAATGGTTGTTGTTATAGGTTTTTCTTTTAGTTTTCCTTTGCATCCCGATTTTATTCATTATATTCAACGAGTATATAATTCTTTTTTTAAAGGTTTTTCACGAAATACAATTAAAAATGATATTTTTAAATTTCAAGCTGAACATTGTCATTTTCTTTGTTGCTTATTTGATAAATTTAATGATAGAATATCTGTTACTTCTGATATGGGTCGTAGTGTTGTCGGTAATGATTATTTTACTCTCACGGCTCATTGGATTGATCACGATTGGAACATGCAAAAAAGAATTATTGCTTATAAATATACAGCTAGTACAATAATGGAGAGCATGAAATATTTTAGATTTATTGGTAAACCTGTGGCATGCACATTAGATAATGCTTCTAATAATTTGAAAGCTATTGAAGAGTTAAAAACTAGATTATGTCCTATGGATGAAGATCATTTTCATGCTAGATGTACTGCACATATTTTAAATTTAATAGTACATGATGGTGTTCATTTGTTTGGAAATGGTTGTTGTAAAGTTCAAATTGCTTGTAGTTATATTTTTTAAAATAAAAGAAAGTGTTGTAAATAAATATTCTGAAATATGCTAAAACGAAAGAGGAGAGGAGAGAGATCTATCTAAGAAACGACTTAGTTTCTTCTTCTTCTTGGTGTGTTTAACAATGTAACATACCATGCCTTTTATAGGCAAGAGTAGGTGTAAAAAGTGTAGTATGTGAAAATACATTTACAAAAGATATGTCTTCTCTACACGCTACAATACTATGTGTAATAGGTGTAGTATGTGAAGTATGAGTATTATGTGAACATCCACAAATAACTTATTTACAATACTCCCTCTTGGATGTTCATGTAAAAGAAAAATTCTAAACGAAATAAGATGTACATAGCGGTTTGTAATACATCTTGTTTGCTGCCTCATTAAAAACCTTATCAGGAAAACCCAGTGGGACAAAACCTTGGTGAAGGAAAAAAGAGTGCAACGCGTATTTACTCCCCCTGATAAAAACATCACTTAATATCTAGGAGACGATGCATCCCAATCTTGTATCTCAACTTCTCAAAGGTTTATGTTGGCAATGCTTTAGTAAACATATCTGCGAGGTTATCGCTTGAACGAACTTGGTGAACATCTATTTCACCCATTGTTTGACGATTATGAGTAAAGAATAATTTTGGTGAAATGTGTTTTATTGTGTCTCCTTTGATGTATCCTCCTCTTAATTGAGCTATGCATGCGGTGTTGTCTTCATATAATATTGTTGGAATATTCTTCTTCAAAGTAAGGCCACATATTTCCTGAATGTGTTGAGTTATTGACCTCAACCAGGCACATTCTCAACTTGCTTCATGAATGACTATTATCTCTGCATGATTTGAAGATGTAGCAATCATGTTTTTTTTTTTGTTGAGCTCCATGAAATAGCTATACCTCCACATGTAAACAAATAACCTGTCTGAAATCGACATTTATGTGGGTCAGACAAATATCCTACATCTGCATAGCCAATTAATTGTGAATCGGACTCATTTGAATAAAATAGTCTCATATCAATAGTTTCTCAGAGGTATCTGAATATATGCTTAATACCATTCCAATGACTTCATGTTGGAGAAGAACTAAATCTTGCTAATAAATTTACAGCAAAAGATATATCTAGTCGTGAATTACTAGCAAGATACATTAATGCCCCAACTGCACTAAGATATGGTACCTCAGCACTAACAAGTTCTTCATTATTTTCATGAGGTCGAAATGAATCTTTATTAATATCAAGTGATCTTACAATTATTGGGGTACTCAATGAATGTGCTTTATCCATATAAAATCTCTTTAAAATATTTTCAGTATATGTGAATTGATGGACAAATATTTCATTTGTAAAATATTTAATTTGTAGACCAAGACAAAATTTTGTCTTTTCGAGGTCTTTCATTTCAAATTCCTTTTTCAAACATTCTATTGTCTTTGGGCTCTTCAGGAGTTCCAATGATATTCAAATCATCAACATATACAACTATTATGACAAATTCAGATCTAGACCTTTTAATAAAGACACAAGGACAGATTGAGTTATTTTTATACCTTTTTTTAAATAGGTATTTGCTAAGGCGATTATACCACATACGTCCTGATTGTTTTAATCCGTATAAGGATTTATGAATCTTGCTTGAACAATTTTCTAGAGAAGTTTTATACACATCAGTCATTTTGAATCCTTAAAGAATTTTCATATAAATATCACTGTCAAATGAGCCATATAAGTAGGCTGTAACAACGTTCAAAAGATGCATATCAAGTTTTTCACGAACTGCCAAATTAATAAGATACCTGAAGGTGATTGCATCCACCATCGGAGAATATGTCTCCATATAATCAATGTCAGGTCTTTGCGAAAATTCTTGTGCCAAAAGTTGTGCTTTATATCTTATGAATTCATTTTTCTCATTTCATTTTCGCACAAAAATCCATTTGCATCCCACTGGCTTTATACCTTCAGGTGTTTGGACTATTGGTCCAAAAACTTCACGTTTTTCAAGCTAAGCCAATTCAATTTTGATTGCATCTTTTCATTTTGGCCTATCATTTCTCTGCATATATTTTCAACAGATTTTGGTTCAAGATCCTCAACTTGTTGCATTATTTCATTAGCAATATTTTTTTAAAAAAATATTATCGACAATTACATTATTTCGATGACATATTTTTCTCGATGAGACATAACTGACTTAGATCTCTTTATTTTTATTATTTTCAGGTATCTAAACCTTTTCTGAGGGTTTATCAATTGTTATGTCTTGCTACTCTTCATGAGTAGCTTCCTCCATATTATGATTATTTGATCATTTGCTTCTCTTTTTTTTTGAGGATTTTTATCTTTAGAGCCGATTGGTCTACCATGTTTTAAGTATGGTTTAGAATCATTTGCATTATTCAATTGTCCTATCGAGACATCAACTCGAATAGGAGCATTAGCAGCTGGAATGTGAAATTTTGTAATTCTTCATCGGTCAGTGAATGCATCTGGTAGTTGATTTGCAATGTTTTGCAAATGAATTATCTTTTGAACTTCAAGTTCACATTTATTTGTACGAGGATCTAAGTGAGATAATGATAATGCATTCCAGTCTATCTCCTTTTCCAACTACTTATTTTCTCCTCCTAATGTTAGATATATTGTTTCATCAAAATTACAATCAGCAAATCTTGCCGTAAATAAATCTCCAGTCATAGGTTCGAAATATTTTATAATAGAAGGAGATTCATTCCCAACATATATTCCCAATCTTCTTTGAGGATCCATATTTGTGGGTTGTGGTGGAGCAATTGGAACACATACCGTACATCCAAAAACTCTTAGATGGAAAATATTTGGCTCTTGACCAAAAATTAATTGTAATGGGGAGATTTTATGATAATTTGTGGGCCTTATCCGCATAAGAGTTGTTGCATGCAAAATAGCATGACCCCATATCAAAATGGGAAGTTTTGTTCTCATAAGCATTGGTCTAGCGATTAATTGGAGGCGTTTAATCAATGATTCTGCTAGACCATTTTGAGTATGAACATGGGCAACCGGATGTTCAACTATTATTCCAGTTGATATACAATAAGCATTAAAATTCCGAGATGTAAATGCACCCACATTATCAAGACGAATTGTCTTTATTGTATAATCTGAAAATTGTGCTCTTAACTTTATTATTTGAGCAAGTAATCTCGTAAATGTTAGATTACGAGTTAATAATAAACACACATGTGACCATCTTGTAGATGCATCTATTAAAACCATATAATACTTAAATGGTTCACATGGAGGGTGAATGGACCCACATATATCACCCTGTATACATTCCAGAAATACAGTGGATTCAATTCTCACTTTCATTATTGATGACCTAGTAATTAATTTGCCTTGAGAACATACAACACAAGAGATTTCTTTAAATTGAAGAATTTTATGGTTCTTCAATGAGTGTCCATATGAATTCTCAATTATTTTGCGCATCATATTAGAACCAGGATGGCCCAACCAGTCATGCCAAATAATAAAACTGTTTGAATCAGCAAACTTTTGATGTACTATGACATGTGTTTCAACAGTGCTAATACTTGTATAGTATAAGCTAGAAGAAAGGCGGGTAATTTTTCAAGTATATATTTATTACCCGATATTATTATAGTAATATAAAGATATTCAATGTTTTCATCATTTGTAGTCTCAATATGATAGCCATTTTGGCGAATGTCTTTGAAACTTAATAAGTTTCTTTGAGACTTATTATAATATAATGCTTCATCAATCATCAAATTTGTTCCTTCGGAAAAGTAATAAGTTAGCTTTTTCGGAGCCTTCAATTAATCTTGTAATACCACATATAATATTAACACTGACTTCTTTCATCACCAAATAAGAGAAATATTTTTTATCTTTTAGAATAGTATGTATGGTAGCACTATCAATAAGACATATATCATCGTAACTTATTTTGAATTCAATTGATGATTGGGGAATTTCCATATTATTCAAATAAAAAAAAACATATTATAAGAGATTTGAAAAACTAACATAAGAAATGTAGAAATTAGAAATAATGGTACTTTGATAAAACAAAAAAACATAATTGCAAACAAAAGAAAATAATAACTTTGTTTATAATTTATTCTCAACTAAGGTGATCAGTTCTTCAATCAATGTCCTCATAGAAATCTTTAGCTTTCAAATGAGTAATATCTGAGAGGCCCGTAAAGTCATCATCATTGTAAGTAAAATTTGCCTCAACATCATCATATGTATTTGATGGAGCTGATTCATCATCATCACCTCGAAAGGTCAAGTGTAATTCCATGTCATTTTCTTTTCTTTTAAGGAAAGCTTGATAAAGTTTGACAAAATGATCAGGCGTACGACAAACACGTGCCCAATGACCTTTCATACCACATCGGTGACAAATATTAACTTTACCCTTTGAAGGATTATTTTGAGAACCTTTATTACTCTCTTGTTTATTTCCATCATTATGAAGATAATTATTTCGTCCTCTGCCACGTCCTCGCCCACGTCCATGACCATGGCCTCGACCACGATTGTGATAATAATTTTGCCTTATTTTAGGCTGATCATGTGCGGCTACAACATTCGCTTCAGGGAATGGAGCAGATCCAGTGGGATGAGCTTCATGATTTTTCATTAACAAAGTATTATTCTGCTCTGCCACAAGTAGACATGTAATCAATTCTGAATATTTCTTAAATCCCTTTTCACGATATTGTTGTTATAGCAATATATTAGAAGCATGAAAAATGAAAAAAATTTCTCTAGTAAGTCCTCATCAGTGATGGTTTCTCTGCATAATCTTACTATTGAACTTACTTTATGAATAGCAGAATTACACTCAACCACAGTTTTAAAATCTTGAAACCGAAGGTGTATCCAGTCATATTTAGCTTTCGGTAATACCGTCAATTTTAGGTGGTGATATCGGTCCTTCAAGTTGATCCACAATTCGAGTGGATCTTTCACAGTTAAATATTTAATTTTTAATCCTTCATGGAGGTGATGACGAAGAAAAATCATGGCTTTCGCCTTATCTTGACAAGATGCGTTATTTTCTTGTTTGATAGTATCCCCAAGACCTTTAGCGTCAAGGTGAATTTCAGTATCAAGGACCCACGATAAATAATTCTTTCTGGTAATGTCCAGTGCCACAAACTCAAGTTTTGATAAATTTGACATAGTAAAACTATCATAAAAAAATTAATAAGTTAGATATAATGATATTTTCAAAATAAGATAACAATCTCAAATAAATTTAAATAGAATCATATATTGTTAATAGATTATTATTAAAAGGTTGTTTTCTTTAGCAATTTATATTTGTGTGTGTATGTAGAGTCTGGAAACAAATAGTTACATAATAAATACGTACCTTATAAGGAATCTCGTGCTGATAACGTGTTGTAAATAAATATTCTGAAACATGCTAAAACGAAAGAAGAGAGGAGAGAGATCTATATAAGAAAAGACTTTGTTTCTTCTTCTTCTACTTGGTGTGTTTAACAATGTAACATACCATGCCTGTAGGTGTAAAAAGTGTAGTATGTGAAAACACATTTACAAAAGATATGTTTCTCTACACGCTACAATACTATGTGTAATAGGTGTAGTATGTGAAGTATGAGTATGATGTGAACATCCACTAATAACTTATTTACAATAGAAACGATGTAAGGGATGATTTTAAATATAAATGTAAACAATGTGACCTTCCACATAGAAAAGTTCCAAAAGAAATTCCTACTAGATGGAATTCTTTATTTCAAATGCTTGAAGTTACTTTTATATATCATAAATTTATACAATTAGTTTATAATGCTTGTAATGAGGATGTTAATTTAATGCTAGATGAAGATGATTGGATTGAACTAGAAGAACTTTGTAAATTTTTGAAAACTTTTTATCAAGCTACGAATACAGTATCTACTCAATATACTCCAACTATTTCATCTGTTTTAGTAACTATTACTTCTATTTCTAAAATACTTGTAGAATATAAAAAATTATGCCCTTACAAAGAGGCAATTGAAGCTATGGTTGATAAATTTAAAAAATATTTTTTTTTATTCCACAAATTTTTTTTGACAACTAATTTATTCAACTCATTTTATAAAGAATATGGTACAGTGATGTTGGTTAAAAAATTGTACAACAATTTAGAAATTGGACCTCATGAAAAGCCATCAGTTGACACTTGTTGTACTAGCATAGTACCTAAAGCTAGGAGTTTATATAACTTGTATTAAGTTATGGAATAAAATATTACGCCGATCGAACCTCCTACTTCTAGATGTAGATATGATGATTTAGATGAGGAGATGGGCGAAGAACTTGGTCTTCAATGTTGTAGGAGTAATGATTTTGATTCGTATCTTCATGGCGTTTCTCATTAAAAAAGTACAGTAAGGCTTCTTGTGGGGTTGGAATCGGCATTTTCTGCCAAGGCAGGATGATCAGTAAAAAGATCGAGAAAGTCTTAGAGATGAAACTGTAAAACAACAACTTTTATCATGGTGGAAGACCCGTATCAGACAATTTCCAAAACTTTCAAAGATGGCTCGAGATTTGCTATCAACTCAAGCTTCTTCAGTTGCTTCGGAGCAAGCTTTTAACGTAGGAAGATTTATAATAGGAGATCATCGATATTCGTTAGCAAGGGATAGTTTGGAGATTTCAGTATTATTTAGAGATTGGATAAATGCCGAACGAAGAAATTTTGGGCTCCCCAAATTATCGCCCCATGTTGAAAACGAAATAGATGAAATTTTTGAGAAAAATAGTGATGATGGAATGGAAGCAATGGAGGAACAAGGAAAAAGACCAATTTAGGAAGATTTATTCGTCGAAGAAATAGAAAAGTTACGCCAAAAATATTATAGACAATTTAGATATTAATAAGATTCTACAATAGAGATCTAATTCAAATAAAACCCTTCCTAGAAGGTGACTGCGTAGATTAGATTTTCTTTTAATATCTTTGTAATAAATGTACAACGTATGAAATTTGAATAAATATAACGGCTATTCGCCTAATTTTATTTTAAAATTTGTCTTTTGTTTGTTGCAATTATGGGAAAAAGTTTAATACAAAACTTTATAAAGTTAGAAAATTTTTTAACTTTACAACTTAAAATTATATAAATATAATTTAACTTCTTAAACTTATTAAAAATATCATATTAACTTAAACTTAAGGATATATTTTTAAGTTTAAGATATATTAAAATATGTTATATTTACTAACTTAAACTTAAAGATATATTTTTTAAGTTAAAATTTTAAACTTTTTAAGATATATTAAGACTTAAACTTATTAAAAAAAGTTAATAAATTATATAAATTATATAAGTTAATATATATATAATTTAAATTAAAAAATTTAAAAGAAATATAAGTTAATATATAAGTTTATATATATATATATAAGTTAAGGCCATTAAATTATATAAGTTAATATATATATAATTTAAATTAAAAAATTAAAAAAAAAAACTGTACGTAGTTCGTTAAGGCCGACGTCTCTTCCGGTAAAGTTTCGGTAGCCGACGTCTCTTCCGATAAAATTTCGGTGTCGTTTCGGTCCGACCCGGTAACCAACGGACCGGTGCGAACAAGGGGAAAATTCCGGTATTCCGGTTCCAGCGACAAATTCAATAGGGAAGTTCCGGTACCGATAAAACCAGTCCGGTGGTACCGATTCCAATCTGTTGTCAGTCTTAGTCGCGTCCCCAACGGAGAAAAAATTCTATTGAACTTCGGATAAAAAATCCTGAACTCTCAAGTTTAATGACAACGCTAGGCTTGTCCTCTACTTGCATCACTATACTTGTAAAGACATGCTTCTATATTTAACCATGAACAAGTTCCTTTCTCCTATCAATATGGAAGAACACTTCTTTCTTGAAGTGAAAACTCAATTCCCTTCATTTTCCATTTACATTTCTATGACTTACAACCCAGCAACAATACCTTGGTCTTCACTTCCCGGGAGCCAAGCAGCCACGAGGGCGTCTATGTTTGCAAGATACGGCTCAATCAACGCCCAGAGATGACAACCACCACACATTTCACAATCCCGCAGACATTGCTGATGGTGCTCGGACCAGGTTGATCTATCGTAAGATTTGCACTATCGCCAAACATCTCTGCGTAGGGAGTCTCACCAACGACAACAATGGCATAGGAGAAGTGGTTGGACTTTACAAAGTTTACGTCTGGATTGTCATGGTAGACCACTTGTGTAGATGGATGGACTGTGTTTTTCACAGCATTTAAAATGGTGGTTCCTGAATGTGTCAGTCCAAATATATGAGAGCCTGTTCAGTCTAATGTTACAAGAAATGATAATTCTCATTCACAGTTTTTGTCAAGCAATGGACCTTGAGCCTAACTCAACCTCAAAAGCTAGCTCAAGAGGTTAGGATTACCCAAGTCCATATATAAACAAACCACTAGTCCATTCCCCAATCAATATGGGACTTTTATCCACTCTAACAGTTTTGCCGATCACCGAGCACCATCTCTAAAATAAAAATCAAATGTTGTATTAATCTTTACATGCAACTTTATTAATATGAGAGAAAAGGGTTTAGATCATTCTTCAAACAATGCATAAGTTGCAACTGTTCTGGAAACCAGAAAGATATGGTCTAAAGTTTGTAGAAGTGGCCAGGCAAATATCCAACTATCCAAGTCCTGCCAAGGCTGAAGCTATCAGAGCCTATTTAATTCACCTTCCCAGTTTACTCCATCCCGAGTTACATTATACTTTCTTCGCTACCTTCATGTTAACTTACTAACCAAAGAGAATTGATGAAATAAGAATTAGGAAATACATGATCATGCTCTAAGCAGTAGGGTCCTTGCTTATTCTGCGGATTATACTGTGGATCTTCCAACCGTCATGTATAGCATGGTCTCAATAAATCTAGATCATAGACGTGCAGATTTGATAGAATTCAGTATACCTAGATCAGACTGTATGTGTCAACATCATACACATTGTAATTCCACAAATGTGCTTTAAGGACTTTACCACTACCTGGTGAAGGCAAAGAGGTTGTTTCGGACTGTAAGAAGCAGAATCGACTAAATGCCTTGAACCAAGTGCTCAAGAGATCCCAGGTTAACTAATACATAATCAATATCTATATTTCCTACTGACAAATTCATTATGGGATTTCCCATGTATTCAGTTTACTTTATAAAAGTGAATGAGCCTGAATAGTTTTCAACATGTTGAATACTAATGCTGGTTAGTTTTCAGTAGATTACAAAGTAAAGGAAAATGATTTAGCATAAAGACTAATCCCCATGTGTGGATATATATTTTAAACATAGGGTTTTCTAGAACCTTGTTTTTCTCTTGGAAATTATCTTTTGTCCTTTAACTAAACCATTATAATATAATTAGTAGTAATTAACAATAATATAATAATAATCCATCATCATATATATTCAAAGGGAAGCCCTCAATACAATATTCTGCTTTCTGCTTTTTCTCCAGTTTCAATAATGAATAATAACTAACTAGCTTTTCTTGAAAGTGACTACACCTTGTTTTCTCTAAAGTAGTGCTTGCCCATTAACTTGTACATAGATTTTATAGTTCCTTCTTTCTGTTGAATAGTATTCTGAGGCAGCTCTTAACATGATGAACCTCTATTTAAAATCTGAATGTCACACACAATATAGTATCAATGCTGTCTTCTAATTCATTTTCACTGGCTGAGTTGTGAGACCAGATCCGAAGGGAAAGAGGGGATCGTAATGGCGATCACCGACGTTCATAGGAAGCTGATCAACTGACTTGAACCAGGTCCTAGCAAGTTTACCAGTGAAACCATAGTCACCAAATAAAACATCTGCAACACCTTGCCCTTCAGTCCCCGGAAGCCAAGCAGCTACAAGTGCATCTATTTTATCGACGTAAGGCTCTAGCACAACTGGACGACCAGACACGACGACTACAACACATTTCACAGCACCACAGACATTGTTGATAGTGCTAGGACCAGGGTCTGTTATTGTAAGATTTGTGCTGTCACCCAAAATCTCTGCGTATGGGACTTCACCTACTACAACAACGGCGTAGTCGAATTCATTGGACTTCACAAAGTTTGCATCAGGATTCTGCTGGTACACTACTTGTGTAGAAGGATCCACAGTTTTCTTGATAGCACTTAAAATGGTGGTTCCTGTCAAATGTGGAAATCCATCATTTCTCTCCATAATGCTACAAGAGTTTAACTTCTATACACCGACATGTAGAATTTTTCATATTATCAGGTTCTATCTATGTGTGTTGTTAATTCTAATACGAAATAGCATATTAGTGTCTAAAAAGTCACTTGTGGTGAAGTAGAAACTATATAATATGAGAAGACATACCGACTGTTAAATCATTGCCTGCAGCGCCCTGCCATTCTATTGTCCATCCTCCGCATTGGTAACCCAAATTGTCTGCATGACTTCCAGCTACAAGTATCTTAGGAGCTTTCTTTGGAAGAGGAAGTAATGGCTGACTAGCGCTCTTCCCGTTCTTCAAAAGGACAAGCGATTTCCTTACTGCTTCCCTTGCCAACTCTCTATGCTCCTGCAGAGAGGCGGTGAAGCATGTTAGATCACACATAAAAGAATTAGATCTCAAGAGTTCAGTTTCTAGAAAGCGAGCAGGATGACCATTACCTGGCTACCGAGTTGGTTTACCAAGCTAAGGTCAGCCAGTGGGTTCTCAAAGAGACCCATGGTAAACTTAACTCTCAATATCCGCTTCACAGCATCATCAATTCTGCTCATGGGAATGACACTATCTTTCACTAGTTGAGTTAGAGTATCAATAAACTCCGTGTAGTTGGTTGGAACCATAACCTGCAGCATAGACAATACAAATCATATAAAGCAACTAAACGCTATTATTTTCAGATAAAAGAAGATATAGACCAAACATATCGAACCAACCATGTCAATTCCAGCCGAAACTCCAGCTTGAACTGAATAAGTGTAATTAGCATGAGGTGGGCTTGTAATCCGGTCGATGCCTTCCCAATCAGAAATCACAAAACCCTGACAAAGACAAGAGGCAAAAGAGGTGTTATACATCAATATATCCCTAATTAAACTTAACTTACTGATTCTGAATGAGCTGAGCTAATCATTCGTACCCTGAATTTGAGCTTGCCCTTTAGGAAGCCAGTGACAAGATCTCGATGAGCATGCATCTTTACCCCATTCCAGCTTGAGTAAGACACCATCACCGTTGAAACACCCTTAATGATTGAATCATAATATGCAGACATGTGGATGCCATACAAACCATTTGAGTTAATTACAGTGTTATTTGCATCGATCCCCCCTACTGTGCCACCGTCTCCCACAAAATGCTTGGCACAGGCTGCTACATTTGACCTTTTAACCAGTTGAAAGTTCAATCAAACGAATGTTCCACAACAAAGGACGATAAAAGCAGTATCAATCAAAATGTCTAGAAATATTCTAGTACCAAAAGCATAATCTTAAACTCACTTTAATGCCCAAGATCATACTTTTTGATATAAAGATCAACATACACAAACTTGTTAAAGGTCATCGTCAAGATAAGTACTATGCTGGACCATGATAGGACCAGTAACATGTTGTAACCAACAAGCACTGGTCAATAGCATTAATTCTTAGATCATCAAATCCAAAATTGCCCAGTTAGGCAGAGAACTTCCATGTGCAATGAGTAAATGACAATCGATACTAGAGATCACTACATCCCACCAGTCATGTGGCCTGCTCATAAAAGTTTTATGCTTATGAAGGTGTTTGTTAGATAATCATCATTTCGTTTTCTTTTTGATGAACTAATCTTCATTCTCGTTCCTAAGCACACGACTGGTGTACATCATTCAATAGGAACAGGAAAGGAGTAGATGTAAAAATTGATATTCATACTTTCCGCCAACAAAGGGAACACCCTTGCGAGAATTAGCTGGCAGATCTCCTTGTAAACCATGAATTATCTCTGTCATGGTTCGCACAATCTTATGATCTTCGCTGTAGCTTTCATAACAACGTCCCCATCTTGGATCTCTGCATACCTATCACAACACGGTTATTCAGATAACAAATGAATCGAAATGCAACTTCAACAAAAAGTTCATTCATATCATATCAACTTACTGCAATGCAGGGAGCAAAAGCATATGGGATTCCTGTGGCTCTAACTTCAAGTGCAGTTGCTGCCCCAATCCGCTTCACGAGATCAGGGTCCCTGCATTAAAGTGACATATTTTTAACTCAAAATAGGTTAAAGATGAGCATTTTGAATAGAACCAGAATCCAGTAACTCTCAGAAATGCCTATTACATATTCAAAATACATAAGGGGATCATTTCTTTTAGGAATATAGGCGACCTCAATGCCGATGATCATTTCTTTATCATAAGGTATCAACTGATTGACAAGTGAAGATTACCAATCATGCATCTTTAATAATCAAATTATAAAGATGAGTTTTCGCTACATTCTAAAAGCAACCATATTAGTAGCTTCCGATAGTTAGAACAAAAATCGGATGCACAGTTCTTATAATTTATATACTTGCCTGGTGACACCAAGCCCAATATTGTGAGGAAAAATAGTAGCATTATAGACATTGTTGTGTCCATGAACTGCATCAATCCCATAAATCATTGGAATGCCAAGGCGGGTCGAAAGAGCAGCCATTTGAATATCATTTACCATATTGATCCAATCCTCAGCAGAGGCCTTAGGTGCAGGAACACTTCCTCCACCACTCAATACACTTCCTGCCAGAAGAATTTTTTTATAAAAATGAATTCCAATACATACAACAGTAAAAAAGCAGATCAATCCCCTCTTTCTTGTTCCCTTTAAATGCAAATGCTATTACACATAAATACGTGATTTTTCTAACACCAAAGGAGCATACTTCCGGAATCTCTGGTGAATGTATGAGCAAGTATTCAAGAATGCTCATGTCAATCTTAAGATAAAAGTGAACTCCAACATACAGGATAACAATGGATAAAGAAAGTAGTCCCCCACCCCCCACCCCCACCCTTTTCCGATGTTCTCTTTAATGCCTTTTTTGTTTTCAAAATTAGGATTAAAAAGATTTTTGGTAAAAAAAAAATGGGGGCATGAAGCATCTCGCGTTCATGCAGAGTTCTAGGAAAGGCCACAACCCAAAAGGGGTGTGACGTAGGCATCCTACCCTAAAACAAGTATTAGTGGCTGAATCCGTGGCTCGTGCATGCGGCATTTGCGTACAGTTCGGGGAAGGGCCGCACCATGGGGTGCGACGTAATCAGGCAAACAGCCTACCCTTAGACAAGCGGTGACTATCCATGGTGACGTAAGTCACACAGAAACAACTTTACCGTTGCTCCAAGGCTCCTTTCATATAAACACCAATGTTATTACAAAAGATTCTATCATCCTATGATAAAAAGCTACACAACAGCAACAACATACCCGGTATAATCCCAGATGTGGGGTCCGGAGAGGGTAGGGCGTACGTAAACCTCACCTCTACCTCTGTTAGGTAGAGATGTTGTTTCCGATAATAAGCATCTCTATATATACATAAAGAACGAACATTACAAAAACATACCAATGAAATATTGCTTCATAACATCAACTGATGCAACTTTCCTCTCAATCTGAGTCATCTGACCAATTTTTTCCTCAAGTGTCATTCTTTTCATCAAGTCCTTGATTCTTGTAACCATTGGCTGTTTTGGGTCCTTGTATTTTAGGTACTCTGCCTCCACAATCACTGCCCATAGGCAGCAGAACAACACAAAAACCTTCATGGATATTGAATATCTCCTCATTGTTTTGTGTTCTTCTGCTTAAGACAATCTGGTAAAACTCATACAAATAAGCACATACACATTGAAGAGCAGTACAAAAAATGTGAACAAACAAGAAACAAGTTTGCTATGAAAAAGGAAACAGATATAACAAGAAATGAATAACTTACCTGTTGAGTTTCTACTTTGAAACAAGTAATTCTGTTGAGAATAGTTAACACCATTTGTGACAGTATATATACACATATTACATACACATGCACATTGAGTGACAAGGTAGTGGGGTAGTGGGGGTTGGGTGTGGGGTGTGATTAAGGATATAACATTGGCAAAATTTTATTTTTTTTTGGTTTCCATCCGGTGTCCGCATTGGAACCCCGACTAATTCAGATCACGCGTCGCAGGCCTATTAAGGTGGCGGCACTCCTAACAGATTTTTCTTCATACTCAGTGTCGAACTCTCTATATCTTTTTACTCAAATACATTTTTGCCTTAAAAATACCCTTCAACTAACAAAATAGCTCACAAATACTTTTCTTTCTAATGGTTAATTCAAAACAAGAAAAAATAACGAGGATATACTGAAATGTTTTGAAATATTTAAATTTGTTTTTTGTTTAAAAAAATCTTTAATTACGTTCATTTTAGTAACGACGAAGGCATATATAACCCCTTATATTAAACAAAGGACGGGTCGATTCTATTCGATGTGTACATTTTTAATCTCAATTATGAATTTTTTTTCATTCAAAAAAAAAAATTTCTTCAAGAAATGAACTTTGATCAGTTTCAAAAATAAAAATTTTTAAAAAGGGAAATGGAACAGAAATTTGTTTGTACTAAAGTTAAGTGTGACTTTTCGGCTAACGTTTTTCGAAGTGACATTTTTTGTCACGAAATTTCATTGGGACCCTTTTAAATTATAATTGGACCCATATTGTACGTTACTATTTTTAGAAAATAAAATCATGTGACAGAAAAATTGCTAATTAGGATTTCAAAGTTTCAGAAAGAGCAATAAAGCCCATCAGAATTGGAACATTGACAAACAAGTTAAACTGCAATTCAAGAAAAAGTAATTCTTTTATGGTATTTTATGAACGGATTAAATTAAATTTGGATGGGTCAACCTTGAAACGAAGAATAAAGGTTAAATATAAACTAACGTCTTAATGTTAAAATTGTTTAACTGATATATAGAGCTCGATAAATAAACAATCATAAGAATATTAATAAATAGTAGATCACTTAGTTGTAATAGCTTAAAGATGCTAATTTCTTCTAGTAATACTTTAAAATTATAAAAAGGTTAAGATCACAAAATTATTTGAATACATCCAAAAAAAAAAAAAAAAGGGATCGTTGTTTATCCAAATGCAATCTAGTATAGTTCAAAGCATGTGGACAGCAAATTAATATGAATGTATTAATTTTTCATTGAAGCGTTATCCATACATTTCACTATTTAAAACCACAAGTGAATAAATAAATAACTTTACAAAGAGTATACTTGTGAAGTTGTGATTCATTTAGCCCCCCATATATTTCAATTGGCTAATCCACAATTTTATGACATTATGTTAATGTACTTATATTATATAGACTTTGAAATAAGTTGAATAATTGGTATAGAATACATTATGGATCATTTTCAATTTATGGTAATCTATAAGGGCCTATTTTGTCATGCTTAAAAATGTTTTGGAATATGGTATTAATGGATTTTATTTCATCAATGGGTTAGTAAATTATGGAAATTGTACTTTATTAGTAAGTAATTCAAGTTGTAATATTAATATTTGATCCAAAGAATGTTGTGGATTGTAAATTATCTCTTTACCTTAGAAAAATAGAAATAAGATTTGTGTATATTTTACTTTTTTCAAATTTTATTTGTAAAATCGCACTGATATATTATTATTCTAATTTTGTAAATGAATAGTGTCAGTTTTCAACTTGGATAACCATAAATTAAAAGGCCAAATTATAATTAGAAAAGGACAATATTCACATCAATAGTTTTCTGACTACGACAACTCACTTAAAATTCAATTCAATATTCGGATTTAGACTAACTTAAAATTCAATTCAATATTTGGATTTAGACTAATGATTAAGCTATTGTCATTTCAGAATTCACTCTGTTATAGGAAATTATTAGTAACAGGAATAGACTACTTCCTTTAATAAATAAATTGAGAAGTTTTACAAGTACCATTTACCATTTTACTTTTTTTAGAAACTGAGATAAATTTGGTAAGTTATCTATTTTTATTCTTCATTTTTAATCTTATCTAGAATAGATATTAATTGCCAAATCAGATGAGGCGTAATTTTCATTATTGAAGTGTTAATAATACAATGTGGAACTTGAAAAGCCAATTTAAAGTGGTATCAAAAAACCTGTCAAAATATTGAATGCTCCATTTTGGTATATATTGAGAGTGAAGTAAGCTGATTTGTGAGATTAAACAAGAATAATTATTGAATTAGTATCTATAATCAGGGGCGGACCGACGTGGTACCGAGGGGATTCACGGCAAAATATTACGTTGTATATATAACGTAGAAAATCTCTCTCTCTCTATATATATATATATTAATTTTGAATCACTTAAAACAAGGTTATTGGAAAGCCCAGTGGTTCTATGTTCGATTCCCACTACCAGTGAAGGCTTTATTTTTTTAAAATCTGTTTTTTTGCACAGCTGATATAGTAGTTGTCATGTAAAGCTATAATAGAATTCATGATCTTTCTTGTTAACTTGCTAACCAAATAGAATTGATGAAATAGGAATTTGGAAATACATGATCATTGTCCTCTCAGATCCATCTCTAAGCAGTAGGGTGCTTGCTTAGCTTATTCTGTGGATCTCCAACCATCATGGATAGGCATGGTTGAATCTAGATCATAGAAGCGCAGATTTGATAGAATTCATGCATGCAGACTTTACCACTACTCGGTGAAGGCAAAAAGTTGTCTCAAACTGTATGTGTTAGTAAAGGAAAAATTGACACACATAAGGAGCAGAATCAACTAAATGCCTTGAACCAACTACTCAAGATCTCCCAGGTGAACTAATACATAGTCAGTCAATATCTATATTTCCTAATGATAAATTCATTGTATAAAAGCGAATGATAATTAATCGAGCCTGGCCTTTAAATAGTTTTCAACGTGTTGAATACTAATGCTGGTTAGTTTTCAGTAGATTACAAAGTAAAGGAAAATCCCATGTGTGGATATATATTTTAAACATTGGGTTTTCTAAAACCTAATAATAATAACAATAATTATAATTATAAAAATACATCATCATATATATTCAGAGGTAAGCCCTCTATACAATAATATTCTGCTTTCTGCTTTTTCTCCAGTTTCAAGACTACACCTTATTTTCTCTAAAGTAGTGCTTGCCCATTAACTTGTACATAGATTTTATAGTTCCTTATTCTGAGGCAGCTCTTAACATGATGAACCTCTATTTAAAATCTGAATGTCACACACAATATAGTATCAATGCTGTCTTCTAATTCATTTTCACTGGCTGAGTAGTGAGACCAAATCCAAAGGGAAAGAGGGGATCGTAGTGGCGATCACCGACGTTCAGAGGAAGCTGATCAACTGACTTGAACCAGGTCCTAGCAAGTTTACCAG